>NW_024581088.1:8898018-9148531 GCF_017639235.1 Corvus kubaryi
GGGGGGGGGGGATGCTCCTTGTTATTTTACAAATCATTCTGTATTTTCCCAACCATAAATCATGGAAGGAATTGATAACCTCCTGACATTGATTAAATGGCAGCTGATCCCTCAAATTGTATTACCACTGTTTGTACAACACCTCAGGATCCCAAATGCTGTTATGCCCTGGACAGACCTATAAAAATCTTCTGGCCATGGACCTCACTCACATTTTCTAGCACAGAAAATGATTAGGAACAAATAAGCTCAAGCAGAAGAGAGTGGACCTGAAAATGCTGTTGCTGCCATGCAGATATAACATGCGAATGGGGTAAAAGAGAATCATGTAAAATATATGGTCCATGTCAAAGGATAACTGGATTTTTTTCTTCCAAAAATAAGCATATTTATGGTAAAAGTATTACAGTGCTACTGTATGACCTTCCCACCAGAGGCAAAGGCCCTGAACTGCCCTGTGATGTCGAAGGATGCCTCAGACAGAAGCATCAATCACTCAGATAAATGAAACTATCTCTGTGTTTTTACTTTTTTTTCCTGCCTGCTATTTAGAATCACAGAATAGTTTGGACTCGAAGGAACATTTAAAGGTGATCTAATCCAACCCCCCTGCCATGGGCAGGGACACCTTGCACTAGACCAGGCTGCTCCAAGCTCCGTCCAACCTGGCCTCAAATGCTTTCAGGAACGGCACCAATTTTTCACCAATTTCTTGGTGAAAAGGCCGTTTTTCTCCCCAGATTAAAGCTCTGGAAAAGTTCTCCATCAGCAGAGCCCCTCTAAGAGCCTGGACAGGGAGCAGGAAAGAGGAGACTCGGAGGAAAATCCGTTTGGGAGCCGGCAGGGAGGAGGAGCCGCTGGCACGGGCGCTGAGCCCCCTTCCTGCAGGAACAAGGAGCCCTTGGTTATCAGCAGGGACAGGGCTAATTGAAGACCCCATCTTATGCTCACAAGTTTTGCCATAGGACATGGAGCACAACAAACTTCTTTGTAATTTAGATCACAAGTTACAGAGATATTATCCTGTGACGATAAAACTTCCCTTCTGCGACCAGCCAGGGCTGAAGAAAGGCAAGGGAAAGACTGGGAAGTATTGTTAACATGAACCTTTGGAAGGGCTTCTACATATTTTTTGTCACCCTTTTGTCCTTTCAGAAGCTGTGTGGATAGTTATGGCAGGGCTGACTATGTTATCTTATGTACTAAATCCGCCTAGATCTGTAGATGATGTCTTAGGGGGTGAAAAAGATTAATAAGGAATCACTCCAATGGCTTTAGGACAGCTAAGAATCTTAACCCATTTAACCTCCCCTAAAACACACAATCAGATCAGAGGAAGTTGTAGGAAACTCATTTCAAAGACTCCAGGCGACACTTTTTAGGTCAGATTTACAAAGCTCATTAGAATGAAGGTCTGTTACTTTAGATTTTAATACTAAGACACACTAAGAAACCCTCTTGCCCCATTTAGGAAACACACAAAGCAAAGAATGCAAATTTTAAAAAGAAACTTAATCTTAATGCATGTGTTCTGCCACCAAATCTGTGTAAAACCCTCCTAGCTTATGTTCTTATGGAAAACAAGAGAAAACACAGCAAAAAGGGAAAACAAATGCCTATTTATTGACATCTTTTTATCCATTCAAGTAGGATGTACAGAGAATATGATTCTTTGCAAACTATATTTGTTTGGGAAGAAACTGTACTATTTAAGTACTGATTTTTCTGGTCCCTGTCACCTTCCCAAAAATCTGTTTTTCCTAAAGGGGTGAGTGTGGAGGAGCTGGAAGGATGTTCATGGATTCACGGCCACCTAACTGGACCCTGACTGGAGTTGGGTCCAAACCCAGCTACAAAAAGAGGGGAAAGAATGAGGGTGGTCAAGGCTCCTGCTCTGTTTTGTGCAGAAAGCACAAGAACTGAGGGCAAGCTCTTCCTGATCTTCTTTGTGATACGACAGCGCCTCTTAAGTAGAGGAATTAGGACAGAAAAATGGAAAAAAAAATACAAGAGGAGCCTGTCATTTCATAGCTTAATATAATTGTACAAATCTGGCCAGATTTTGGTTAAAGGGAAATGGTATCCTGAACTTGAAACAAAAAGGAAGAGATTACTTTGTGCAGTATCAGAATGACAAGCCATCAAAATTCTGTGGTTAATTAGGAGGAAAAAGTCCTGTGTAGAATGAGCTAGATGGCTTGGCAAACTTTAATTTTAATCTTGTGATATCTCCTAATAACAAAAGGCCTCCATGATATATCAAACAAATTTATAAATGTATGATCAATGCGTTTGACATGTTATTTAATTAGGATTCTTCGTGACAGAGACAATATGAAAAACTAGTGTCAACATTCTGACAGTGGAATAAATAAATAGATGTAATTATTTTTCATACTGATCCCTGATGAATTGTAATGTATCAGGCCAGACTGCAGACCAGAGTTCTAAGGTTTCCCTAATATGATAGAGTTTGATGTAAGGGGTGTCATGTATCCAATATTTTGCTGTTTTATTAGAATAAAAAGCTCTCTGGGGATTTCAAGTTCAAATGGTCACAAGTCTCCCCCCCTCCATTGCTATTGTGCTTAATACAAGGATAAGCACTGAAATATGTTTAGAAAAATGCTAGTGCAGCTGGAAAAAGCCAAACATTAGCCTGCAAGAATCTGAGAAAAACCCAAAACACCCTGGGCTTGCTCAAAATTTACCCCTTAATGTGATATTTTGGTAATTTTTGTCTATGCTGAGCCTGTGCCAGTCTTGGAAGAGAGGTTTGGCCATACGAGATAGGGGATGTGTAAGGACAGTTCTCAAGGCTAGGCTGAGAGTTTTTTGCAGGACAAACCCACTCCCTGCAGCAGAGCTGGGCCTCGAAATTCCTTCTGGAGGAGAGCAAGGATCCGGAGCGGCGGGAAGGGCCGAAGGCAGCCAGCACACTTGTGGCCATTATCACACAGACAGGAAAGAATGCACTATCTGTTCCCTTGGCCAAGAGAAATTAGAGTTAACATTTAACATGAGGGAACGGACTTCAAAGGGAAAGCCAGCTGGATTTGAATAATGGGAGATGAAAATGCTAACACCAGCACAAACTTGCAGGTGGTCGTGTTTGGCTGGAGAGAACACATCTGCCGCCGAGGAGCCTGCACGGAGCTGCCCTGAGACAACACTGCTGGAGAGGGAGAGGAGAGGGCTCTGGGGAGCTGCTCTGGGGTGGGACATGAGGGATGGAATCACAGAACATGAATGGTTTGGGTTGGAAGGACCTTAGATAGCGGCTGGTCCATGGGCAGGGACACCTTCCACTAGAGCAGGTTGCTCCAAGGCCTGGAGATAATCCTGGACAAAATTCCCCACTAAGCCCCACAGAACCACACCTTCCTCATGGACTAAATCCCAAATCCAACTCTGTGCATAGCATCAGATCTGGAAGGAAGGCCTGAGCCTTTCTACCTTGGTAGGAAACAACTTGAGCTGGCAGGGATGGTTCAGCTGGGTTTATTTCTGAAGCTGAACTACCCCAGAGATCCTTCCAAGCCTGCTGATGCAAAACCATGGATGTGACACCTCCTTTCCCTGTCAGCTGCTGCTTCAAAGAAATCAACGGTGTTTAAGACAAATACTCACATTCCCATAAATTACATCAATTAACTTCGCTCAATTTAACACAGGTATTATAATGATACAGATAATTACTAGGAGAAGGTGCCAGAAGCAGTGAGATTATGTAGAAATCATCCTCTCAAGTTTTGCTGGATTTTTCATTATTTTTAAAGGCAGCTGAATGCTCTGACATCTCTGTTGACATCGACCTTACCAGAGAACTTATAAACAAATAGCACCTATAAAACTGAAATAAAAGTAACTACTTGCTGCCCATTTATAGTATAAAAACATATAAAATTTAAACAATTTTGTTTCTCTTCTTCAACTTCAGCCTGAGTACAAGGGACAAATGGAAAATACAGGGTGGCACCAGACCCTGAGGGAACATTTCATTCTCAGCCTGTATCGGAAGCCAAACAGACCTAAAATACTGGCTTACAGAAGGTCCTGATAATGGGAAGAACCTGCACATTGAGTACCTGAATTTACCTGTGGAGCATGGGCTAGTCCTGCCCTCAGCTCCCTCCGAAGCAGCCAGGATGCAGATAAATAAATCCTCGACCTGCTGCACGGACAGAGCAGGGCCAGAAATATCTGCAAAGGGAAGGAAAGTGCCACAGTGCTGCATGGCAGGAACTTAAAAAGGACTGTGAATAAGGAACATGAATAAGGACTAACAGAGAATAGCAATATTGCTGCAAAGTGAGTTTTAGACAATCCTGCATGAGGCAGCAGCGGAAGATTTGCTGCGGTGCCTGTTTTGAAGCATTCCCAGTGTTCCCTTAGTCCCTAAGCAGATGATGCTAGTTTTAACAAATGAAGCTGGATTAATTTAAAGTATTTAAAGTGATTAGCAGACCTTAGGTTAACGAACATATGTAATTTTCTTTTAAGTTTCTGTTTTGATGAAAACATCCTGCCAATCTGGGCTCCTGGGCAGGCAGCTACCTGAAGCCTTGGCTACCTGCCCCGATACCTTGGAGTGGCTGCACCAGCAGCTGCTGTGGGATTAATGGACAGCAACCTTCAGGGAGATGGATTGGGGAGGTCAGGGAGATGCAAACGGCCGTGACACGTGCCATGGATCACTGTCTGCCCTGCCCGCTGCCGCGCCGCTGGGAAATGGCACAGCTCGGCCCAGCGAGCCCACTTAAAAGGGCTAATGGGTAAATGCATAAAACTATTAAATGCATAAGAATCCTCTTCACCAAATGGCAAAATAGAATGAAAGTTTAAACGGTTAATTGAATAAACCTCTTAAAGACAGAGTGCATCAGTGCGGGGTGTTTAACAGTTTCCCCGGGAGGTGGTACGGGATTCCTGAGGATGGAGCATGCCTGGATCACTCTCCCTTCCCAAAAATCAGGCTCAGCACTGTGATTATCACTGTCAGCTGCCTCCCTTCGCTTGCTTTTAAATGCAGAAAGGCCAAAAAATGTTATTAATGTTTAGGTAAAGGCAATGAGCTCTCAATTCCTGCTGCTCCAAGCGCAGCGCTGCATCAGCAGGAAATCCTCCTCCTGCAGCCTGAGTTAAAGACACAACCAAGGAGATAAGAAACCAGGAATTCTCTGCTTGGTTCCAGGAGGATGGGTTGTTCTGGTTGGCTTTGGGGATGCTGGAGTCCGAGGATGCTCTGTGAGCAGAGCTGCACGTGCAGCCCTGAGTAACATCCTGGGATTTCGGCCTTTGCTAGTGAAACAAACTTACTTCAGAACCCTGGGAACTAATTGCAAAAGAATCCGCCAAATATTGCATTTGGGTTTCATTCTGGACTATTTTGGACACAAAATCTCACTGCTGCTGTTTCAGAGGGTTGGAACCTGCGATAATTGATGTTTTGTAGAGATTTCCTGGGCAATAACTGGCTTCTCCAGAGATAAGCACTGCCTTTGGCCTCACGCTTTATCCTCACAGCAACAAGATTACAGCCTCATAAAACAATTGCGAAGCTACAGCACTATTATCCTTTAAACAGTAAAAGAAGAAGGGGAAAAAAAATGATTTATGAAAAATGCCATGATCCTCCCTAACCAGGGCCTGAACGACAGCAATTCCAGCGACAGTAACTAATCTAATGGTGCATTAGGAGAGCACAAAGAAGTAGATTTGGCCACTGAACCGAAGTCATTAAAGATTAGAGCAGCTGGTTTCACAGTTGGGAAGTGCTTTTGCCTATCTGAGCACAGGATACAATGGAAGTTGTTTGATGATTTAATGTCTCCGCTGTAAACAACGCGACTCCTTGGATAAATCAATGGCTCACATCGACGGGACAGAAAACTTATGGAGCTGAGGGTGGCTTTGAAATGCAGCTCTCCAAAGCTCAGCTAAGAAAAACAGTCAGATTCCAGCCCCAAATAAATCTGCATTAATGTATTCTACAATAAATGTATGCAATGAGAGCCCAAAACATTGCATCTTATTTTTAATTGATGCAAAGGCTGTATTTATTTCTATGGAAGGAGAGCGTGCCTGGCTACCTTCTATACTAAAAAAGAAAAGGCAAAAAAGGGGAAGAAGAAGGAAATTAAGGGGTAAATAGGAAAAGAAGGAAAAGAAAAAAGGAAAATAAGGAAAAAAAGGAAAAGAAGAGAAAATGGGGAAAAAAAAAAGAAGGGAAAAAAGGAAAATAAAGGGAAAAGAAAAAAAAAGGGAAAAACAGGAAAAGAAGCGAAATAAAAATAAAATCTAATCTCCATCTCTATATTGATACAAAGGAGAGCAGCCTTGAAGGAAGGGTGCCAACACCATGATTCTTTTTCCCTGTGGAAAGCTTTTTGCCGTTTGAGAGCCACATAAAGTTCTCAGTATATTCAAATAGTGCACATATAATAAATCTTTGCCTGGTGGTCAGGAGCCCCACCAAAATGAGACCTCCTGGATGTGTGGAAGAGTCACAGGATAGAAGATAAAATCTGTGAGTATAAGGAGTGGAACTCCTAGTCCTGATAATTATTCTTAGTTCAGATTCACAGTAAGAGGAGCTCCCTACTGAGCAAAAAACGGTAAAAATTGTAAAAAAATAAAGGACAGGAAACTATTTTAGTGCCCAAAAAATAGAGCCTCTGGGATGGAAGGTCACTAAATAAGACCGATTAGTTTGTGGCACTTAAGTGACCAAAGGGGAATCCAGGAAAACAGTGCTGGATCTGGATCAAGATGCTCTGGTGCCAGGAGTACACTGGGATATTGTTAACGGGACACAGGGAACTCAAACATAAATAGTGAGCGGGATTTTCCTTGCGTTGGCTACAATACATATGTTTGTCCAAGAAAAAAATAGCTGGAGCAAGAAGACATGCATGTCTGGTGTCAAAGAAAAGCCTGTTTGTGTCACATACAGTGGAGAAATTGTTCAAGAATAGCTCATCTTTAAAGGAAGATCCCCCCAATAACGTTGCCAAGGTCCGTGGCACTTGGGTTTTTGGCTGTGGAAGTGCTGCAGCACTAGGAAAATCTGCCATGGTCCGGGCTTTAAATGTGGATATCTGACATTTCACTGCCTTTTCAAGGCTTGGTTCAACTCCTTTCTTTGTCACCAGTGGTGCCATTGAGCCTCGTGCTCCCTCAGTTCCCTGGGCTTGGCTGGCCACCACCTATCCAGGAAAAGTGACCGCAGTAAAGGCGATGCCAGGTAAGAAACCAGGAGTTCAATCCCTGTTAAATAAAGAGCTGGGAAAGAGCAGCATTTGTCAAACGTTCAGAATTGTGTTCTGGGTCATGATCAATGAATACAGTTAGGAATCTGAGAGCTAAAATGTTTCCCATCTTTATCCTGTGTTGAGTATGAATCCACTTATTCCTACAAATGTGTCTCTCCCACCACCACCACCACCGACATCTCCTTGGGGCACTGCAGTCCCTAAACCCCTAAACTCCCTGCCACACTCACACTGCTCCAACACCTTTGGAAATAAAAGGGAAAGACTCCCTTCAAAAGCCCAAGTTTTGGTCTTCATGAGACCAGAAATGCCTGTAATTCACTACCAACATTTTTCACTCATGACCTCTTTATTTGGAGTTCCCAATTTTCTTCATTATGTGTTTCTAATTTATCACAACCTCAAGTGCTTCAAAAGCCTTGCACATTCTGACACAACCACGGGCGAAGTATTCCAATGAAATCTCGGAGCTGATTCATTTTCTCTCCCCTCTGACACCAGAGGTTTATGTAATTTAGGAATAACAGAGCTGCTAAAATTAATGGCTGAAGGGCAAAGCATTCTCCTTGTCACACTATATATAATGATCTGGTTCAGCAAAAGAGTAGCTGGATTATTTTGATTCTTTACTTCTAGTTAATTACAATTAAAAGTAAGACTGTAATTACCTTTCTTGTAAACTTTGGCCTTAACTGCTGAGCACAGCAAAACAGGAGGAGGCTTGGTTAACCTCAGCGGAAAAAAAAAAATAGAGGTTTTCTTCTGAAATAGCTGGAGCCTGGGCATTCAGAAGGAACGTTCCTGGGAGGGTGAGACAAAAGGCAAACCGAGAGCCAGTATCAGACAGATCATTTATAAACCAACACAGCTTCAGGTGGGAGGGGGCACAAAGGACTTGCTGACCCCTCATGGGGACACACCGGCCCCCGGAGTTCCCAATAGCTGATTTTCAGCCAAGGGAGTTCAATACAAAACCTCCCCTGTTTCTACTTCTCACTTTTCATTTATTTGAACAGTTCACTGCTATTGTCTGCCTGGGGAAACCTGCAGGTCCCTGTGCCTACTGCACAGATCTCCAAGGGATTCCCTGCTCCTCTCTGCCTGGAAAAACCCCGCACTTCGTCCTGACTTTGCTACCACAGGACTTCCACAGTCCCCATTTCCCTTATTTCCCCATATGATCCCTTGTTTCTCTCCCTAAATACAGCAGGGACATCTCAAGGTGTTTCTAACTCCAGTGAAAGGATTTCCCTGTGCACATGGAGGAGCTTTCCAGAAAAACAGATGTGCCCACACTGGGTTGTTCTGAGCAGACCCATGGAGAGGCTGTAAGTGCACTGGCTGAACTGGCAGGCCAGGAGAGAACAATCCATAGGGAAGGGAGACTGTGTTATTCCATGGCTATGTCTGTGCCAGCCCAACCCAGCCGGGATGCCCGAGCCAAATGCTGGCACCGGGAACGCTCAGGGGCTGCCATGAACTCCCACCCACGGTGACAAATGTGCCATTGTGGCTCCATCGCCTTGAGACAGAGGGACAGACAGCAGGGAGGAAGGAGGGAAGGAAGGAAGGAAGGAAGGAGCTCTTCCAAAGAAGATGAAGTTGTTCTTTGGACAGCAATTATGGATATTTAGAGCTTTGAATGGACAGTCGTAGGATGAACTTTTGATTTCGCAGTGTGTAAGCACTTCCCCATCTATGATTCAACACTGAGGATTCTGGGGAGCACAGTTAAGCCTTGGAATAGCCTCTTGTCTTAAGCACCATTATTTTTTATTATTATGGAGAGAATATCTGAAATGTAAGCACATTAAAAACTCCATTTCTCCAGAATTAATTAATTTTTCAAGCATTCCATCTTCTCCAGAACATTTTCCTTGGTGTCTTTTTTAATCTTTACAATCACTTGTATATAGATTTAGTAATAAGTGTAGGAGGAAAGAAACATAAAATAACCCAAATCCCTGCCCAACAAATGCTGCTAGTACATAAACTTTATAAATACAATGTTGGCAGATTCCGATATATAAAAAGGTAGCTAAAAAAAAGTAAGAGCCATAAATAATGCCAAGTAATAAAGGAGGTGAATGTTTTTGTTATTAGATTCTTTCATTGTATAAATCTGTTTAATAAGCTGGCTAGGAATCACTGATAGAAAACAGACTGCTCGTGGTGTTACAGATCAACCTGTTCTAAATGTTCTTTCCTACACTCCATGCCAAGCAATACTTTTTACAAATACAATTTAAAAATTGAATGTTCTTTCATCATCCAAAGGGAGCAAATAGCACTAAAAGTCAGAATGCACCTTTTGAAGAAGGCATGACACGTGTCTGTACCAGCAAAGCAGAAAATCTTTGTTTTCTAAGTGTTTAAGTCTGCTTTGCTGTGATTCAGAGTAATTAATACCATACATCTGATTCGTCCAATGTGATCAGTGGATGTGTAAAACTCTTGATTTAGAAGTCTTATTTCCCAACATGTGTGTATTTTTGGAAAGCCCTATCATATATTTTTCTTCAGAAGTTCATGTAAAAAAGCCTGCAGTAACATTGCACTGTAATGAAAACTAAATGTTGTGAAATGTTATTGAGGTCAGTGATGGGTTTGTGACGTTAATCTTTGTACACTATTGGTTCTCATTACTGTGGGGTATTTTTGGTTTTCATTATTCCTAGAGGGAAGAAAAGAAAAAAAATGAGATGCTGTAACTAGAAAAAGGAATAAACACTCAAATGCAAAAATGAAGATGATAATAATAGTAAAAAAAAAAAAAAAAAAAAGAACCCTCTAGGATGTTACTGGTTAATAAATTGCTGAACTTAAAAAAATCACCCACGTTAAAATGTTAAAATGCAAGACAGGCTTTTGTGTATTATTATCCCACAGATATCCTTATTTCTGCTTTACATTTTTTTATTGCTGCATCAACTTCTAGAACAGGTGGTTCAAGTGTGCAGCTTTCAATAATCCTCATAATCATTTCAGGTTCTGATCTGAGGGAATACAGCCCAAAGAGCTCTGGTTTCCATGGCTCCTCAGCTTTGGGAACTTCATTCAGTGATTCACCAAATGGTGCTCAGGAAGACACTGAGCTCTCCAGCAAAGACTCCATTCTCGGAGTACATCAGAGAAATTAGAGAGAAAATGAAATTAAAAGGGAAATACATAATCAGAAACAGAAACATCAGAAACAGAAATGGTATCATCAGAAATAGAAATTCAGACAGGACGTGATCATTATTTGAATTTATGGGGAGTAGATTTGCTCCCAGTGGTAAAACCTCAGCTGAAGTGAGGGCAGGAGAGCCTCTGCCTGTGCAGCCACCCCCTGAAATCCCTGACACGCCCAGGATTCCCTGAGCATCACATCCAGCCAGGCAGGGCAGCTCCCAACCTCCCCAGCCACATCCTCACACCCTGTGGGGACACACGGTCCCACAGCGTGAAACAGGCTTTAAAAACTGAAAAGAGCCCTTTTCCAATTCACCTGAGCTCTAATGAGATGGAGAATTATCAGAGGGATCCCTTGGAGAAAGCAAACGGGACAGAAAGGGCAGAAATCGGCAAACACTGGGAATCAAACCCAACTCTGCCCATCAAACTAATGAGGTGTGCCCGAGCACAAACTCGAATGCTCAGGGGCCAGGACACAGAGATTTCAGCTCTAAATCACTGGTTTAAGCCAGCCCGGTTTGCTGTGACTGTGAGCAGCCACCACCTGTGACCACTGTGCCACAAGGTTCCCTTGCCCGTGCCTGGCATCCTCACCCCTGGGCTGGGCTGGCGTGGATGGAAGTGGGGGATCAGGGGCTGATCCCGCTCCCCCAGGAAGGGAGAACAGCTCCTTTTACCCTCCTGCAGTGCCCCGGGGAGGCACAGAGACCTCAGGGTGCTCCAGCTGCCACTTTCACAGCTCCCACTGAACTGTTCTCCCCGTGTCAGTGAGCACTGTTTGTAATACTCCCAGGAATGCAGAGATTTCCTGAAGTGTTGTGCACAAACATCATAATATAATCCTCAGGGCTTCAAAGCCAATCCCAACAACTAATCCCACAGATAAACAAAGCTAAATCTCCATTTGCCTGCAAAAATAATGAGCAAACATTAGGGCTATCAGTGCATGGAGGTCCTCAATCTTCTGAGGGAAGATCTCAACTTTCACCCAATTTGTACAGTGACACTCTGATCTACTGGAAATAGCAAAATCTAATTAAAATCAGGGAAACTGAGGTAGGCAAACCCTTCAGAGCAACTCTGCCAGGATTCATAGCTGTGCTATTCTTCATTTCAGAGAGATGTTTGCAAACCTTGTACTCCTAGCATGGCACGTCATCTCTCTGCCTGGTCTAAGTGTTTCTCCATGCTATATAAAATAGATTTATAGCTGGAATCCCTACTTAGGGTGCAACATTATTCATCAGGTTGCCTATGACACATTCAGGCTCCCTCTAAAATAACAGCATTAAACTTCTTTCACTCCCAAGAGACACTGGGATGGGTTTAAGCTCTGTTTGCAAAGAACCCTTCACACAGACACCAACCTACAGATTTACTATGACTTTAAGGCATTAACAGGAAAGAGGAGCCACACTCGTGTGACACTACGGCCATAAGGAATTCCTGGGGAAAAAGAAACTGATCTGCATAGGTGTAACTCCAACTGATGATCACAGCTTCTACAGCAGCAAGGCAAAGAGAAGGTAACTCAGGTGGTTGCCAGAGGTCTGCTGAATAATTAAAAGAAGCAACACACTGCAAAATAAACAAAGTTTTCATTTCTTTCCAGATACTTGCAGTGCAAGATAGCTTAAATCCTAAACCAAAGCACTCGAGCAACTTCATGCATCCCCCTAGGACTCCTCGTGTGGATAATGTTCCTCAGTGGAGACACCACCACTGAATCTGCTGTATTTGTTTCAAGATTTTCCAGCTGATGAGACTAAGAGCCTGTCTGAAATCCAACCAGGACACAGCACTCACCAAAGCATTACTGCACGACTCCCTGGCTGGGAGGTTAATCCTTCGCCTGCGTTACTCCCTGCTCTTACCAGTATCATTCCATCCTCAGATTTTTTTTTTAAATTAACATCAAATTCCAATGGCAACAATAAATATCAATCCAGCTGTAACATCAGGGCCAGAAAACCAGGAGACACAGCAGTACCAGGGCCAGAAAAACATCCAGCATGACAGCAGAGTTCACCCCACACTCAGGTAAAGGTGCACATGCTCCTTCATTCCCACCGTCAGCTTTGGGTGGGTTTCTGAAAGCACTCCTTAAAACCACCCATCTTTTGAGGAAGATTCCTTGAAAACAGCAGTTTCCACCATCCTTCACAACCAAAGCTCTGCCTAAAGGCAGCTCTTGGAGGGTCCATGGAAACCCAGCTCTGGCAGCCGTGAGTTCCTTCTTGTAGCGACAAATCCTCGGGGTGTGAGCAAACACTGGGAGCTGCTGACGTGTCAGATATATGAGTGTTTTCTTTATCAGTAAATGTTTGCTGACTAGGACTCCCCTGAGTTGGGGTTTCCTCCTTTTCCTCCTTCAGATTTATTGATCAGAGCTGATCATGGCAACTCAACTTTATTTCATCGCCAGCAACCAGAATCAAAAGGGAAAATTCAGTGAACAAGGAAGAAAATTGGTGTTGGTGGAGCAAGGCTTGCCTTAAGAATATGAGGGTGGGAAGTGCCAGTGTGTTCAGGAAATTACATGTCAAAACCAGTAAAAACATGCTGAAGTGGATATTAATGGATGCTTAAATCACCCTGAAATTCTGAAAGAAATACAGATCTGTGTTACTAGGAAAATGTAAACACAGTTGGAGAATAAAGCAGTAAGGAAACTACTTTTGCCTTCCTACTATTAAATGAAGCCTAAACATTCAGTAAAATTAGATACAGAATTATTCTAAATCCAAGGAAATAATGGAATGGAAAGAATGGCTCTGAATAACTTGGTCCAGTGGGAGCTGTCCCTGCCCATAGCAGGGGTGTTGGAATTAGACGATCTTTAAGGTCCCTTCCAAGCTAAAACATTCTATGATTCCATGATTGAAAAGCCTCTATTTTAATTTGAAATGGCAGTAAATTAAAATCTAGGGTTTTCTGCATATTCTAATTATTTACTGAAAAAATGCCCTCAAAAACCCCAAATAAAAACCAAATTAAAAAAGCTTTTTCTGAATCCAAACTGATACATTGAACTTTAGGTAAAAGAAGGACCAGTAGGATCAGTGATGGCAGGACCTAGTCTGCATGGAAAAGGGACATGGATCTGGCAATTACAAATGGGTTTAGAGATCAAATGGAAGGAGTTTTGTTGCTGAGATTCAAGTTCAAGGCTCTGGGAGCTGTGTACAACGCAGAGTTTAACTTATCTCTTCCAGGGACAGCACAGTAGAAGGGAAGCATAAAGTAAATCCCCATTTGCTAATCTGGTAAATGTTATAAAAGAGTAAAAAAAAAAAGGGAAAAAAATCCTGATATTTGTCTGGTTTATCTCACTTCAAAGATCATGGAGCAGGAGAAGGGATTTTGGAGATGTAAGAAGAAGCTATTTTTAAAAGCCATCACAGGACTGTGAAATAAGATGTAGTTTTCATGGAAAAAGTGTTACAGAGCTTTTGGCCGCCGTACATCTCCAAACTTGATTATTTCAAAGAATTCTTATGGAAACTTAATAACAAGTGACCACGAGATTTTGACCAAGATCTGATTAGGAAATGAGACAGAAAAATTTGGCACCAAATGGGCGTTGAGGCTTCAGCCACCATCAGGACTGGCTGGTGCCCCCCAGGTTTCGTCACCCACCTGTTCATGCTCACGTCTGCTCGTGGCACAGAAGGAAGCAAGGGAGAAGGAAAGAGAGGAAAGAAGAGATTCAAAAATGGAAAGGCAGAAGTGGTTTTACCAGGTGGCCCCTCAAATGAGAGCACCCAGCTCCCATCAGAGAAGTTCAATCCCTTTTTTCTCGGCACCAGGAGCTGAGGATGGTGCTCGGGAAGCGCCCGGCGCCTGCCGCGCCTGGCTTCCAACAACATCAACAGCAAAGCTCCCCCGACTTCAAAGGGAACTGAATTAGGCCAATGTCAAGAGCTTTCCAAAGACTCATCCTTAAATCCTTCGTGCTCATAACTCTTCCTGAAGGAAAGCAGATAGGTCTGTGTATCCACGCAGGCATTGGAGCCCTCAGTTAAAGGGGCTGAACCTGGATGAGCCCCACAAGTGAGTTCACCCTCTGAAAAAGCTTAATCCTGCCCAATTTTTAATCCTGCCCAAGTTTAGAGCGTGAGAAGAACCTGGGAACAGACACACCCATCAGGAGAGGTTGCTCAGGGAGAGCAACATCCGAGAGTGCTGGCAAAGGGTCCCTCCGGCCCTCGCAGGGTGCAGGCTCCAGCCCCCTGCCTCCCTTGGAGGAAGACACCCATGGAACAAAAAAAGTTACAGAGAAAAGTCATTAAAAACCAGTCTCTCTTTGGAAGATCTGCTGCAATTTAATTTCCACTAAAGGCCCTTCCCCAGGGCTGGACACACACCTGTCCCTGGGGCTGCTTTCTGTGACACATCCAGAGGTGTGTGAAATCCAGCCACGAGCCTGCAGCCAGCGCGGTCTGCAAACAGCAGGAGGGAGACTCCAGGGTCCAGTGAAGAGGCTGCACACATCTGGCCTTTCAGTTTGAATAAAATTGATTTTCTTTAATGTAAAAATCTACATTAAAGCCAAATCAGACATGTAAACATCTGACTAAAAACGCTTCCTCACTCGAGAGCCAATTTGCAGAGAACAACCCGAGCGTGGCTGCTCTGCAAACAGCTCTGAGCCCAGCAAGGCAGCAATCAAAGCATCTCCGCTCCTGAGCAACCTGAGAATCACCACCACGACTTTCAGCACTGAATTTGCCTCATTTATTTCATAAACCACTCTGTTCCCAGCCTGCCAGGGCTGCCGGGCACTCTTCACGCTGCAGCAGAGCAGAGCAGTGCTTAAGTCCCAGGTTCAACTTGAGAATGAGGGCATTTGTTTTCTTGTCTGATCAAGGTCAAAACTATTAAAATACCCTTAGGTTCTCAGTCTAGTGAAATGAACTGGTAATACATTTGGCAAGTTAATCTGTGGATTGCCTTCTCACATGAGACCAGCTGTTGTGTTTCTAAGTACAAGCAGTATTTACCTCCAATAATGAAATGACTGAATGTAATATGAAAAAAAAAATTTAAAACCCCCCCCCAAACAGTGTTCCCTTGCCTACTGCACAACCCTGGGTTACACTTACAGTCCTAATAAACTGATTTGTCAAACCCATCAGAAGCGAGGATGATCATCTGGATACCAGATGAACTAAAATACATGTAATTATAAGTTGCCCATTTGTTCTCTTTTATCTCCCACATATCTCTGCTTTGCTCTCAGCTACGTGTGCATGTTTATGTGTAACCAAGGATTTAGCTACAGGCCTAAAATCCAGGCTTTCATTACCACTTTTACTGTAGTCTAACACGAGAGAGTTCTTACTTCATCGCACACCCAGGCAAAATAAAAATCTGGTGACGTTACTTTTGTATTTTAATGCAGAGCACGTGCACATGGACACACTGTGCATACCTGAACAGATAAACAGTACACCTACAGTCAGATATAACACATTTCCAGCCCCAAATACAGACTCAGCTTGTCCATTAAGCATGTCCATAGCTGAAAATGATAGAATCAAATGCGAATGATGCGAATCAATTCGCATTTGATTCTACTTCACTTAATTTCCTGAACAGTAGGGGCTGCTTTTTTCATAATATTTATTATTACGCAGCTGTAAGACCCCGCTGCTGTGCAGGAACTGGTGCTTTCCTTCTACCCTTTGAATTAGGATGGTATAAATCACCAGAGGTGTATTGGTGAATATTTATAAAGGCAAAAGATTCTCTTTTTTATTTCATTGTATGGACAATATTTCATAGCATGTATTAAAATATATACAGGGTAAGGAATAATCTGAACAGACACAAAAAGTCTGACAGGAAAACAGAGAACAGGACATAGGAGCAATGATAAAGGAGGAAGTAGGAGAGATTATAGTGACAGTGGAGGAGGATGAATTTCCTGGAAGATGTTAGTTTTAAGGAGGGATTTGAATGAACAGACAGAGAGCTGCTGGAAAAGTGGTGGGAAACCTCCTGCAAACCTCAGGAAATGATACCTGAGGGTGAGTAAAGAATGCCAA
This sequence comes from Corvus kubaryi, assembly GCF_017639235.1. Taxonomy (NCBI): domain Eukaryota; kingdom Metazoa; phylum Chordata; class Aves; order Passeriformes; family Corvidae; genus Corvus; species Corvus kubaryi. The sequence continues at coordinate 8,914,520 of NW_024581088.1, forward strand.
GGAGAACACAAATGAAGAAAGATTTGGAAATAAAATCAGGCATGAAAATCAGTCTGGGAACAGACACCAGGACATGACAAATGAGCTCCAATTCTGTGGGACTCAGCCCCTCTCTAATAAGGGATTGGCATGTTATCCCAAGGTTTCCTGCTGCCTGCCCTGGAGAAAGGGGAGGGCTGGAATACTGCTACCAGTGGTTACAGTAATGAAGGGCTTTTGCTCAACTCCTCAGTCAAAATAAGCCGATTTCCATGAACTTGGGGTACAAAGCTCACTCTGTGAGTCCACCTGAAGCAAATACAGACTAAATTGACCCCAAATACTTATGTGCAGGTGGGTTATTACTCCCATAAAAAAAAAATCTGAACTCTTTGTGTGTTGGAATTGTTCTAGACTGCTTCTAAAAGCGCTGGCTGAAGAGAAATCCTTTTTAACTTTTTTTTTTAACTGATAAAGAAGATGTCTCTATACAGCATCTGCACAGAGTCACCAGGGGTATCCAGCTGGATTATAACATCCTGTTCAGATGAGCCATAAAGATTTCAGTGGCCACTGCAAACAGCATCTCCTTCAAGATATTGAAGATATTCCTACTTATGAAGCTGTTAGAATTGCTCTGAGACACAACTGCCCCGAATTTAAGGCAGAAGTTTTTAATCTCCTCTATTGAGATGCTCCAAAAGCAGAAAAGAGTTTGGCTACTGGAGGAAGCTGGCATTTTGGACAGTGGGATTGCACACCAACTCGTCTAAAAAAGAAATGCCCACTGCTGACAGACAAGAAAATAGACACTTTTTTTGCCTGCCTTGTTTGAGGCACAGAACTGGTGACCAAATTAGGGCAACGGTTCCTGTAAGTTTCTTAAAAAGTCAGTGGAGGTGATAGATCAATTCAAGCTCTTTTTCTCAGGTGCTGAATCCCATCTGGGATGGATCCCGGCCTTCGGGCATTCATCATCACCCACAATTTTTTCCAGATATAGTAACAGTTCACACTTATTGCCTCCCATATGGTCATTTAAAAACACTGAATGGAACTAAGTCTTACTCTCAGTTTTTAAGGGAAGAGTGAGTTCAACCATGTACCATGAAAAATAGTGGAAGAATCACGAACAAAATTCCTTTTTCCTGCATCTCCCTTCTGCCCTCTAGTTCTCTCTTCTTGCCCCACATCTCTGAATTTTAAATTTAAGTATCCACACACCAATTAACAGCCTCAAAATCCAGTTTTTTGTCCATCTCCCTCCTCCCAGTAGTGAAAAATCCCTGTGTTTGTATACAGACTTGGGAAGGTAGTTTTCTAGTCAGAAGAAATTTTCTCTCTCTCAACATCCTGAGTGGGAAGATGGAAGCAATGCCAACAGGAAAGCTGCACAGGGAGCTGGGAGCAGGGCAGGATAAGGCCTGGATACAGCATCTAAAAACTGCCTCCAGTGCAGCTCCTACAGGGCTTCTCTAAATAGATCTTTTCCATGCACGAATCCCAAGTTTCTCCCTACACCTTTCTATATATTTAGCTCATTAGAAAGGCCCTTTGCAGAGGTGCTAAAACAGAAAACCAGGATGGAATACTTCAACCCTGGCAGATAAACTGCGAGACTGAGCTCCCCAAACTTCTCCAGACTTCAAAGCCCGGCAGATATTGTTTAATCAATGATAGAGCTGGAAGGCCAGCTGTGTTCTTCTGTTTGTTCTTACATGCTAATCCAAGTTTACCAAAACTGAGGGATTTTGCATCTGGGGTATTTGGATCCAGGCCCACTCCTCTGGTAACCTGTCCTTGGCCTCTCCTTCCGTCTCCGTGTCACGTTCCACCCCTCTCTCCGCTGTCCCTCGTGCTTTTTTAGCTCTGCTTTCCCTGTCAGGGAGATCAATAATTGCTTTGTCACGCTTCAGGACAAGACCCCTCTGCTCCTGGGTTCCTGTGAGAGCCCACTGTGGGTTTGGACAGGGATGACATTTATAAACAGCATCTGAAAGCTCTGCGGGCTCTTCCTTCACAAATCTCACCACAGATCTCAGCTCTCTGCAGCTTCCTGCTCTGTTTGAAAACAATGAAGCGCTTCTGAGCTAATTATATGCAAAGCTGAAATATATAAAACCTGAAGTTTTTGGGTTTCAGAGACCCTTGTGGGCGTCACCTCTGTCCCCAAAGCAGCATCAATCTTTGCTCTGCTCTGCTTTGCCCTCTGCTTCTTTGTATTTTACCATTTCCTATTTAGTTTGTGAGAGCCTGAACAGACACAAAGCACCACCAGAAGAAAAATAAAGCAAAAGTGGGTGTTAGGTAAACAAGGCACGGGGGTCCAGCGTTGTTTGGGGTTGATCTCCCCAAGAACAATGTTGTTTGGCTGGGTGGCTGTGGGGCAGGAAATAACCTTTGGGAGCCTGTGACCCCACTGCTGCCATAGAGCAAAACAACCTGGTAAAACCAGGTTTTTGCCATGATTTGCCCCAACAAGGAGCTGAGGGCTCTGGTGAGGGCAGGCAGCCTCTGCTCAGAGCCTTCAGCAGAAGTGTGATCGCCAGTTTTGGCTTTAATCCTGTTTTTTTTTTTTTCTTTTCTACAGAACTAGTCTAGCAGAAGGCAGCTTTTTCTCTGAGTGTTTCACATTTTTCAAGTTTCAGTCAATTGTGTTTCTAAATCCTCTCAGGATCACCATTCCGGGAGCACAGGTTGCCTCTGCAAAGAGGAATCTTTGCACAAAGCTGCTATTACCATTAGAGCATGAAAAAATCACCAATTTCATGGCTTCTGGAGTCAAGACTGATCTCCCCCCTATCCCACCTCATCTCCTGGCAGAGGAGAGGGAGCAGGGAGCAAGATGCAGCCCTCTGCTGAGCAGGGAGAGCAGTGGTGGCTCGTTTGGAACAGATGCCACCACCACGGCCCTTTCTCAGGGTACTCTATCTGAGAGGAAGGAAATTGAGATTCCACCCCAAATCCCAGCACACAGTTTTGAGGATTCCCACATCTTCCAAGGATTAAGTCACCACATGTACAGCCTGAAGTGCCTCGAGGTCTAGAGCGAGGCACTGTTTTTAGAAGGCTGCGTAGGAAGAACTGCTAAGAGGCTAAAATCCTTCATAGTTTGCCCCAAAGACATTCACAAAGGGATTACAAGAGGAGGAATGAGAGACAGCTCTGAGGTGGGGTGAAGGAAGGATCCAAATGACCTAAAAAGAGCATGTCCTTTGCCTGACAAGCAAGGCGGCTCAACAGAAGTGGAGGGTTTATATGAATTTATCTTAAATTTTGACACCAGGCCTGCTACCTACACTGCTCACAGAGAAAATATTCTGCCCCCTACACAAACACACTGGATCCCCTTCAGCAGGACTCGTGATGATGGGAAGTACAGGAAGGTCCATGTCCACTACACCATGACTCAAAGCTCCATGTGGATTCTAAAACAAATTTCCTATTTTCTAAATAATTTTTGAGCCTCGTGAATATTAAGTTGCCTACAAGAGAGCAGAAGACAAAAGCAGAGAAGAGCATGGTATTACTTTAACAGTGGCCAAAACGTATCCCTAATTTAAATCGGTGCTTTTAAGTCAGGGATGGAGTTTTCAGCATTTCTAGGCCATCCTGCCATACCTCTCTCACCCATCCACCCACGAGGGCAGGCTGGGGATGGGCTGGACACTCCAGGAGTCCCTGCCAAGCTGGGTAGGGAGAGGAGAAGCCCACAGGAAGCAGTCAGTGCTACCACAGCAGGATCACGCTCGTAATCCCAACGAGATAATCACAGATGTTGTGACCCACTTAAAAAATGAGTTCATTTTCCACATATCCAATTTCAGTGGCTTTTTAGGACATTACCCCCCTGTAGGTTTATGGGCAAATGAGTGCTCAGCTTATTCTCCATCCATTTTCTGCGCCAGTAATGCTATGCCATAGGAAGTGTGAAATTAGTCCATAATCTTTAAGCCCCTTGTTTTCTGGATGACAGATACTTGCTTTGCTAATAACCCCAACCTCCTTGCAGGGCTGCATTCCCTGGGAGCCAAAGCAGCACATGGAATTTTATGTTACCTTGCCAGGCATAAATATGGGGGGGAGACAACAACAGCAAATAACCCCCAACTTTTCACACCCCCAGAAGGGTTTTTTTAGATCAGCCATTCCCATTCGATCCATCTTTGGCATGGGATGCAGCACCAAAGAGAAATCAGGGAATTCCAAAAGGAGGGCAAACTAAGGAATCAAGTGACAGAAGGAGCACAGAACATGTATTTTCATCAAGTTGTCCTTGCAATTGCACTCTGTGGTCAAACCATGCCAAACTTCCAGCGCTCAGAAGATGCCACAGAGGGCAAGGAAGCTTTGGAAACCTTTTGCCACTCCAGAGCTCATTTTTTACCTCTCTGTGTCAGTGTCACCAGGTGCCCTATTTAAAGTCAATTCCATGCAATGCTGAGGCTGATGGGGTAGCCTGGATTTCCTAACTCTACCCATGCCTCTGGTTTTTTCAACAAATACAATCAGCATGGAATTTTTTAATAAAAAAAGGAATCCCAAACACTTACTGTAACTATTTTGATTCTGCTCCTAATACAGGTAAATTAAAAATGAAAGATTTGCTTGTTGGAGGGATTTTTTTCACTGCTGGCTACTTCTTCCCCCTCTATAGAAGCATCACAAACCTGTGTGTTAATTCTGAAATTTCCTTTATGCAGTATTTGTGTTGCCCCTGTAGAAGAGAACATGCAGAAATTCCTTGCAATTACTCAGAAAATCCAGTGATATTTGTTTTAATTGTGCTTCTCGTCTCTGAGCTCCTTTCCATGCAATGTATTTTTGTGTGACAGAACCCTCCATAATAACAACTGAAAAAAAAAAGCTATTTATTCCTAAATTAGCATTACCTTCTACCAGGGAGAAGATGACCTTTTCTTACATAAATGACACACTACTTCCAGCCAAAATATCAGTTAATTTCGATTATGATCATAGTTGAGTAGAAATTTGGCCAACTTCTCTCTAGACAGAGACACCACCCTTGCTGATACTGCTGCCCTTGGAAAATCCATCCCTTGCAAAGTCCATCCAGCTGTCAATCACTTCCCAGTAAAGCCACATGAGAACAGGCATAAAGCTTCTTGCAGAATTCTTGTAAAAATGCAAATTTAACAATCTTTAAAAATACAGTCTTAAGCTCTACACACTAGAGGATCCTATTTCCAAATGATTTCAGCTTACCAACTACTTGGGTTTAAGCAGTCCCAAACCAAACCAGTTCTGGCACAGCAAAGTTTATACTTTTAAATGTTCCAGTCTTTGCCTTAGATTTAGAAGGGCTTTGCACCTCTCAGGACTTGGCTCATGGGCTTCAAAGGAAGAGAGATGAAAGGCAGTCAGTGCTGATCATGGAATCCCAGAATTATTGGGGTTGGAAAAGACCTCCAAGATCATCAAGTCCAACCTTTGAACTAACACCCCCATGCCCACTAAACCACACTGGGAAGTGCCACATCTACTGATTTTTTTGGACACTTTCAAGGATGGTGACTCCATCACTTCCCTGGGGAAGGTTCCATCCAGCAGAGATGACCCAAAGAACAGTGACTTACTGAACTGCCAGACAGCAGAAAAAATTAAGGGGGGAAAAAAGTAAGATTTTTTTATTTCATTTTAAATTGCATTTCACTTCTTCACATATCGTTAAAAACTCCCTAATTGGAGCACTTTCCCTTTTCAAAATGGCTCCTCTTGGAAGCATCTGCTTACACCAGCAAACCCCCTCCAGAAGGACACGCTCCGCCGCCTCATAGCCAACGCTTCATTCCCTCTTTCCAACCCAAACCACCAGACTGGTCATTGCTTCCCACTTCTCCCCAAACCACTTTCAGCAGGAAAAACACACACACAAACACGGGGCGAGAGATCTTTCCCAGCCCTGCCTGTGGGTGGTAAGCAGGGCCCAGCCCAGCCCGGCCTTTCCGTGCGAGGCGACGGCTCCGCTCGGGAACGCGAATCCGCAGGGCTGTGGCAGGTTCTGCTTTTTTCCAAAACGCTCTCCCCAGCTGCAGCACATTACTTGTGGCAACTTTTCTTGGATCTTAAATGGGTTTTGAAGCCATGCTGTCAGCTGCCTTCATGTCACCCCGCTATATTATGATTGAATCTCCTGTTCCTTTTATAGAGTTGTTCTCTCCTAATAAAACACCAACTGCTGGTCGGAACATCGGGATCGCTGCTCTGGGATGTGATAACCTCCTGCTCTGCTCCCTGCTCGGTTACGCCGTGCTCTTGGGATCCTCCAATGCATCCATCCAGCCCCAGAAACTCGCCCTGTTTATACAAAATCTTGACCCCACCCCCATTTCCAGTTATTTTAAGAGCTCATACTTTGGAACTGGGCAATATTCCTGAACACATGAAAGAACACACGGAGTACAAACAGCTATAAATGAATATCTGCAGTTCATTGCGGCAGCCGCCTACAAAGGTGATACCTTCAAGCTGTTTGTCAGAGTAAAGCAGCAAAAAAGCTGTTACTTGTCAACTTTTGGATAAGATGCATTGCAAAACAATATTCATTTTCCCTGGCAAATGCAAAACCGCATTTTATAGGTGTGAACTATTTCCAAACTTCAAAACTGTATCGTAAATGAACTGTGAACGGGTAGAAAAACACTCCGGGTACGGTGGCAAAGAAGCAAATGACTTCAAATGTAGAGAATTAAAATAATCACAGTTTATTTTTAATACGTTTAAAGACTAAAAATATTTTCACCTTCCATCCTACTGCATTTGAACAGAATCCATCAACAAGAGCTTATAAATCTGTTATTCTTAATGGGTTTCATGCCAATGTTGTGTTTAAAGTCATGAGACTAAAAGAAAAACTACATTCCTGGGGCATAATGCTGCACAGTGAAACAGAAATGCTTCGCTGAAATCTAACTTGACAACATTTGTTGTTAGGATTTCCAGGACTTTCATCAGGGATGTTTCTCAAAGAATCCTGTCTCTCAGAAATTGTTTTTGTCGTGGTAACAGACTCGACTATTAATGAGAAAACAGTAAGAAGCTTTAGTGTCCTAATGGATACTAAATGACCTGGAGGATCTGAAACACTTATGTGCAGAAAAAATACATATGTGCAATTCCTCTGGCTCGGGAGATTTGTTAGGTGGGATGCAATGCACTAAAGGAGGTAACTAAATACATGCGGAAAAATAACAGTGTTTTACATAAAAACAATCCCATTAACCTCACACTTAAAAAAAAAAATCATATCCTGCCTAATGTGACTTTCACAAATCAGAAGAAATCAGGTCATAATAGTAGATAAATATGCAGTGCCTCGAAGCCTCTGAGTGTCCTCAAGACAGCGAGGCTACGAGCAAACACTGACATTTGACACAGATACAGCTGTTTAAAATATGTCTTCATCATACTCAGATGGAGATAGAGACAGAATAAAATTCCTCCAGAATAAATCCAAAGGTTAAAAAAAAGTAATCTAAAACCAGATGCTGCAGAACGTGCAAAAATGAAGATGCAAATTTAATTTTGAAGACCTGGAGGGAAATCCCCGCCGGCGTTCACGCTCAGTCCACCTTTACTGAGGAGCCCACAAAAGTTCCTCAAAATCAACAGCAATAAATATTTTGACGGAGGCAAACTCTGTAAAGTCTATTCATTTTACTTTCTGAAATGGTGCAAAAATGTTACCTACTCCCTGTGCAGTTATTAGTCTCCGTAATGTAACATAACAGATACTTTCTAAATCCTTTTAGACCTTCTCCCCCTCACTGGAAAGATCATCATTTTTTTATTTCAAAGTGGATTTAATAAAGAAAAGGAGTGCTGTTAAAGTAATACGTGAGGCTTTGACATTAAGCAGTGCAACCCTGCAGAGTCGGCAAGAACAGGGTCTCTAATCTCCAGTGATTTATAGAGGGCTCTTCCTTCATCTCTGCACTCAGGGAGGGCCAAAAAGTTTAGAGACAGGCTGGCGTCCCCCTTGCTCCACACCGCCAGCTCCTGCTGGCCAGGCTGCCGGCACAAACCTTTAACCACTTCGCTGCTGGCTTCCCCTCACCCATTAAAGGGCCTTTTATTTATTTGTATTTATAGAACAAAGTAATCTCAGAGTTAAGTAATGCCCACGGAGGTAAATGTTTATGTCTGTCATCAGAAATTTATAAGCAGAGGGGGAGAAGCTAATAGGCAGAGAGGAAAGACCAAAACTATGGAGTGTTTGATGCTCCTCTGAGTAAGCTCTGAAAAGCTCCGAGTAGAAACACATCTTAATTAAAAACTTACAAATATATACAGTTAATTTTAAAGCTAAATAACTGAATTACAGACACCAGACAGCCTATTACCAACTGAAGAAGAATGTTTGCCTTATACTGGCTGAACGTTACACAAAAGTTCAAAGAATATGTTTCCAAACACAAATGCAAGAAGCTATTAAGCTCTTGTCACAAGACAGAAATATCTCATTTGAATGGATTTCAAATCCATCATTTTTTAGGGAAATGACCAGTTACTTCTGCACTGTAAAACCACAGAAGCCTCTGCTGCTCATCGAAAAAATTAAGCCTGGGTCTAACATGAACTCAGTGCTGGGAGATTTGCATCACCAGCAGGAATTCCATTGGGTCAAGAGGATCAGATGTGCAAAGAATACAACTTCAGGCATTGGTGAAGTCATGCTTGGGCACTCAGGCACCTCCCCCTGCACAGGTGACCCTTCTGAGACCAGGGGAGATCACAGCCAGGTGCCCCTAAAGCCCAGAAATGCTCTTCCCTGTCTCCGTGTTCGTATCTCTTTGAGGTCTCCTCTCTCCAGAATCCCAGCAATCCCAGCACAGCAGGACTCCACATAAGAACACAAAAATCAAACTAAAATTCACCACAATGTTGATAGGTTTTGATGTTCCCATTTGCAGAACACACAGAGAAGCCACGAAACACGTGCAGAACCACCCTGCACTTTCCCAGACCCACTGAGGTGACAGTGGCATCTTTTAGCTGCCACTGCTTGGACTGAAACTTTCTGGCCAGATCAAGCTGCCCTTGAAACCTGAATCCTGCACAAACATGTGCTGGATGTTTCAGGGCTTTTTTTTTAATATTCATGCAAAATTACCCTAAAAGGTTGGAGAATGGACATATTGACATCCTAATCCAACATTCATTAACCAGCATCTTGCAACCTATACAATATAATGGCATTGAAGATGCATTATTTGAAAGTTTGCTGAATTCTCCTTTGAGTGACTGAGCTCATTCCTCACCCCTCCTCTTGCCAGTGAGGCTGAAATTCCTGTGTCTTGGGGACAACCTTTGGGAATAAAATTACTCCTATATGGATGCTCTGCTCACAGGGCACTTTTCCTGTGTTTCCATCTTAGATTTCAGATAATCACAGGATGCTCCTTTATCACCAAGGTTTTCTGTAGGCTGTTTCACAACTCTACACGTTGGATCTTTGATATATCCATGGATGCTCGAGTGGGGTTGTTCAAGGATGTGTAAGAACACCCAGAATGTTCAAAAACACATGCCACTATGCTACTTTTCTTCCAATTTAGGGAAAAAACAGCAATCTGAGTCTGCTGGATACAACCAACTCTTCTCATATGAGTATGAGAGGGGTTTAAAGCTTTGGTTAAGATTTGTTTTCACACAAGGAATGGTTTAGGAGCATCCCTCACCCTCTGGAATGGTGTTTAATGAGAATTTATTTTAAGGTTTCTTGGTGTTGCCGCAGACAGCACAGAGGCAGCCACAAGCTGAGGAAGATGGAAGAGAAAAACACCAAGGAAAGAAAACCCCTGTGGGGACAAGGGGAAGGGGATGGACTCGCAAGCTGTGTCCCACACACCTGCACACACCCACACACACACACCTGTGGAGGCTCATCCTTCCCCTCACGTGTGAAACTTCCAGGGAAGGAAGGGTGCTGGAGCTGCCCTCAGATCCTGCCCTCTCCCTCCCATCCCCAGGCACGAGCATGTGCCTACAAAAGGAGTGGAAACTTGGCAGGCTGGGAGCGAGGAGCGCAGTCAAGGGTCGGGCGCGGAGCTGAGCTGCTCCCGTTCTGCTCCGTGGGAATGACACCAAAGAGGTAACAGAGCCTGGGGAACGAGCTGGCTTTTCCTTGGAGCCTCCAGCACCATCCCTGACAGCTGAACAGGGATGGGCCCCATGGTCTGGGCAATCTGCTCCACAGCCCAGCTCTGGGGACTGAGCACGGTCACTGCCGCTTCCCTGAAGTGTCCAAGTTCCCTGTGATGGGCAGGGTCATTCCATGCAGGCACCAGATTCTGCCCTTCATTAGGTTCAAAAAGGTGTTTATAGTTAAGAATTCTTCTCCCAAAGTGCATTTTCAAATTACTTAATCCTTTAACACTTCTGCTGCCTGAGGGTGTCTGCGGAGGAGACTCTGAAATGGGAATTTCAGGTCCTGAGCAGGCTGTAGGTGATGGCATTTTGATTTTCCCTGCATGAAACCCTTGCAGCAGTAAGCAGGATAGGTAATCAAGCCTTCAATCGGCCCGTGCTGATGCTCAGCAGGCCTGGGACAAACTGATGTGGCAGTAAACAAGTCTTATCAGGGCACCCACAATTAACTGCTGTAACCAGAGAATGTAAATCACTCCACTCCAGCAGACTGTGATCCCAATTTGCACCTCATCCAAGCCAGCTCGCCCTACATTATTTACACAGCCTCGGATCTCAGTTGTACCTGCTGGGGGATGAATGTCTGTACTTAATGTAACAGTTAAAAATTTAAAAAAATATTAAAGTGGGGGAAAAAAGAATTTCCTAAGATGCCTCCTAGGGGGTCCCACTAGGTTTTGATCATGACACACCTTCCAACTCCATTTTTGAAGTAATTTTTACTGGCCAGCAGTGAAGGGACAAGGTCCCACATGAAACACTCTTTTATTCCCAAATACAACCTGGGAAGCCACAACTTCCCTCAAGGCTCCTGAAGCAGCAATAATCTTGTCTTCTCTGTACAGCTCCTGGCACATGTGAACCCAGTGTACAGCTGGTGCCTAAAGACACCACTCCAAAATAAATCTGAAATGCAAATAACTTATTTAAACTATAATACAATCACATTTCTTTTTATAGTAATCATAAATCTCTTTCTTTATTATAATCACATCTTATCACATATAAAGTAATTTAATACAAGACCTACCTTCCTACATATTATTGCATTAAAGAGAGCAAACTTTTTCAGTGTTATTTATTACCAGGAGAATCTGCAGGAGGCACTCTGGCTCTGGAAGGATCATGGCCTAACTTATATTTTAGAGGAAATTCTTTAGCCTTCATTAGGTTCAGAGTTGTTAAATGAGCTTTAGTTAGAGCTTTTTGTAAGTGAGAAAGTTCCTGAACACCCAGAGCTATCTGGGAGATGACACATGGGAGAAACCACACAAGGGATGGAAACAGACTCCCAAAATACATCTTTAATTCAGCTGAAATTTTGGTAAGTGTTCACACAACTGGTCTGAACAGGCTACAAACCAGAGCAGCTCCAAGCCAAAGAGAGGTTAAAGGGTAAGGAGAGCTCTGCAGACCTTTCCCCACCAGCTCCCCCCAAACAATCTGCCACGAGAATGAGCACGACAAGCGGCCTTGACACTGCTGTGATTCCATTCCCAGTCCCTGGAGCTGCTGCAATTTGCACTGATTTTTGAAGAGGGGAGGCTCTGGGCAATGGAAGAGACTTGAGCAGAGCCTACCAGGAGCCTCCAGCCAAGCCAAGCAAACGGGTAACGCTGAGGGAGCGGAAAGCAAAGTCCTGCCCTGCCACAACCATCCAGGCTCCCTAAAGGGTGGCCAAGGCTGGCTTGTGGTTACCTGCCCCACACTCTGTTGCACAACAGGAGATCCCAACAGCCCCCAGTCTCTGTGGCACCACGGGTTAGGTCACCATTAGGAACATATTTTGCAACCCACATAATAAACACTTTATCCAACTTACTAAAACAAGCCTGGAGGCAAAATGAGTGTAAACACAGGCACAAAACTACTGATATGTGGACAAATACTTGACAGAGTGAGGACCAAAATTTGCCAAGAGTCATTCTGAAAAGCCCATGGCTTTCTAAAACAAGCTTTGCTTTTTATCTTTGGTTTACCAAAGATTATGTGCAGCAGCCAATACAGCATCAAAGCTTAAACCTCAAGTCCCTGCAACCTCCTCCCCATCAAAACATTTCCCATGGTTTTATTAGCACTAACAATGAAGTCAATGGGAGAAGAATCTGGCCAAAGCCAAAACAAAAACCTCACACGCCATATTTTGCACAGAATGAGCAACAGACTTGTGAGAAACACAGTATCACCTAGCAGGAAACCACAGATGTAATATTATATATTACCAGTTCCATCCCCAAGGAAAGGGTGGTAAGAAAAGATTTAATTAAAAAAAAAAAAAAAAGCAAGAGAATAAACAATCCCACCCCTTCTGTTGCCAGGAAAGCCAACACGGGCAGATAAATACACTGAAACACTGTGTGTCTGCAACAGGTACCAAGGAGAGAGATTTAATAAAGGTTGGAAAACCAGCTGGTGATCTGTCAGCAAAACCCCAGCACCTTTCCCCTGAAAATCCCTTTTGAATTGAATAAAGGATGGAGATTCTCTTCCACACCCTCCTTTTGTTGGTGATGGATTTGTAGAAGCATTTTTTGTGTCTTTTATGGCAGCAGCTACATTAAGCTCTAGTTGGGCTTTGGCTGTTCTTATGTTCTCCCTCCCCAAATTCTTCATCCTCATCTTGAGATGAGCTGAACCAGCACAAGATTTACTTTCTTTTGTAAGCACTCCAATGTTTGGAGATTGAATTCCTGCCTATGAATGGGTGTGCGTATGTTATCAACACACGAGTGAGTGCGTCGCACACTTTTATGTAACTGATTTAAACAACATGAATCAGGAATTCTCCAGCTCAAATTCTTCAGGATCTAGGGAAGCTAAAGGCTGTCTCAGCCACTGCTAAAATGCAGGGAAACAGCTGTGGACTTGGGATGCTACAAGAAGTTTGAATTTTCAGCAAAGTTTGCAGCCTTGCTTGTCCTGGCGATCCCAGTCTGCCGTGACGTCCAAGCTCCCATGTTTACAGTATCCATAGCCAGGAGCTGCTTGATGGAGCTTATACTTGTCTAATTACAGCTTAGCAGCCATAAGCAGAAATCCAAAGTATAAAATCAAACATTTTGGTCAGCTACAGAGCGTAGCTGAACACTGAATCAAGCAATAAAGTGCCTTGTAGTCTCCTCCAACAACTCCTTGCTGTCATGCGCGGTGCCACTGGATGAGAGCAGTGCCACCAGCAGCAGGCTCCGAAATACCAACTTGTCATTCCAAACTTTATTTACAAACTCAGCTACAGAGTTTATTCACGGCAAGAAGTGCTCTGAATTTCTAAATGGCCAAGCTGGACAAAATGGTGGAAGCTTTCCCTTTGAATTTCTAAGGAGTTTACACGCTGCCGGGTTTAGAAATGATGTTTCTTCATGAGAAGAAGACGAGAGGCTGCCTGGGGACGTTGTTTATTAAAGCCTTTTGTTCAATTTACAAATTGAAACAAATAATTGTGGAGACATTTGCAGCTATGGAAAAAACGTGTTTACAAAGTGGAATAAAATACAGACTAAATACATTTGGATTACACTGGATCAAAACATATGAGTTTCTAACACAGCATAAAGGGCGGTCGACACTACGAGGACAGAAGGAAAGGCGCCACTGAGTCATGGATTTTATAACAATCTGGTCACTTGAAAGACTTTGGAGAGTTTTATTCTCAGAGTCCTTAACATGCAAGAGTCTCAGAGACACTCTCAGCAGTGACCAGCCCTTGAGATCACAGACAACCCATGCCAGGGACACCCACCTGCTCTTAACACATGACAGAACCTTCCTAGGAGGTAAGGGAGCTCCCCAAGTTCCAGCTAATATTCCACTGGAATATTTCTTGATGCTTTCCTTGGGTTTGGGTTCAGTCTTCCTCATTTGATCTCACATATAAACCCCAAGTGCATTCAGAAATTGCAAAGCCATCTCATCTCTTCCTCCCTCACACACAACACTGTTCTATACAAAGACATCTGCCTCACTTTAAATGTTTTACACGGTGAGGTTGTCACCTCTTGGAAGATTATTCTGTAGCTTAACCCTGATGTTCTTGGGAAAATATACTCTGGATACTGGATAAATAATTTTGATTGCCAATATACAGAAGAATTTCCTCCCTGTGAGGCTGGTGAGGCCCTGGCACAGGGTACCCAGAGCAGCTGTGGCTGCCCCATCTCTGGAAGTGTCCAAGGCCAGGTTGGACAGACTTGGGACAGCCTGGGATAGTGGAAGGTGAGATGATCTTTAAGGTCCTTCCAACCCAAACCATTCTGGGATCCTGTGATTTGGCACAGAGTAAAGGGAATTGTATCAGAGAGAAATCTCAAAGAGCCCAACCAAGGCAGAGGAATTAGATCAGTGGAAAAATGGCACAAGAGGGATGAAGTGCTGTTCCTAACTGTGAGCTCTCAAAAGCTTATGTAAACAGCAATTTCCTCTAATATCTTAATTAATAGCACGATGACAGAATCAAGCGCTGTCCGTAACGCTGACGGGAATTTCCAATAGAAGAAATCTATCACCATTAAAAGAAGGAACAGAATTAATCAACCAAATTGTTCTCCAGTTTACAAACTCCACGCAAAGGAAAAGAGCCATTACTGGCAGTGGAATACCACGACTAAGGATCTCTTAGTAGCACAGAAGTATTTTCTTAACATCAGTTAAGTATGTTAACCAATATTATATTTAGTTAGCCGAACTCCTCCGGGGATTAAAGGCCCACTGTGCCTAACAAAACTTTGTCTTGAAACAGCCTAGCAAATGTTATTTTAGCACAGAGTATTTGATAGCTAATCGTGCTATAAAACTAGGAAATAAAGTTGTGTTTATTGGTACAATTAATCCCTCCATAGCCCACAGGGCTACGAAGGAAAATGGGGGGATGAGGGAGATCAGATCAGGGGGGTGGGGTGAGAAAGGAGGGATTATCAGGAGTAGGGAAGGACCAGGATTCAAGCAGTGGTGTGACTTCAGGGAACTATTACTATTATTATTATTATTCCAGTTGTAATCAAGAACACCATCTCCATCTGGGAGTGCCTGAGAGACAAAAAAGGTGAATTAAAAAAACCCTCTCCCCCAGCCACAGCTAAATGTGTCACTGCACAGCAGAACATCCCCACCCCATTCCAACAAATCGATTCCCTACAATAATGCAAATCACAATTCTTCCCCACTGCCTGACTTTGTCCAAAGCTTTTCCAGCTAGGAACAATCTGGAGGAAAGCATGAGAGGAAAAAATCCCCATTCTGTGATAGAAGAAACATACGCTTGAAATCTAGAGAGCACGTTAATTGTGGTTAATATGTGAATCAAATTAGGAATGTAAACAACACTAACACTCAGAGCCTATGCAGTGACTTCCTATTTTCATTTTTACAGCATTGGCATTAATAACCAGCTATTGCTTATAGTTGCTAAAGGCTTCTCCTGCACTTCCAACAGAGGTTACTGGATACTAATGGAGAGCAAATGTTTCTAAGCCAGAATGTGCAGTGCCTTCATCTTGAATTAAATAAATAAAGTACCTGAGGACAACAAGGAGAAAAGTCTTGATAAAATACAATATAACAAAATACAATTCTATACCCCTTTGAACTTGTCTGTGTAGGATACGATGAGGGAGGATAGCCAGAAGTTTACTGTGAATCCCTTCAGGATGCCTTTGGGATGGACAGTTTATGTACAAACAGCTATAAATCTCCAGTGATTTATACACCGGTCCAGGAAACCCAGAATCACCTGTGGGGTCATGATCTGTGCCCAGAGTCCAAAGGAATTCAGCCCACAGAGCCCTGGTTGGTTCTCCTAAAGTCACGTCAGCACCAAGGCTGGCAGCACAGCCACTGTCACAGGAGAGAGCCTGTTTTCTCCCATGATTTTTCCAGGAAAAAACCCTTTTCCATAGATTTTGCAACAAATACCACTTGCATTTTTAAGGGGGATTAACCACATATACATAATTTTCTCATCTGTAGGAAACGTCCATAGTTGCAGTGAGAAAAAGGAGAAATTAATGATAAACAGCACATGGTGTGTTTGTGCATTCCTTATCTTAAATTCCAAGCTGGATTAAACACAGGAGAACTCTGCTAACCCCACCTCGTGTCACTGTGTGGAATTTGGGATCATTTCGACTATTCCCGTGGCACAGGCACTTGATGGTCCCAGCCCAAGCAAACATTTTAGGCATTTTATTACTACAGACCAAAAATCAGCCAGACCCCAAACACCCCGCTACGAAACTGGGAGGAGGAACTACAGGTGGCAAAAATAACACACAGACCTGCCAAACCCACGAGGTAAGAGTGAGAGAGGCACGATGATCAGCCTGGCAAGTGATAGTCACAGACATTTCAGCATCCTCAGACAGCTGCTGGACTGGCCATGAGCTCAGGTAATATTCGTATTAAGGAAAAGCTCTTGAGTTCAATTGGGATTAGACAAATGTTGTGTGAGGTGCTGTGCAAGCAAGCAGGGAACAAAAGCTCTTCTCAGGAGAGCATCCTCCTAAATTACAGTATTTGTATTATTACTATAAGAAATTGAAATTACGAACAGTATTCCCAGCACAGCATCTCTGAACACAGAAATGCAGCTTCTCAGTGCTGTTGGGGGCATCAGTCTGTGGATAAAGTCAGTGCTAGCAACAAGTAATATGCAGGAAAAATTGATAGATGGTGACTTTTCTAAAATAAATCATCGTTTGATGGAGTTGTTGCATTAATTCAAAAGATAAAAAAATAAACTCTCAGGATGGAAATAAACACAGTGCTTCCAATGAACCTAATAACATGAAAGTAATGAGTTTGGAAAACAGATGTGGGAAAAGGCAAGGGAAGGCTACAATACACTCCACACAATCTGGGAAGGAATGATAAAAAAATTTACAAGCTGTTTTGAGTCCTGAATAAAAGGGGTAATCAAGGCAGGCTGGGCTCTGAGCGGGACGGGCACAGCATCCTGCAGCAGAGACTAAGCAGAACACCTCACCCTCCCGGACTGTGTGCCCAGGCTTTCCCGTGCTGCTGGAACTCCAGTTCCTGCCTAATTCCTGGTTTTGCAGTCCATAACTCACAGCACTTACTGTAAAGTCTTGTCACCCACTCTTTCCCCCTTATTTGTTTGATGTTTGACTTTCTGCTGGGGCAGAAACTGCTTGACAACCGGTGGGGCACGAGGGGAAACTGGGAGAGAAACAAAAATCAACCCAAAATGCAATACAACATTCTGAAGAAATATACCTCCCTGCAAGAGAAAAACCCACAGAGATTATTTCCATGCTGCCCAGTGGCCTCTCCTGTTAATCATGATTTATGAAAACATCTAGGCAAGAGAGCCGTCGGTTCACGGAGGACGTTCCTCCGCACAAAGTGGTTCTCAAAATGGCACTGTGAGAAAACTCCCCTCTGCAGTTGTTTTACTTTTGCCTCCGAAAAGCTTTCAAATTGAACTGCTAAAGTTCAGCCAGCATCTAATTTTAACCGTGAGTTCCAGGAGAGAGTAAAGCTGGTGGGAAGATTACAGAGTTCCTTGAAGCTCTGACCTACAACAGGAAGAGAGTTGTCAGCCTTCATGTCTCTCACTCTAAATCCCAAGGGAAACAACACTGGCAGAATGTTTTATAACACGTTCCCACTGTAAAATTTTGTATTTGAGAAATATGATGCTTGCTCACTCCTTCTCCTAGACCTTTGGTGTGTCAGTAAAAACAGATGACCTTAAATGAGTAATTTTAGTTTTGCCTTTACACCGCAGTTTGGGTACTCAGGGTTCACAGGGCTCTGTTTACAAAATCAGAGAGAACTGATACTACACAAGAGCAACACATGCACCCACACCTTTAAAATATTAGCGAGGAGCTGGCAGCTTGTAGCAGTGTAATAAGGCCTTTTTTCTGCCTTCTCAGGTTAACTCTATAACTCAAGAAATACCCCCACGGAAGGCTGCAATCTGGGATTTTCATAAGGAAGGCTGAAAGGCTTCTGTCAAAGGGCCAAAAAGCAGCATCTGCAAAAGAGCTCAGGAAAGAGAAATTAAAAATAAAATAATTGGATTATGATCTCTCAGCTAATGAAATCAGATATACTGTTTTTCTCCGAGTCAGGGGTTTTAGACAATGCACAGTGGTACAAGTCTGGATCCTTCCACATTGCTCCTGCTGCCCAAAGGATCACGATTTCAGGTGTTGCACAACATCAGGAAGGAAACCAGGAATACTGCAAAGAAACTGAAAACGTTTTCATCCTGATGGTAATGAAAGTGTGGTGACAAATAACCAGGAATTGGGCAGGATATGAATAATAAATACGGGAAAACTGCTATTCCAGGAGTAGGTCTTTGAGTACACGGACAGCTGAAGGAATCCAGTCACCCTGGAGCAGCTTAAAAAACAGTTTTTCCCTTCTCCTTGCCTTTCCTCAGCTTTTCAGTCCCTGGGAATGATGCCCTGAGAGCTGAAGGCCAGGAAGGGGAACCAGAGGAACCCCAGAGCCCCAAGCAAACCCACATTCCCTGGCTCCCAACGCAGCACTCGGGATCTGAGCACGGCCGGGTGGGAGCAGCAGCAGGAGCAGCTCCTGAACTTTCTCCTCTCCTCCATTCCTGCAGATAATGAAATCCAGAAACACCATTCTGGGACACAGTTGTTACAGACCTCTTGTTATCTGCTGCTGACCCTCAATTGAGACGTCTCTTAGTCAGGGATGATGATTTTTGAGCTCATGAATAATTAGTTTTGCTGGTTTTAAGGAAAAAAAAAAAAAAGGGTATCTTTTAATCAGAATCTAAATGAAAAAAAATGCTAAAAGCTATTCCTCAACATCTGCCAGTTGAGCATAGATTTAGAAATAAAAATCAAGAGGTATAGACTCATCTCAGGGATTTATGTGTTCAAATCCTCATTTATGGAGATGAGAATGGAAGTGTTAACGTTCGGAGTCTTCTGCTGCATATCCGAGGCATTAGGATGGCTTAATGAGTCACTGTCTGAAACCAAGAAGAAGCTGAAGTTCCTCTCTCATATGCACACACTGAATTTTGTGTATAATTACTCAGTTCTGAGTAACAGCAATTTATTAGCTTTTCCCTTCAAACAGACGAGTTGCTAATGTACAACATGTTGCAAACAGCCAGGGCTCTTTCCAAGGAAAGGCCAGAGTTAGTAGGGACCCAAGCACTGAATGGAACCATGCACTTTATCCTCCCTATTTCTCTATAAAAATATTTTTGAGGTGAACTTAGCGGCCGTGAAAAGCAGATTCTTCTAACCAGGGGATCAATTTCTAAGGGCAAAAGAGTGGTTTGAGAGCCCTGAAAACAGCCTGTACAAATGATCAGCATTTACTTATACAGTGAAATGAAGCACAGCCAAAGGACAGCTCTCACAAAGGAGTAACTGGAGAGCAATCGTGTTCCCTTTGCATTTAACATAAAATATACCATTGCAGCATTGCAGAAAAATAAAGTTTCTCTGTTGTATTATTCTCCTTAACACAGAGCTGGCTGCCAGGGAAAAAGGGGGAAACGTGGACAGCACAGATACTGTAAGAGGGACACTGTGTGCTAGGTCAGCAGTGTATCCCATTTTGACCTTTTCCAAATAGAGAATAGCAATGAAAAAGTCCCCAGGAGTGGCAGAAGTCACGATATCATGAACTAAACTGACTCCAGGCCAATGCTGTCTTCCCTCATTCCAGGAAGAGAAAAATCAGGAAGATACCACATAGAAAAAACACTTTGGGATGGGAATGAGAATTTGCAGGGTTCTGTGGAGAAGTTCTTGCAGTGGATAAAGCACACTGAGGGCAGGAGAGGAGCTCAAGCACCCGTTTGCCCTGGCAGCCTGTCCACATTGTCCACTATCCCAGGTTGCTCCAACCTGGCCTCGGACACTTCCAGGGATGGGGCAGCCACAGCTTCTCAGGGAACAATTCCTTCCGTATATCTGATCTAAATCTACCCTCCTTCAGCTCAAGGCCATTCCCCCTTGTCCTGTCACCGCCTGCCCTATTTAATCCGGATCTTGGGACAATACCCTGGTGCTCCTCCACTCCTGCAGCGGGAGGTGCAGCTGGCACAGGCCTGGGGAAGGCAGAGGATGAGGATGAGGAGGAGCAGTGCGACGAGGGCCGGCTCCGAGCCGTGCGCCCTCGGCAGCGGGACCGAGGCACCGCTCCATTCCCAGGCCTGTTTTATTTATCCATTTCTATTTTAATAAGCTGCCTGTTCCCTCGGCCCCGGCGTGCCTCCCTCCCCCCGGAGCCCTGGGTTATGTGAAAATGCGTGTGCCAAGCGGCGGGGGCGTGGTGGGGCTCCTGGCTCGCCGGGCCTCGCTCCTGACGTACTGTGTGGTCAAGGAGCCGGGACTGGGGGGCCTGAACGAGGGCCAAGCCTTGCACTTCAGCTTCCTGACCTGGCAGCCATTCAGAGAGACCCTGCTAAGTGCTATTTCCTAAATACACCAGCTTTTCATAACAATCTTACCACATTGCTTTCCTTTACAAGCTCTCTTAAAAGAGAACTGGACTCCTTCTGGTTAATCTACACAGACTGCATTTGGAAGCCATCAGAAACTGAACTGTAAACAAAACGTTATTAATGTGTTGTAATCTGCCCTCAATGTTCCAGATGAAAAGAAAATGTTTTATAGTTTTGGAGTATACATTTTAATTGCCTTTTAAGAGTGCATATACTTTTAGTGCTCTCTGTTATAAAATTGCAGTATCTGTTTCTTGATAACTGTTGAATGATCTCAGCTATTTTTATTAGGTTTTCTCCCCGACCCTGGTTCCCCCCCCCCCCCCTTCCTTAAGCTACCACCACTGGAAGGCTTTTCCAGACCGTTCCTGATACTAGACTGGCAAAAAGTTCCATGCCTAAGATAAACTCCATTATAAACAACTTCTTTACAACATCCTCTCGCTATAAAAACACTCGGATCTAGAAAATTAGTTCTTTAAATGAACTTAGGATCCAGTTACTTTCAGTAAAAATCTGAACTAAATAAGGGCTAAACTGAATTTTCCAGATTTTCAGCCCTTCCCTGCTTGGTTTGCTCTTGGTTGTGTCATGGCTGAAGGCGCTTGGCTCGGGAAGGGACACAGGAATTCAGCACTGGAGATGTCACAGCTCTCCCCAGAGCTGGCAGAAGGTGCCTGGCAGTGTCCTAGCCCACCAAATGAAGGTTGGTTCATGGTAAGATCCTGCCTGAGCTGAAAGCCCCAAATTCCTCACAAAGCAATTCCCCCCTGGAAGTGTTGAGCAGAGTTCAGGAGGTTTTGTTGTGCTGTCTTCCCTCAAAGCAGACGCTGCCTTGTACAATAAGGGCTTTCAGTACTTCTGGGATAAATGGGAAAGGGATCAGAGTTACCTGGCAGGCTTTCCAGGTATCTCCTTACTAGAAAAGTACTTGGTAAAATAAATAGAAATCCAGGGTCATAAAACTCACCATGGGGTTTGTTGTTCGTTAAGCTGCAGTTTCAGAAGGTGAAGGGAACCCTTAAAATCCTCCATTTCAGGAAATATCAGGCATCTGGACATCACTGTTACCCTGTTTGTACCAACAAATGTGCTAGGAAAGAACAGCTCAGCTATCCAGTTTTAGCTGTGCACTCCTTAAACCCCAAATCCTGCTCTCCTGGCATTTGGTTCTTACACACCTCCACTATTAATTCCTTTTCAGGGTAATTAACTTTCTCAACAGCCCAAACTTCACCTCCAACTCCTTCTGTGATGTCTCTAACACTTCCCTAATACCTTTTTGACTTGTATTACTTGATAGAACACAGGCCAGGATATTTCGCAGTGGGAACTGCATCCAGTGCCTGGAGAACAACCACTTTCCAGTGTTTTCCTCTTATACAATTAAAATATTTGAAGTGGCAAAGCCCCTCTCTCACGCTGGATTGGGATTCACATCATGCAAGTCAACTGCAGTTTACTGTTGCTCTTTCAAGTTCTTTTTATCTTCAGAATTATCAGAGCCCGTAATTTTTTTTTTTAATGTTGTTTTTAAAAACATTTTTCAGTATGCAGATGTGCTTGTGAAGATTAATGGACTGGGAACACTGAAATCTTGTATTAATCAACTGCTGAGTAAAATTTTCCATAGTGCTGCACACAGGAGTTTATCCAGAGAGCTCCTTGTCTTGGAGGAGCTTCTGTGAGTTCTGCACTGAGACCAGTCATGGGTGACTCTTCCTGAACTGTTCCCTGAGCACTGAACAAGCCACACTATGGGGAACCCTGTCCAGTGTTTATCACGGTCCCTGCTATCAAAAATAGCTGATTTGTTCCATGTGCCAGTTTAATCTTTGGGCTTTTTGATGGGAACCATCCCTCCCTGGAGGATCATCACTCCCAAAGTGCAACTGCACACTGACCTCAGGCCACGGGGTGCAGAGCCATGAGAAACCCCAGCCTCAGGAATCAGCAAAGTTCTCCTCAAAAGGATATTCCACCCCATCACCTGGCAGAGAGAGGCTCACCCCAGAGGGGAACAGACGTGGGGAAGGGGCTGGAGCACCAGGAGAGCCTGAGGGAGCTGGGGGGGCTCAGCCTGGAGAGAAGGAGGCTCAGGGGGGACCTTCTCACTCCACAACTCAGTGAAAGGAGGTTTGGGGCAAGGTGGGGTTCACCTCTTCTCTCAGGTAACAAGCAATGGGGTGAGAGGAAATGGCCTCAAGCGGCACCAGGAGAGGTTTAGGTCGGATATTTGGGAAATTCCTTCACTCTACGGGCTGTCCAGCCTTGTCACAGCTGCCCAGGGCAGTGGTGGAGACGCCATCCCTGGAGGGATTTAACAGCTGTGTGGATGTGGCACTTGGGCACATGGGTTAGTGGTGGCCTTGGCAGTGCTGGGGAACACTTGGACTCCATGATCTGAGAGGTATTTTCCAATTTAAATTATTCTATGACTCTAAATGCTTTAAATACAGATTATATGGAGCTAAATTTGCTTTCTGTAGTAGGATAATGCAAAGAACCCAACCCCAAACCAGGGACTGAGGGCAGCGTGCGTGCACACATTTCATTAACGGATAGGTTAATTACCCCAATTTTGTTACTAATTGGATCAGTTTAAACCTGCTGCATAGGAAGTCTCTTGGCAGACACAAACATCACCATAATTACAAAAACAACTGGTTTCTCCAGTTATGTAATTCCACCAATTAAGTAATTCCTCCACATGTAAAGCAAACACAACCAAAGCCATTGGGGTAGTTTTGACTCATTTTCAGCAACGTGCTGCTTCCCAGTGCTTGATGCCTACAAAATCCAGCACCATTCCTCATGGCAATCCTTTCCAAGGGCAGATCCATTCCTGCTGCGTGAAAGGACTCGATGGAATTTGCCAGAGGGAAAACAAGTTCTGTGAGAAGGAAAACCCACCTAAGCTTTCAAGTGCAGCTTTTGGTATAAATCTTTGAGGTTTGGAAGGTTTGATCCCAGTTTGAGGGATACCACCACCCTTGCTTTGAGCCTTTCTCCCTGGGATTGCTACAAAGCAAAGATTTCCTGCAGCAGCACAAGGCTCCAAATAGTTTGGGATTTGCCAAAACCAGAGAGAGTTGGATATCTCACAAGAAAAGCTGGGTTTTACTGATCATGTTAAATAGTTTGTCAAGGCAGACTGTGGTGAGTGATAAAGCTGCTGGCCTGTGATCAGTTCTCCTCTCACCAGCAGGTACTACTCAGGTCAACTGAAATTATTAAATCAACAGAAATTACTATCTGGAATAAATGTGAGTAAATTGTTTTTGATTCTATGAAAACAAAAGGCAAAACCAATTTTGTTTTTTACTTTTTAACTTCCTAAACAAAATAGAAATTCTGTAATTCTTTAGAAAATTAAAAACCACAAATAAATCTCTTTTTTTTCATGACTGACATTTGCTATTCAAACCTCAGGGACCTCCTCAGTAAGTATTTCCAAGGCTTGTGCTCCTGACAAGTTGCCTGTTAATACTGATTGAACAGTTCCTATAGGCAGCAGGAGTCCTCAAGTGTTTCCTTCTAGAAGGAAACTGCTGAGCTTGATATGAAACCAACAAAAATTATATTTAGCTGCTCCCTGTACCACACAGTTTTATCTCCAGGGAGTTTCTGCCATCACATCTCTAATAGGAGATTTCATGTGAAGTTCTGGAAGTCAAATAATGTCCCACCTACCAATACATTAACAGAGATCAAAATTAAGAGTCCCCTTCCCCTACATATAATAATACTGAATGTTCATCTGCTGAAAAAAAGCAGATAAATTAAAAACCATTGCAGTTTGTAAAAGAGCACAGCTTGGGAAATAACCTTTGGAGCCACTGGAAAAACTCAGAGTTCAATCAACTTTATTTCCAGTACAAAAGCAATTAGATTTTTCCCATCAGAAATCAGATGAAGTAGTAAATTAGGATTTGCTGGTGATGGGAATTCTTAACTTGTGGCATAAATAGAATTGCCTTATTATTATTTTCGGCTATGACCATCTATCTAAACCTCCATTCCAAGAACAATTTGTGAGAAAAAAGCTGCATCACAGAGTTATCACGATATCGACATTTAATTTGAGTTTTCCTCCTTCTTTTTAAGCAAAAGTTACTTTAATTAAGCTTTAAACAACAATAAACCCACAAGAACCAACAGATCTGGCTGCTGTTCCATTCGCCCAAGACTCCAACTGCACTGAGAAATCTTATTTAAACAACTCCCAAACCATTTGCATCCCTGCTATCCTCAGAAGGCTACAAATATTTTTGTGTGTTCAACCAGTGCTGAGAAATCAAAGTTGCCCAATGTCCTGGTTCCAGAAGGAGAAGTTCTTCCTTGAGCCATGGCCATGGAAAATGCTGAGTGTTGGATCCAAAGCCAACAGCTCCTGCTCCTTCCCAGGAGCCCACGGCACCCAAATCCCCCTTTCTGGAGCAGCCACCACTGGGAAGGTCACGTTGTAAAGCCACTCCATTAAAACAGTAATTCAAGAGTAAACATTAACTTGCAATTTTTCCTTAGGTCTTTCTTACTTCCAGTTGGTACCATTCCTCCCAGACCAAGCTGCACCTTATGGATCTGCACGTTTATCTTGATGAAAAATCTTTAACTTCTCCGTTTTCAAGGCAAGAACAGCCACGTCCTTCCATTCAGACAGACCCTGCTCCCTGTTCTCCCAGCTCCCACAGCATTGTGGCTGCAGCAATCACATGTTATCCATATTATTTGTCACTGACAGAAGTACACTGGGACAGGGAAGAACTGCCATGAGAAAGGAAATGAACTTTTCCACGCTTTAATGAATGGGAACTTTTATTCTGTACGAAGAAGACCAAAGATAAAACTCCAGGTACAGCCTGGTAAACATTATCTAGCAGGTGGGCTCTTGCAAACACTCTGGAGAGTCTTGATTGCTTGAATTTCAATCCTTATTCCTCACTAAGGTTTTCAGAAAATGCAAACAACAAACAATTTCTTAAAAAAGAAACCAATGCACAGAGCTGCGTCAGGGAAAGCTGTCAACTGGCCCCACTCCATGGGAATTAATGCAAAGGCATTGATTTGTTCTAGGCTAATGATAAGGGCTCTTGGTTTAATTTTAGGAGAAGAACTTTCATTTTCTGACTGGCAACCAGAGCTATTTATTACACAACCAGAAAGCCAAAGTTCGGCTTTGCAAGTGACTAATCAAAGCCAAGCCCTCTCCGTAGGAGAGGAGGGAAAACAAGTCAGGAATGGTCAACAGCAGTTTGTTAAAATGAAACCCAACTTCTGCCTCACACCCCCTGCCTCCTGCCCACCCTGGAGCAGCTCCACCAGGATTTCAAGCCAGTACTGAAGACAGTTTTCCAGAGGAATGAAAATCACAGCAATTCCAGGGATCACCCAGATCCTACATGGAACACAAACCTTTTCCACAGCAACAGGAAACACAAAAAGAAGAGAAATTCAAATAAAACCACAGCAATGCTGTCAGAAAGACAACAGGAAGACAAGGGAGTTCAACAACAAATTGCTGCTGGTATTCTTGCTCCTTATCTCAGAGGAATCCTGGAGGATAATGAACATCCCCTCCAAGTGCCACAGCATCCACCCGAGTGCTGGCATGGATACACGAGCGTGGATACAACTGTTTATCCCATTTCCTGGCCCGGAATTGTGTGTCTGAGCACTAACTGTAATATTTGGCACTTAGTCCTCTGCGTTCAAAGAGTTAAGCTATGTCCTATAAAGATAAAAATCTCCACTTTTATTACTTTGTATGGCTCCTACCAAACGAGGATCCAGCTGTAATTGTAACATTCCAAGCTCGGAAGGTGCCAAGTTTTACTAACTATAATTTAACTGGTCCAGCTGATGCAGTCCAAATTCTTGTTTGGATAATCAGCCTTTGTTTAAATATGGACTTAAAAAAAAAAAAAAAGGAAAGAAAGACAGAAAGAAAGAAAGCCCAGGCCAGCATTAGCCTCCAGGCATGTCATGTGAGCTGATTACCCTGCAGCAGTAGCAGACACTCATGCACAAGAGGAGGATTATTTTGCCAGAATTACTGTTACGGTAACACAGAATCAGAGCTTCTCTCCCCCCAGCCCCCACCCTTTTGCTTTTCTTCCCTTTTTTTTTTTTCCCCCCCCCCCCCTCCACAATTCACAAGTCTTCTTTCCAAGTTCAAATGAAGTTTAAAGGTGAAAAGGGCAAGAAAGTTTCATGACTGGCTGCTGAAAGAGGGAGAAATAACCAGGGTCTCCAAGTTTGCGTTTACTAAAAGCTCAACAATTTTGTATTTTGCTGCAATTCATAACTGCACAAATCCCTTTTGTTGGGTCTGTTTGGACTGAAATTAAACACTTGTTAATAATTTATAACTTAATATCATTAGAAAATAATAATAACTGTCAAGCAACTACAGTCAATACATAAAGCAAATTGAGTGGCTCGTTAGATTATTTGTCAGAGCAACCATTTTTATATATTTTAGCTTATTTCTACTGCGAAGAGTGGTTAAAGAGCCACCCAGCTTGCTTGGAAATCATTTCTCCACCAGCTGGGAGCAATTCCCAAATTGCTGCACCTCACCCACATCCAAGTGATGCTGGCTCACTTTAAAAGCACTCCAGCCTGACTCCAGGAGGTGCCTTAAAAGTGCTGGAGGAGGGATGGCCAAAGCCCTTTGCTGCTCACTGACCAAAAATGCATCCCACACTGCCCATGCTTTGCTCTAAATTTGACATCTGCATGGAAGCAAAACAGTGGCCAACAAACCACCTGTCAAAATGAGGCATTTATGAAAAGAAAATTCTTAATTCTATTTGTTGGTCAAGGACCTGAGCTGCACAAAGCACAAGGGCCAGCACGAAGCTGGTGCTGCCTTCCCCAGAGCTGAGTGCAAACAGAAGAAATACTTGTGTGTGTGTGAGGGATTTTGGGAAGTAAAACTCACTTGTAAAATGTCACAGGCTGTGGTTCTTCTTTGGAATCCACGAGTGTGGCTTTTTGGAAAAATAGATAGAAACACAGAATCCCAGAGCAGTTTGGGTTGGAAGGACCTTAAAGCTCATCCAGTTCCACCCCCTGCCACGGGCAGGGACACCTTCCACTAGCCCAGGGTGCTCCAAGCTCTGTCCAGCCTGGCCTTGGACACTTCCAGGGATCCAGGGGCAGCCACAGCTGCTCTGGGAAACCTCTGCCAGAATTCCTTCCCAATATCCCATCCAACCCCACTCTCTTTCAGTTTGACATCAAAGCTCATCAGACATCTGACCTATTTTAACACTTTTCTCTCTGTGTGAGCACCTGTGGCAATTCTATTGTTGTTGCATATTAATCTGTGAAGTTGAAAACACAGCATTTAAGTATACTAAACAAGCAAGTTCAGATTAAAAAAATTAATCTGAGGCAGTCTGCCCCGATCCTGAGCTCGTGTAAACTGATTTAAGTCAGTGGTGCCAGAAGAACTGGCATTAGTCAGGGCTCTACTCTTGTTTTCATCTATTTCTCTGATATGATTTCTAATGTACTTACTGACTAAGTCTTTTCTTTTATTCCTTTCAAACTCCTTCTCTTGACTTTGTCTCTTCTGTCCCCTCTGCCTGCAGACTGAAAGCTGAACAGACACATCCAGAGAGAGCCATCTCCCCCCACCTCTTCCTCTCTCAGCTCTTCCCTTCCTCACCCTGCCCTGTTTTCTTCCCAGGATTTCTTGTCTTATATTCCTGGAATATTTCAAGGAAGCAGAGAAAGCTCCAAACATTGCAGGTTATTTACAGCACAACAGTTCTCAAAATATTATTTAATTTACTGAAGCTGAGGAGCTGGCCAGTGTCCTCATGTACAAACAGGCATTGGGGTCCTTTAAAGTGACCATGCAAATAAAAAAGGCAATAAGAGAAATGGTATTTTATTCAATTTATTTTTAAAGTCTTCCATGCTTCTCCCCAATATCAAATGGTGCCTACAGAGGAACCAGAAGATTCCACTCTGATTAGTGACAGTAGGTCCTTATGAGTTGTAATTAACTCTTTTAATTCTTCAATCATCAGTTAAATGTGGAAGGCTCCCTTTTTTTTGAAGGGAATGTTCACACTGGAAAAAATATAGGAATCGATAAAATTGATCTACAACATATTTTTACTTGAGAAAGGATTACAAGGTTGAATCTTAGCATTATATACTTAAAACCATTTCTTGTTCCACTGCCTTTACAGTTCCAAAAAAAATGTACATTTTGGAGACAAAGGCCTTTATCCTCTTAAGTGCTGTGGATTTCATGCCAATCTCCCAATATAAAGCAGACTTCAGACTTAGACCCAAGAGAAATGGTCTCGGAAAGATTAGATTTTCCACCACAAAATAAAACCCTTGTGTGGGGAACCACACCAGCTCCAACACCTCCTTCCTCCTAAGTACTTGTCTGACAGGGAGAAACACCCCCAGCCCATCCCAGGCCCCCTCCTTCAAATTGAAGTGGTTTGATTATTCCTCTGCTCTTGTGCCAGCCAGTCTTAACACATGTAAAATTTCCAGAATTGTCACATTTACCTGAATATCCACAGATTCTTCTAGTTTTTTTTTTTAAATTATTCTGTATTATTTTGCAACACAGAGTAAGTTTGCTCTTAATATTATTGTACAAAGTTAATTCTCACTGGTGATGGGAAATAGACAAATTCAGCGTAAGTGGCACATGACGAACATAATGATGAAAAAGTCTTTTAAATCAGCAAGATATTTTTAAGAGTTGCCCATCAAAGGTGTGCACCTTTAATAGGAACAGTATATTATATGGAATTAATGATGCCAAGTACCTGGCAGCTCCATAAATACAAGAGCAAGCTTTCTTAAACTTCTCATGGGGTAGAAAGGTATTTTATCAATCATCTCCATATTAGAAAACACAGATTTTTCAGAGTATTTCAAACCCCATTGCCAGTAACGAAGTAGGACAAGCAGAGAAAGGAGAGAAATACAGATTCAATACAATGTAGCTTCTGAGGATTAAATTTTAACACCACCAAAGCCACACAGGAAAGAATGAATTCAAGAATCAGAAGATTAAAACTGCATGTAGTCAGTTTGGGATTGGTGAGCTACAGATGGAAACTTTCTTGACAACACACAGTTTAAATTCTAGTTAGGATATTCTGAGATTAAATGCTCCTACGATTCTTGAGTACATCACTTTTTTTCCTACTGGCTACTGTGATACAAAAGACATCTCCTGCAAACATAGAACTGGTAAAAAAAAAGTGCAAGTAAAAGCCATTTAGGTTTCCAGCAAAGACATCAAAGCAAACCAGCTAATGGACATCCAGGGTAGTCAAATCACTCCTGCAAAATCCATTAGTTACTAAAAGTTCTGGAGGGCTCAGTTTTTACAGTAAAACCTGTAAAAACTCAGTATCCAGTTTCTCTGTTGGGACACTGAGGTGTGAAGATCCAAACGATGCTGGAACTGAACTTGTATATTTGAACCTTTTGAACTCCAGCTGCCCTTCATAAATTACTTTACCACCGGCTTTAACACGTTCCCAACCCACCGTGCAAGAAAAGGGAGAAATCAGTAAAAAAACCTGGAAATGGAACTGAACTTTCTAACACTTCCAGTGGAATTTGCCTTGGTTCAAAAGACAAGCACCTATGGCAAGGCTGGGGGATGAGGAAAAGCTTCCAGATAGTGCAGTGAAATAACATCTGGTTTCACACTATGAAAACAGAGTGGCCAATCCCCCTCCCCAACCCCAAAGCCAGTGGAAGTGAATGGAAATGGCCCCATACAGGAACAAGCAGTTGCTCCTTTCCATCTGGAAACGCTGTCAGATGGAAGCAAATTCCACCAAATTCCCAACTGGTACAAGAACTTCATCTTGCACCTTAGAACGGGACATGCTGCCCTGGATGGACACGACTTTGGGATGCAGGGGGTCCTCACCACACCCCATCCACAGGGAGACAGAGATTCACCCTTCCCTTGAGGGAAGCTCAAATGTTTAGAGTTTAGAAACTAATCCGACTTCAAGACAACGGCAATAAAGATTCTTAATTAATTTTAAGGTGAATTAAACTGCAGACAGCAGCTCAGGAGCTCAAACACAACGTTTCCTGCTTTCCATGGGAAATGAGCACAGGGAGCAGGTCCCTCCTCATTATTTTTCAGACTATCACTGTGTTTATAGACAGTCAGTCACTGGGATTTCGGGGGAAAATGAAGGCTTTAAGTCCAGAAGAATGGTAAGGCTGGTTCCCAAACAGGACAGCACATTATCCTAACCAAACCAGATATTCCTTTCTCCTACCCCTTCCCTGCCTGCAGAGAGCTCAGCATCCAAAGCAGCAACACAGAATCCAAACCTCCACAGGAACTCTTCAGCCCCAGTCCTGCCAGCATAAGGAGTTTCTTTGGGTACAGGAAAGTCACCAATTTTTTTATTTTCCATCTGAGATTTGTCATTTCCAAATGAGGAAGCTGCCCATCTTAGAGGAATGTGCTTTCAAGAGGTCACCTAATATAAAAATACTGCTTTTCTCTTTGGATTATGATGTTATCACATTATATCTGGACACTGCATTTCACTTTCTCTTTAAAATGATCTTGCTAAGCAGCAAAGGGACCCATTTACAGGTCACCTCAGGTCTCCTGAACAAACTATGCCCCAGGGTTTTAGTGAAACTCAGGAATTCCAAAAGCAAAGCACATTGCCCTTAGCACACAAAATGCGTCTGATTCGCAGAATGACACAAATGTACAAGAAAAAAAAAGGATGTCTGATTATTTTTTGTAATGGATGGCTTTTAGATGGGCAGAACACACTTAGGCATTTCTTAAAGCCTCAGACCACGGGTGATTTCCAACAAAGGCCTTGTGTGAAGTGCTGCTGGCTTATCACAAAGACTTGGAAAAAGAATTTTCAGGGGTTGAACTCTGAGTTTTAACCCTGGACAAAGAATCAGATGCTGCCAAGTGTGTGCTCCTTAGTCCTGTGGTGCTGCCACAGCTCTTGAATCCTTCAGACTGATGAATTTGTGTGAAATTATTTGACATTTCAAAAGAAAATAAATAAAAAAGGAAAACAACACAACTTTCTGAGTAAAGTCCATGGCACAGTTTGCCTGTTTAAGGAATAAGATACATGAAATCTTAATAAATGTGGGCTTGCAATTTATGGAATTACCACTTCCATTAATTACGACTCCTAGTGAGACATTACAGTGGACCACGTGGACAGTCCAACCCAGATGAATGAACACAGATGTTAAAAATGATCACTAGAGCTCACGTAACTTAACCTGTTTTACTTCCCACTTGCACGAAGAAAAACTTGTGGTTTCTCCTTCCCTCTCCCCCAGCACAGACTGGCTTTCTTTCCGTGGCTTCCCCGCTTGGAAATGAGCCACGGATCATTTACAGACTTCCGAGGTTCGGTGGGGCACTTTCTGAGGATCCCTTCAGAAAATGGGACCACATTTCAAAGCAGAGGGACGCAGGTAGGAGCCTTCAAAAAACAGGCCAGCAGCCAGAGTGGTCATCAGTAATTTTTGTTTAAATGTATTAACATCATAATTTAGAGCATTCACATAATCCAAGTATCCCCCCACCGTGCACGGGGATCTGCAGTCATTACATCTCACCAGCCAGAAAGGATTCACATTTCTGACATTAAACAAACAGTAGACAAGGCCCCAAACCCAAATCACAGCAACAACCCCCCTTTGCCAAACCCAATCCCACGGAATTCAGGAAGCAGAGGTATATCCGAGCTCTTATCCCTGGGAGCTCAGTGGTTTGGGACTCCCAAGCAGCGTCAGTAGGTAAATGCCCAGGCTGATCTCCTCTAAGAGCCACGGCTTCATCTGCTGGGAGGCCTTACAAACCAGCAGAGATCAGTCCTGCCTGATGCAAATGTTAAGTCATAAGAATAACATTACATAATGTACAACGAAATGTTAATTGACGAGGCTCAGGTCAAGGCCTGGATGTGCTACAACGCACCAGCCCCACGACGAGAGGGCACAAATGAACGAGAGAGTTCTCACAACACTTCTGCCTGTTAGGCTATTTTTGGTTTATATATTTTGTTTCACTCATTGATAATCTTACAGACAAGGAAAACCATGCTGCTGGGGAAGGACTAAATCACACCAAAAGAGCTAAGGTTTTTAGATGAAACAAGAAGCTGATTACACATGCACTGAGTATACCAGTCACTAAGCGTTTCTGGATTGCAGGGATAAGATACTCTCTTTGCTTATTACTGCCTCCTTGATCCAAAGAGATTTAAGCAACTGTTTTCAATTAGATGTTTTTAAGCTAGTAAAACTACATCCATAAAGACATATTTATAGAACAACTTAAAACGAGAAGAATTAAAATGACTACAAAACTGATGAATTCCATTCCCCCACCAACCCCCTCCCCACCCCGAATCATTTACTGACCATTAACGAGCAAAAAGCACTGCAATTTTAAGAATTAATCCAGTGTTGCAAAATTAAATCAGATACACTAGGAGGGATAATGACAAACTGGTGGCTCCAGCGTTGTCAGTTTGCGGGTGATACAAGTTCAAGTCGTCTGTGCTAGTGGCCACTCTGTTGGAACAAACATGAACATAAAAGGGAACATTAAAAGTGCAGCAGCACCAATCAATTCTGTCACTGAGGATGCGGGCTCAGAAGTGGCAGAGGGTAAATATTGCATTTTAGAAAGGAGCTGCCCAGTTCCGTGACTGTGAGACCTCAGCGCACGGAAATAAAGGAAGAGGCAGCACTGGAAGTAAATGAGAGGGAGAGGATCCTCATTTCCCTCTAAATTCCAGAGCACAAGAGCCTGGCAGTGTGGCTTTGCCACACATGACTGCTTTCAGCTCCGGGAACCCATGAGGAATATTCTGAGAGCTCCAGGAACAAAACCGAGCTTTGATAGTTCTCATCCGACAGCTGCTTAAACAAAATTTGCCTAAAACGCTCTGCAGCATGTGACTGGAAATATTTGCAGGATGAGTCGCCTCATCTCTGGCACTGGAGAACACAGAGCCATGGCAGAGGTTTGGGATGGCCAGAGCCACAAGCAGGGACACCCTCAGCTCTGCCAAAGCCAGCACTGATCAGCTGCTCACTGACATCTCTATTTTATACCTGACTGGCCCACGCTGGAGACAAAATAACTCATAAGGAAACCCCCACTCCAGCCCTGCCCCCTCCTGCTGCTAAATCCATCTGAAGAAGCTCGAGGCATCCTAAATTTTATCTTCCCTAAACTTCCCTACAAGCTCAATTTGTTCCTACCTAAGCACATCATGAAAACACTTAAAAGCACATTAACAGTGGAGTGACTGGGAGATTCAAATACATCACTTAAACATACATATTTTATACATTTAATACCATCCAGAATCAGGCCATAAATACAAATGGATGTTACAGACCATGACCCAGAGTCTCAGTCTGTCACTGTGGCCTTGGCCTGGGCACCCGGGGTGATGGGTGCTGTGCCCTGGACCTGGGAATCTCAGGGAAGCACAAGAGACATTTTGTTTGCCTTTTTTTTTTAAATTAAGGCCCTGCAGTTTACATTTGCTCCACGTGCTGAAGAAGCACATGCAACATGAGGAAATTTTAGCAATTATTTTGTGTGATTGAACCTGGAGTTACACACAGGGTCTGTTTTTAAGGAAACTCTTCAGCCCTGAAGTAAGAAGTGCTCTTTGGCTATGCAGCACCTTGCCTGTCCCCAGAAATGTGGGATAAAAACATATTTGGGAATAAAGGGAAGGAGACAGGGAGGATTCAAGTAGTGACATAACCTGTGCAATTGCAGGCTGGGTTTTGTTCCATGATGTTCAAGAAACAGCTGCAGTGAGGAATTCATCCCTTAAATCTCTGCATTGACCCTGCACAGCCCAAACCTATTGGATAGGCAGATCCTCACACACCTACTGGAATCACTTCACGCATCCAGATGAGCCACGGGATCATCCAGGTTGGAAAGGACCTCCAGGATCATGGAGTCCAACCATAAGAGGCATAATTACATCTGACTCCCCCTTTTGAATTAATGTGTCTCTGACCCTCTGACTTCTAATTGGGTTTGATCATGCTTAGAATGTGTTAAGAAACAAGATTAAAAGCATTCCATTTTTGTTTATGGGAAATTCAGGAATGACCAGGCCAATCCAATGCCTTTTATTCACCAAGTGTCTTTCTGCAGAGTAAAGGATGGCTGGTGTGAGCAAAAGTTGCAGGATAAAAGGAAAAGCCAAGTTTCATACAATTATATCCAGATTGGCAGAGCAAATCTATGAGATAGAAGTGAACATAAAAGCAAGTGAAGTAACACGGACAGAGAGGCAGCAAACAACCTTGCCTAAGGCACAACACTAATGCCAGACTAACTTCAAAGCAGCCACTGAACCAGCACAGGTGACAAACAATCTGCATAAAAATAAGTCTAAAGCAGCACCAGCTCCTTTTCCTTCCCTTAGTCCCTTCTGCTCTTGCTCATTTAAACTCTTTTTTTAAATTTTAGACATGGAACAATGTATATAAACAAGAATGCAGCATTTTGGCTACAAGTTTCCTCTAATAAACTCTGCTACGAGAAGCCCACCACATCAGAAGCTTTATTCTGCCTATTTCTTTTTGTTTTGTTAATTGTAATTTATAATGAACCTCTTCCCCAGTAAGCTGACTCAGGGAAAAACCACTCTGAAAGGCATCAGCTACTGATGAATTGTTTTTATTTATTAAGTTAGAGAAACAAACCCACAGTGGTTCTCAGCGCTGCAACTTGCAGCAGAACCCACAAGCTTGGAGGCAGAAAGTGTGAAAGTCAGAGCTCTGCTCTGAACAGCTCCTCCATTTAGTTACTGGGGGGCTGAAATTCCAGAGAAAAGGGTTTTTTCCCTCTCTCTTAACCTAAAGATTTGGTCCTTTGAGCAGCTGCTTTGGACTTAAGAAAGCACCACAAAAGCCACTGCCTTTAGTGCATTAAAAACTGAAATAATGGGTATTAAGCAGAAGTAGCTTTTATATACCCTGATATTTGAGAGGTTCAGCCTGCACAGGGCTTTGCTGAAAGAAGAGTGGATGGAAGAATAGAGTTAAGAAAAGCATTTAATCCTGCTGAGTTCCAAAGACCTTTGGATTTTGCTTTTAAGTTTTAGCACACAAGAGATTCACGTTTTACTTTCCCTCAGGATTTGAGACTGAGGACACTGAGGAGAATCTCTCGATTTTGGACACCCCTTGGTCCTGGGACATCACACCAAGGAAGGTGGGGTTCCCTTGCTGGGATTTCTTCCCTTAAACATGCAGTTGGTGAAGAAATTAATAATTTTCAATAATAACACTTTGGGATTCCCTTATTTAAGACAGAATCCTCTTTGAATAGTGATATTTTATATCATGAGCCTCTACCTTTGGCCATCAGCTCTTCTTCTGCTCACCCACTCACCACTGTTTTATTCAATCTCACACAACTTTCACGGAAAGAACCAAAATACCCTAAAATTTGCACATGCAATCAAAAGGAAACTTATTCACATAGTTAGGACATGCTTTTTCATGCACTGCTGGTTACTGGAAAGTTTAACTTTTGTTAGAGGATAGAAATAAAACAGAAACAGGAAAGTGGATATTTGTCTAACTTATTTCAAGTGTACATATTTTGGGTAATTTTATTTTTTCCCTGTGACACAGAATAGAGACTTTTCTTGGAGACTGTAATAGCCCTCAGCGTGTTTTCCACCAAGAATGCAAAAAAGAAACACTTTTGCTGAAGAAGTCACAGAAACTGGTAAATTAAAGACACAAGCCCTCATTGAAAACCTATAATTTTTTAATTAAATTTACATGTCAGTGGATCTTTTGAGCTTGGCCTGTGTGTTTTTTATAATGTACGTTTCTCGTGCTTTTTCCCATGGGTATTTCTGCACTATTTCCAAACTGGGATTACTCAAGTTGAAGTGTGATAAAGGGCACATTATAGTTATATTAAGCAAAATAGGGAGGAGAAAGCTTTTCCATAGTCCAAAGAAAGCTGTTCTCCAAGCCTCATTTCTGGTAACAAGCAGAGCAAGGCAACCACTCAGCTAGAAACTGCTGCCATCAAATCAACGCTTTGTCTTGAGAAAGGGGGGATTTATTCCATCCTATTCTGTTTTCTGCTGAAAAATAAAGGTTGTTTGCTTCAAAACCGTTAAGTCTTGCTCTGGGGTATCATGGAAAGCATGTTGTGAGCAGCAAAACAGGAGGGGAAAGCTCCATGTTGTGCACTGGTGTAAATGTCTGATTGTGTTTGGAGGAGCTGCAGAGGAGGGGATTTGTGGACGCAGTTTGGGTTCCCTGCTCTTCCCAGCGGTTTCACAGCCGTGTTGCTCCTCTTCACAGCTCCCCTGAAAGATGCAGGGACTCGCACGGTGCCTGGCCCAAATCAGGAGGACTTGTCAACAGTGCTGCAGCCACAGAGATGGGCAGCAGCTGGATGGGGAAGGGAAGGGAAGGGAAGGAAAGGGAAGGAAAGGAGGGCACGTCAGCTCAGAGCGGCAGAAAAGCTTTTTCACGGCAGCTATTTGCAACCCTCCAAGGAGCTACAGAGGCTGCCCATTAAAACCCTGTTAAAACACTTCTGATGTTGTCAGCAGTGGAGAGCTGAAATAGCACAGTGATCACTGAGATACTATCTGCCTCAAGCAGTTCAGTGGTACTGTCAATAATATGAGCAAGAAGGTACAAGATGAGCAACAACCTAATTCCTGCATCAAAATTTCATAAACTCCCTCAGCTGGTAAACACTAGAGATGTGGGTAAACACAGGCCAGCCAATAAACCACCCAGAAAAGATGACCTCTGGAATCTTTCCCAAAAGCTTTGAACCTTTAAGTTAATTTACACTTTGACAGCAAAGCAGAGTGATGGTGAGGGGAAGGCAAGAGGGATGAGGTGATGCCTCTCCCATCAGTGCTCCCGAGCTGCTTCTCAGCTCCACATTCCTGACAGTGCCCAAGGAAAAACCACAGCACCACTTTTATGCATACACCCTTCCAAATATCCCAGGCTACAGTTTCTCCCTACTTTCCTCTGCTTTGATTTTTGATTGATCTTCAGTACTAATTCCTTGGGATAATTTTTGCAAGTATATTCTTACCAGGTAGGAAAACTTGCCACTTCTAGAGGAAAGTGACACCTTGCTTGAAAATAGACCTCCTGATGTGCCAGGGTACTAAAACTGTGAGTAATGACAGCAGCATCATCTACTTCTCTGCTACTCTGCTCGTGAGTAAGTGCTACTCGCAGTGAGTAATGGCTGGAGAAACAGGGCCAAGGTGAAGTTATTTATAAATAAGTAGCCACTGAGTAAGAGCTTAGCTATGAATTCACTGCTCTGGCTACAATTTCGTGAGAAAATGAACACAGCCAGCTTTTGGTTTTCCAGTTTTAAAAGCTATACACCCACTGTAAACTGGCAAAAACAATTCAGGAAGGATCGGGATGGTTATTTATAAAGCAACCATGATGGAGATCGTGTGCACCTCAGCTGAATGCAGGGTAAGCAGAGATGCTTTAACTCCTTAGGTGCTTCCTCAGGATGGCTGTGCCAGGCAGGGAAACCCTTAGACTTGACTTCAACCAGTCTCAGATGCTTTCCCCTTTTTATGCAATAAATACCCACTGCAGAGAGCCAAAAGCCAGAGCTTGCTGCAAATCAAGCAAAGAATTAGACTGCCACCTGCTCAGCAGTGCTGAGTTTAGGGGTCAGAATATCCCTCCACTTCTTAATAGGAAGGGACTGTGCTGGGGGTCTCAGAGCAAACTCCTGTCAGGGGCACCCTGGATCTGCACAGATCCAGCATGCTGAGGAATACTTTTGAATTGTTTCTGTCAGCCCAGAATGAAGCAAAGGAATAATAACATTAAAAAAAAAAGAGGACTGGGAAAACACTGGGATAACAGGATCAAGCTCACCACTCTCCTGAAGTTCCTGCACAGGAACACGTGATTTCCCAGTGCACCCTGCAAAATAAATGGATATTTTCCAACTCCCACATTACAGGTCATGACTTCCTGGTGCTAATTTGGATTCTGCTGAGGAACTTTTTATCGACTGGAGTTCAGAGAGCAAGGCACAGCTAGAGACTTTGGGCTTGGCACTGTGTGTTTGAAGGCTGGTTTATAGAAAACTCTGGTTTTTACCCCACAAGGACATATGGCTCAGATTTGGGATGGAAGCAGACACTTGGAAAACCAGAAGGAACAATTCCCCAATTTAATTCTGAATTGCAAATGCAGAAGGGATGGCTTCTTAGGGGATTTTTAAACCAATTGCCAGCTTTACTATCTGTTATGCTTCCAGTTTGGAGAGTCCAAAGGGGATATTTTCACCTTGACACACAAAGTTACACATCAAACTAAGCTCTCCCATCTTTTGGGGGGGGGGAAGTTGGTTATTTTAGTGCCACTGAGCCCCTTGCAAGTGGCCAAACTTCCTCTTGGACAAACCCTGAGCTCAGCAAGAGCCACCTGAAAAGTCTGATTAAAAACTTACAAATGCTAGCAGTACCTTGTACTTTTTTACACCTTACGATTTTAACAAAGTTGTCTCTCCCCCTCTCCTTATCTAAGGGAAAGTTAAACCCATTCAGCATTAGAGAAAAGGAATACAAAAAGTAATGACAGCCCCATTCCCTCGCTCTCACGAGCCTGAAGTTAAATACCTGCCTTTGTACAACTGTTCCCCTTCTTTTATTAGCTAAATATTGTGGCACCAGAGCACGAAGAATAAAATTACAACCACTTGAGATGAGTGCAACTTTTACAAGAGTCAGATATCCCCAACAACCCGACAGTCAATAACCCAGCACAAATTAACTCTGGCAAATAATAGGTGTGTTGACCCTAAATTCATGAGGCAATAAAACCTACCAACAGCCCGTTGTTTTTAAAATACTCAGGCACTTCTCAAAGACAATATAGTTTTTGTTTGGGAGCAAGAAGATCATTAATTAGGAAAGCTTTTAAAAGAAGTTTTAGTATCATTAGCAAAAGCTAATGGGAAAATAAATTAAGTTACAACATCTGACACCAAGTTTGGAAAAGAAAGGCACTAAAACCCCAAAGCTGCCTAACCCTTACATGTCCCAAAAACTGCACCCATAGATCCCCTTCTCCACAGACCTCCATAACCACAATAAAAAAATTAAATTTCCTCCCTTTCTTATTGCATTTTGAGTTAGAGACACGTAGCTGCCAACACAGTGCAGTCACAGAGATATAATTTGAACCAACTTTGTTCACCCCTCCAACTCCACCACAATGAAAACACACTTAAGATACACAATCTAACAATCTGTTCTTCCAAATTTGATTTTTTTTTCTGAGAGCTTTTCAAGAATAGTAAAGCTCAGGTAGAGTTGTAAGTTCTTGTGCAATTCTTATTCCTTGAAAGAAAACAAATGTTCTAAATATTTTGAGATTCTGTTTAAAAAAAAAAATTAAGTAATGCACCATGAAAGGTGGCCTAAAACATTTTATGGCTTGGAGGAAAATTCTCTTTTCCCTTGCCCTGGATGCTTTGCTCAGAGACGCCACAATGTCTGTCAAACAATCCTTGCATACGAAGGAAGGCACATAATGACATTGTCCATTATTTCAACCATGTCAGCGAAGGAATTATGAAAGATTTATACCTATTTCATATTAAAACTATTTAGTAAATGTCACATAGCACAGCAAAAAACCATGGGCACATGATTGAGAGGGCAGCAGGCTCAGCACAGAGCTCTCAAAGATGCCCAGCCAGAGCATATATGGCCATAAAACCCTACAGGGACACGCCACCTTCTTCTGGTTTTCTAGG
Source organism: Corvus kubaryi (assembly GCF_017639235.1). Classification (NCBI taxonomy): domain Eukaryota; kingdom Metazoa; phylum Chordata; class Aves; order Passeriformes; family Corvidae; genus Corvus; species Corvus kubaryi. Next base: position 8,954,986 of record NW_024581088.1, read on the forward strand.
AAGAAAGAAAATGTAGATTTTAAATACTACACAATTTAAAAAAGAAACAGTACAGAAAGTAAAATTAAATATTAATAACAAATAAAAAAATTTGGAAAATTAACCGAGACAATTAAAGCTGCAACAGCTCAGTACATCAAACCCCCATCCCTGGACAGGCTGCCTAATTTAAGCAGAAGATGCACTTTCCTTTTCCCTTTTCCTTCAAGCTCTGCTTCTATGAGAAGTCAAGTAATTAACTTGCCAGGGGAAGAAATTTTCCTCTTCAATACCTTTACATTTGTGTAAAGCAAAATTATACAAAATGCTGATGCAAGCCCCAAAGGGAAGATCCTCGTGTGTGGAGCCCACCCCTGCCAAGGCCACCTTAAATCCACCCCGAGCTGATGCTGGCCCCGGCTGTCCCTGGCATGCACCAGGGCCCAGGTTCCTGCTGCTGGGATGGAGTTTATCCACAGGAAATACGAAGGAAAATTCATGCTCAGCTGCTTAATGGGAACTGACATGGCCTCTCCAGAGAGGGAGAAACTTTGGATGTCAGGCAGGTTAGCATAGGGCAAGCAGACGGTCAATAAAATATTCAATAAAGGACTCTGATATGATAGATCTAATATTGTGGAAAAAAGCCAGAAGTCCTTTTTTTTTTTGGTGGGAAAACAAATTTAAAATGGTGGTTAAAATCGTCTATACAATATTAACCTCCTAAAGCTTGAGAACAATCGTGGCTGGGTTTTGAGGACTTGTTAGAAAGGTAAAAACAGCTAAATGCTCGTGTAGCACATGATACATTCCTGGGGAGAGGCAAAGTGGGTAATTCAGAATGAGGGCACTACTGTTTTTACAAAATCTGTTAAAAATTATTTCAAACCCAATCTTTAATTGTTAAAAAAAAAAAAAAAAAAAAAAGAGTATCTACTGATCACCTAATTCACAGGATGCTCAGAAAACAGGCACAAACCTCCCCCAGTCTGGATCCCAGCAGAGATCCTGACCGGGGTCCCAGGGCTTGCTCCTCTCCTCCCCACCAGATCTAACCTGCTGCTCATTTCCCCAAGCAGGATTCCAACTAGGTTTCTTCTCCAAACAACCTTTCCATGACAGCTCTTCCATGCCCTGGCAGTTTTGCCCCCACATCACCAGACTGGAGGGGTTGGTAGGAAACCCCCGAGGGATCAGGAAAGCAGCCGGCCGTGAGCAGGGAATCCCTGCAATCATTCTAATGAAGCTAAATCTTGGAGTTTACATAAAAGGAAAATTAAATCAAGCACTGGAGTGGATTGGACAGAAATACACCAGGAGATGGATAAAGTTAATCACGTTTACTGAAGGCTGATGCTGACCTACTCAGCCTTGCCTTGGAGATCCCCCAGACTTGCTGGAAGTTTTATTAGATGGGAACACAGAGCACACGGGGCTGTAGCTGCCCTGGATTCCTGCGGTGCTTTACGTGTGCAGAATGCAGGGAAAGTCCCACCTCACCCCTGCAGCATCACTGCTGGAGATCAGGGGTGGGAATGCAGGAGAGCAGGGCTGTGGATTGTGATTTGGGGATTCCGGAAGTCTGGCCCTGTCCTTCAAACCCTGCACTCAGGGATAGGCAAGTCAGGGAAAAACTTCAACTCAGGAAAATAATGAGAGCAGAATTTCACTGTTACATTCTAGCAGGGAATCACTGAGGTTGGAAAAGCCCTCTAAGATCATCAGGTCCAACCCTTCTACTGCCAAAGCCACCAGGAACCCACGTCCCCAAGTGCCACATCCGCACATCCTTTAAATCCCTGCTGGGATGGGGATTCCCCCACTGCCCTGGGCAGCTGTGCCAGTGCTCTGACATATTTACATGAAGCCCCGAAGTCTCCTCAGTGGCCTGGCAAGAGCCAAAATTCTGGCACACATGAGCTGCTGGGTGTTTCGGGGATGTACCCAGCCCACGGGCCTCATGTTGACTACTGGAGTTCTATCTGACATTTACAATTTATGAAATTGAGTTGTATTTCCCAAAATGCAGTGCTGGAGCAAATGTATCCTTTTAACTCCTCCTGCTTTAACCAGTATCAGCTACACAAACCATGCAGTCTCCTGATGAAGGAGCAAAAGATTAGGATATGAATCTGTCAAGTTTGGAATATTTTTTTCTGTATAGCTCTGTTAAATCACTGAAGACAGTAACGCTTCAGTATGTTCTGAGAATAGCTCATTTGTTCTTTATTTCAGTGTTACAAAAAAGATTATTTGCAACTATTCACTTCCTTACAAAATATTCAGATTCTTCAATGAAAAGCGTTTCCCACATTGTGGAGCCACCCACACAGCTCCATTTGAACGTGAATGAAAAGCTCTGCTTGATGCTGCTGAATATGTTAACCTCTCACAGATCCCCAGCCCTGGTGAGCCACTCTGCTCCTGCATCTGCACAAGGAACAGCGTGGAAAACAAGCTGGATTCTGTTGATTTCGGACAAATAAAGACGACAAAGGCATCAGATGATTATGACTGAAATATCCGAATCTGTGTCTGAAGTTGTTTCATTTCTGGCAAACTAACCCTGAATTTCAGCTTACTAGGAATTAATTGTCATGTGTAACAGATCATGATTAGTAATGGGATACGAAACATTTTCCCTTCTACTTTGGGCTACTGGTGTCAGCTTTGCCCAGTTTTAATTCAATCAGAAACCATCACCAGTTAATGACCAGTTAGTGGTCAGTGTGAAACAGCCTCGTGGTTGGAGTCCTTTCCCCAATCACACTGTCACAATTAGCACTCATACAGCAATCTCAAACCAAATTTTTGAGGGAACCTCTGTTCCAATCCTTATGTCTTTGTTAGGAAAGTGCAGTTTGCACTGTACTGCTGCTTTCTGAAATGTCACCTCTGCCTACAACCACCTTGACAACCCCATCAAACTCCTGTGTGATGCCCACCAAGGACAGGAGGGGCAGGACACTGGTGGGTACAAGGAACTCAGGCTGAGCAGTGCTGGAGGAACAACAACTCCCAGAGCAGCTCCTTCTAAACCAGTAAAACCTCCTGTTTGCTATTTCCTATTTACTAAAGGGCTTTAAACCTCAACTACATCCCTGGCTTAGTCCTCATTTGCACAAGGACCTCACTGTGGGCACACCAGGGTCACCTGCCCACAGCACACCCAACATTCCAAGCTCCTCCATGTGCAGCCAACATCCAGGCCACAAGCCCGGTACCTCCCCAGCAAACACGGACATGGATTGCCAGGATGAACCCACCCAGAGTGTTCAAGTAACCCAAACACATCAAACCACCCTTGGAACCTGACCAAAACACTCTGCAGTCTCTTGTTCTCCTAAGCACAACCCAGACATCAGCTCTTTAAAACCTGTATTTCCTCCCCAGTTTTCCTCCTTTCTCTACTCACACATTCCTGAATGTGAATCCCAACGAGGTGCACGAGGTTTAGGTATCACTTTTCCCTTCCCATCACCCTGTTTCTCTGGGAAATCTGACCCTTCCATGTGTCCCTCCCTTCCTTCCCCATCTGGTGACATGAACGGGGCCTGACGCTGCAGCACCCGCCCGGCTCCCTTAAGGGATCACTAAAAGAGATGTCAGTGCTCTGAAGAAATTCAGAGGGGGAAAAAAAAAAAGAAAGGGAAAAAAAAAAAAAAGGAAAGAGAGAGAAAGAAAGAGTTGCTCTTCTTTGAGAGCTGGCTGGAGTGCAGAGCTATCTTCATAAATAGACAGGAAACAGAAAAGACTAATGTTGGGCAGATGACAGATCCCTGAATTCAGTTAACTGGCCTTCAAGATATGAACTGTTCTATTAAACATAGAGGCATTATGTTGGTCATCCACTTTAAGCCCAAGAGTGATTAAAATGCTGGCAGAAAATAAAAACTGCCTATTGAAGAGCTTGCCCCGAGGTCCTAATTTCAAATCAAATTTTACAGCGCCGCACAGGAACAATGGCAGCCCAGTACTCCAAGTCTTCTTTTTGTCACTTTGTACAAAGAAACCCCCTCAAACTCTCTCAAAGAACAATGGCCCCTCTAGATTCGCAACTACGCCAAGAATGGGCTCAAACCATACAAAAACACATTTTAAAAATACATTTTACACTGCCCTTGACATTTGAGATAAATAGAAGCCAATGCATTGAAATTCCAAGTATTTTTTATATCCTTTCACAATGTGAATTTTTTATTTTCTCCAGTCTACTTGATCTTTGACATTCTGGCCTCTGCAAGAGAAGGACACAGCAGAGCAGTCAAAGAAATTAATTATGCAGATAATTGCATTTTATTAAAATGATTACTGTAGCAGGGAACACCACAAACGACAGCAACACGGCCCTGGCCCCCTGAAGAAATCAAGAGGACACAAACAGTTCATTTTTAATTGAAAAACTTCTCAGCTATTAACATTTAATTATCTGTTACCGATATATGGCACTAAGTTTAATTAGCATTTTTCTATACGTCAGGTTGGCTTCTCAGTAAAAACCCATCTCTTTTAAAGTTCCTCTGAGCTGCTGCAGATTCCCCCTTCCTACAGCCCGAGTTTATGTGAATTTGGCAGCTTGGAAGCAGCCAGTTGTTTCCTAGTGAACAGCACACAAGACCATATGTTTCAACATTTAAGCAATTGAGAATCAGAGGTATAATTCTGAGTGTCCTTAGCAGAAATTGTACATTAAATACCCAAAGGATCGGAGCTCTACAAGAGATCCAGCCTTTTTTAGCACTTTTCCCATAGCAACAAAACCACTCCACACTACTTGTATCATCCCCTGGAACCACAAGCATGTGGAGAGCAGCGGTGAGCTGGCTGCAGTGTTCTCAGCAGCAAGGGACAAGCAACTGGGTAATTTTCCCTTTCTCTTTCTCCCTCCCATCAGGATTCATCCCAAATTTCTTCTGAAACACACCTGTAGTCAGGACTTGTACCTGCTTATTTGATTTGTGGACACCTACTTTGAAAGAAGTCATTAATCAATTATTTATTTTGCTAAACACGTGGCTTGGGTTGTTCTCTTCGCTACTAGAGTGATGGACATGACCAGAGCTACAGATTTAAATCCAGATATAGCCAAGGCACATCCAGCAGGATGGTGCTGGTTTGTCTACTCTGCTTCTCCTGGTATGAGGTCACACAGCCTCCAAACTGCACAAGAAGATTTTAAAAGCACATTCAGAGAGAGACAAAAACCCAACAAATCCTGAGAGGGTTCACATCAGTGAATCCATCAGTTAAGTATTCATTGTTCTAATCACAACAACTGCAAAAAAGAAGGAAAACGGCAATGCAAGATTAAAACTCAGTGATGCTTGCTGCTTGGAGGAGAGGCACAAAGCAAGAAAGGCAGCAGTTTATCAAATACCCTCAAGAATTTGAGTGAAGCCTTGCTGCTGGGCCAGCGCTGCCCGCGATGCCCCTGCAGTCACACGCAACGTTCGGATCACGGGGTGAACACGGGGCCGCCCTTCCTGATCCTCGGGCACACAAACCCAACACTCAGCATTGACACTTTCACTCCCTTCTGCTGGAGCATGTGCTGCCTAACACTCACTTATTCTTCGATTTTTCACACCAAGCTGAAACAGGAAACAGGTTTCTGCAGAGTGGGAATGCAGGAGTGCTCTGCTCTGACAGCCACGGACTGGCACTGCTGCAGCCTCTGTGGGGCTGTGACACACTCAAAGTGACTTTTGTTTCCCTTCTTTCATTTTTTTTTCCATCCCACATATGTCTGGAAACTGAAGTAAATGTTCCCTTACTTGAATTTACTTAATTTGCATGATGTAAATAATCATTTACTTCAGTATTCAAATCCATTTCCTTCTAGCTTTCACCGTAACACTGGCGTTAAATAACAGACATTAAATTAATAATTACAATTTCTAGACACAAAGTGTTTTCGAAGTATTTTTCCTCAATATCTAAAGGTTGTTTTCCTTTGGTGAAGGTTCTTTCTCTCATTTTGACTTTACCCTGGCACAGAAATTCCCTTCGAATGCCTGAGTGATTCTGAGTGATTAAAACAAGCAAACAAACCCTCCAGAAATAATTCCATTTGTGGGTATTTCCTTTAACAGCATTAATAATCTAATGCATTTAAAAGGAAGATTTAGAATTCTAATTCACTTGTATTTCACAGGATTAAAAATGCAATATATGCAATATAGCCATGGGACAGAAACACAACCAGATCAAGGAGGTATTTTAACAATATCCATTCCTGTTGTGCAGGGGTTCAATGTCAACACCTCTCCAGGTCATTTAAATTGTACTTTACCAATCTGTAAAATGCAAAGAGAACATTTATTATTCAGATAGGTCTGAAAATAACATGTTCAGTGGGATAGAGGTTAAAGAACAAACTGATCAGGACTGAAAATAAAACTAAGTTCTCACTTGGAACTAGATTTAAATCTAATACCCAGTCCTGAGCGACCTGTACACCTAATAGAGGACATGACCTTCCCCAAACTTCCTTACCTTTTGTATCATCAATTGCCAATTAACAACAAAATACTCCATGAAAGATCTCTTTTTATTTCCTTACTCTGAAACACCAGAGAGAAATGATATTTCAGAATGAAGAACACTGAAAGGGACTTTTTGTAGGCCAGGATGTCTGTCCTGATGCTGAAACCAGCAGCATTTTCAATAGAGATGATAAATATGTTAAATAAATGTATGTTTTAAAAGGAAAAGAGAGAACAGAGAGAAATTCCCACTCCTGGGATCACCCAGCTACCTGGGCACGAGGAGCCCCGCATGCCCTTCCCCAGGCAGCTCAGGTTATTCTTGTCCCCTTTTTTCCCTAGAAATTCCACCCTGACCCTGAGAAACCATCATCAAAACAAGGCCATTTCCATGAAACATATCTCCACTGTGAAAACATTTAATAAAAACATTCCCATCCCATTCTAATTTTAATTTGCGCTAAGTTTCAATGCACAGACCAGGCACAGCTGCCTGATTTCCTTCTCCAAAGCGCCCTGAGTTTCAAGTTCCCTGCCCAAAACATGAAACCCAATCTGTGGGACTTCAAGGCACATGAGGCAAATTAGCATTTAGGAAGATTAAGCTTTTAATGAAATAAAATGTCACTTAAATATTACTGGGCTCTTCGGCTATATCTAATAGCAAGGCTACTAAATAAAGCCCTTATAAGAAAAAAATGCACACTGAGGGAAAATAGGACTGTTATTTTTAACACTGATAATTTTGTTTAAAAGAAGATTCCTTCCTGTGTTTCATCATTTTACATTATGCTCTATTATAGAAACTAATGTGGGAAAAAAAGTTCAGAAAAATCCAGGCCCAGAATATTATGGAAAAAAGAACTACCAAATGTAAAGGTCCTGTAATATTTGGTATCTTCAGATTTTTCTGCACTGGTTCACATGACCCCCAATTTATTTTTAGAAAGGCAGCAATTCCCACTTGGACACGGTGCAATACCTTGTACCCAAATGTTGCTTTGCACAAATAAACCATAGAAAGTGTTGACTTAAAAATAAAACATTGGAAAAGGAGAAAGTTTTTTCCCTCTGCGAAAATTTCCGGAAAAGCTGTAAACAAAGGCAGGTTTGGCTCGGTGGTTGAGTGGCTCTGTTGAGCTGTTGAGGATGGAGAACATATCAAACCTCACAGAGTGAGGAAATGTTTGTAAAACAGTTAGTAAATCATAGGCAGCAAGGTCACCGTGTTTAACAGCGGGAATGACACTTTGCCAAAACCCCAGCTGGGAAAGGGTGGGGATGCACACGGCTCCTCGCTCACTTAGGCTTCTTCACATCCCCACCTTCATTTAAAAATCAAATCAAACTCTTGGAAAGCAAGGGAAACCTACAGGGTTTCAAACTGAGGAGCTCTGCCAGGATGACACACTCATACATCGATCATTTCAGTACCCGGTTCTGTTTCACCAAACAGAGCACGAGCTGCGAAATCATCAAGAAATTCTCTGCAGTTGGATTCCCCCACAGATTGATACTGCCTGACCTTTTATCTCAGGGATGGAGCTTGGAGTTCTTGCTTTAAATTCACACACAGAAACAACCCCAAAAATCCGAGAACTGGCATAGCCAGAAGGTGAAATTACACATTTTTAAACACAGACACTACAAACCCACATTTGAACAGCGAGAGTTTAATTCATCTGATGCCAGAAAAGCCAGGAATGGTTATTTGGAGTTGAAAAGTTGTCAGGCAATCACTTCATAATATGGAGAGATTTATGGAATGACTCACCTGCTACCGTAGGACCCAAACCCCCCGTCCTGGTGCTGGCAGCAAATGCAAAGGAAACACTTAAGCACATACTTGACTTCAGCTCTCTCATGTTTGAAGTTAAGCATGGACCTAAGTGCTCTGCTGGACTGTGGCCTATATGCTGCACAACCATGATAAAAAAAAAAAAAATCCTTCAAAATTTCTTATATATGACATCTGTGTTAAAATGCTGGGGTTTAAATGACAGTTTATGATGAGGTTTTTGAGTGTCCTGTGCCTCTGCTCACCACACTGTCAGGAACTGGGGAGCAAAAGCTGGTCTGCAGTGATGAAAAGAGTTTTTGCTTTTTGAGAAGAACCCAAGGGGCCCTGCTCCTTCCTTTAGGTGGCAGAAAAGGGACACTGCAGTTGGAATAAGCACAGTGGGTGGGGGAGAGATTAAATAAGAAATTATTTGCTCAGCACCTGTTAAACCGTAGGCTGCCCCACAAAGCCAGTGAAGTTCAATAACAAATGTTTTCCTGCTTCCTACTGGAAGAAAAAGTAGGAAGAAAGAAATATTCCATTTGAGGGGGGCAGCTTTTTCTTTTACCTTTTCTGCTTTGTACCATGAATCCTTTCTTTTGGTCTCACTCTGCTGCTTTTTTCATAAAGGAGAAGTTTCAGTTAAAATGACTCCTGAATCCAAATGCTACATCTTTTGGACAAACACAGTGTGGTTAAAGTGGTTTTCCTTATCACCAACCCAACCAAACCCTCAAGAATTATTTTTTTTGGTGTGTTTTGGGGCGTTGGTAAACAGCTAAAGATTTAAACTTTGCCAATGAAACTCACACTGCCCTTAAAGGCACTTCTAGTCCTGCAGCCACCACTGGGCCACCAGCAAGGTCCACTGGGCCACCACAGAAACCCCCCCTTTGCCAGGGGGCTCCAGTGCAGGTGTGCATTGGAAGTGTGAAGGAAAAGGAAGGAAGGAAGGAAACGACTTCAAGCTACATTCAAGTTATTATTTTCACTGGTTATGCTGCTTCAAACCCAAAGATGACTACTAAGGAAAAATATTCACAGTATAAATTTCATCCAGGGAAGTGCTAAAGAATAATTAAGGAGTGAAGTTACATTTATAGGGGACTTGTAAGGATCAAGTTAACAGCAAATAATAAAAAACTGAGGCCAACATTATGTGTATGCACATGGCAAAGCACTAACTCTTCTGACACTACATTTATAGAAACAGGACTTTCTATATGATTATGATCATATTTAACAAGAACTCTGCAATCAGTGCAACAGGAGGAAGAGGAAATTTATCCTAAAGGCAAGGAAAAGGAGAACACTGGGGCCAGAGGTTAGGTTAGTACTACATAAACCTGAGAGTGACTTAAAATAATTAAGTCACAGTAGTGCAACTTCAAGCATTTCACCTGGATCTGTTTTAAGAAGAGAGACTCTTTCTTAAATGGAAAATCCTACAGGGAACTGATGGACCTGACTATTAATTAACCAGTCCTGTATGTTGAACATTTCCATTTGGTTAATCTTCTGGAAAGGAATTACTGTTTCATTTTATGAAATCTTCTTATTTACTCATTCCACAAAGCTTTGGGCACGTCTGCTACTGTATAGTTTATTTTTCAGTCTTTTCTGCCTCTTTGGTCCTTCCTGGTCAGGTTTTGGTCAGTACTATGGATCAGTTGAGCAGTTCAATGAGATTAAATCAACAATATGTTTAAAGCTGCCAGTACATAAGTTAAATTTTACCTCCCTTAATCCATCTTATGTGCTTCAGAATTGTGCTCCAAGAACCAGAGATATTAATTGACAATAAATGCACTATTTAACGACTACAATGTCAAAGGAAAACTCTTGCTGCCTGATACCATTTTGCCACTCTTGTTTAGCACACAGCCCTTCCTTCCACTTCTGCATTTGGGATATTCTTGTGCCTCTCCTGCTTCCAGGATATTTAGGGACTATCCCAACCCACCCCATCTCCCAGGAACCAGGATTTGTTTATTTGTTACCAACGAGGCTAAAACTGTCCTGAAATACTCTTCAGAAGGAACTGGTGCAGCTCAGACATTCCCATGGAGCCCTGTTGTTCCAGGTGGTGGCTGTTCCTTGTGGAGAAGCTGCAGACTGTGGCTGTGGAAGCCGCGTTCTCAGCCCGGCTCCACATTTCCCTTGGCTCGGCCTCAAGGAACATTTCCCTGCTCTCCCTGCTCCAAGCACCACGTTTGTTACAGGGAGAAACTTGCTTAGGAAACAGGAATCAGACTTGCTTAGGTTTTGTAACGCCCTGGAAGAGAAGTTGATTTGACCTGGATTCTGGACTTGAAATTATTCAAGCACATCCCATGGACGTTACCAGTCCTGGACACTTCCTACCAGTCATTTCCTGTAATATACTTGAAATACTTTAAATTTTCTCTCACTTTGCTTTCTGCTTCTATTGAACAGTGAAAAGAAACAAATTTACAATAGTTTTGTCACAGTTGGTCCAACCATTGCTATTTGTGAGGGTTTCCAGCAGTAAAACTGCCACCCTCAGTCAGTGTAACTCCTGCATGTATTAAGCTTCATATACTTTCATTTTTGTAGTCTACCTGAATTATTATTTTGTAAACAGAGAGCCTTCAATGCAGAATTCTTAATGACCAGTTTTGGGTTTCAACACAATGCATGTCTCTGTTTTTAACTTGATACACCATCACCATCTACTGCTCTAAGCTTCTTGTCCTGTTCAGACTCCACACTCAAACTACTGAGCTCTGTTTCACAAAATGAAATGAGTGTGCACTTGAGAAAATTAACTCTGTCAAGACAGAAGTCCAGTAGAAATCTCCAGAAGAAATGACCCTGCTTGGATTTGATGGAACCCTGTTCACTTTTCTCCTCCAAGGCTGAATCCTTCCATGGAACTCATTGCCTTGTACCTGAGCTCAGCTCAACCACCCAGCTGGGACATCACCTCTGACACCTCATCTTCAAAACCTCACTTCAGAAAGACAAGAGTTAAGAGAAAAAATAGAGAAAGCAACCACAAAAGAAATCAAACAGCTTACAATTATTTCTATTAATCCTCCTGCCAATCCTTTATGGAATTAGAACCTCTCCAAAGTATACTGATTTTTATATTCTGATTTTTATGTGCATTCTTTTAAGCTGTAGAAGTCTCAATGTATGTTTTTCACTTTAAAAAAAGTTAAATGACTGTATCTGTATAAAAATATAGAGCCATTTCTTCAGTAAATACATTCCTAACTGGCACTGCAAAGCCAATTCAGCTCCCCCCATACCCTGGGTGCACATTTCTATTTAAAACCAGCCCTCTTGCACCAGTGCTCTTATCTCCAGAGGAGATTGCTGGACAAGCTGGTCGGTGTTTCCAATTTCCTTATATAACAAGGCTCCAATGTCAAGAGGAAGTGGGCAGATACTGGGAAATCAGGGTGGATAAAAAGCACTAGACCCATAACCTCCAGGGTCAGGAGGTTACGACTTCAGGGCCCAGCAGTAAGGTGGAAGGATGTGTTCAGGTAGTTTTAAATTACCTTGTTTTACTGCTCTTTTCCAAGAGGAAAAGAGATAAGATCAAATTCAGAAGATTCATATCGCCCACATGAATACACACACACACAGCCAACACAAGCTTTACTTCTTATTTCCCACTGTAAATAGTCTGAATGTTCAGAGGCTGAGAATTCTTCTCTCCCCAGCAACTGTGGTTTCCCAGTTAGAAGAGCTCAATGCTGCCCAGATATTGAGCGCTTTCTTAACCTCTCTGCAAGTGACTATACACAGAACCAAAAGATGAATTTGTGTGACCCCAGGTTGGTTTCCAAATCCTGACAGGCTCGGGGACAACTGCAGATGGAAAACAGAGCTTTAGCCACACATGAGGGATTTTATGCATCTGCACGTGCAGCAGAAAGGACAGAAATCCTCTCCCCAAGAATGAAGGAGTAGTGAAATCCCAGTTTGCAACTTGAAGGCTCAAGTAATGACATCATGACCATCAAAGAACTGACACCCCTGGTCAGGATGGCAGGAAACAAAAGGTAGAAGGCAAAATTTATGAGTGCAAAACAGACCAGCAGCAACTGTGGAAAGCCTTCCCTGACATCACCGTGTGGATGGCAACAATGCTGAGGGAAAGAACATTTAATGCCCAGGTTTCTGGACAAATAAAATCTTTGACTGCACGGATCAAAACATGCTAAGAGGACAGGTACAGGTAAAAGCAAATCGTAGGAGGAACAAACTGTATCTGTGATTTAGAACTCAGAGACACGACCAGCAACTTCTCTGTCTCTCCTTCTGTTGAATCTGATGATATGAACACTCAGAAGACGTGAACGGAGCATAAATCTTCACATGATTCTTCAATCTGTCTACAAATGACCATGACATTACATATAAACTATTCCCTGGAATATATCTGCTCCCCTTTGAAAGAGTTAAGGAGTGTATCAGACACCGTGATAAACACAGAAAACCGAGCGTGAATACCAATAAATGCAAGCCTTCCGTCTCGGAAACTCCTCACTTATTTGATTAAGTTAGGTGAAAAACAGAGCAGTCATGCTTGTAGCTTTTCTTCCTTTTTCCTTCCCTCCACTCTTTTTATTCCTAATGCGAATCGGAAGTCTATGTGGAGCAGCCTGGCTACCCCCGGTCTAACCTCCCCATCTGGAAGGGAACTAACCAGCCTTGGGGCTACTTCCAACCCTTCCCAGCTGTTGGCTTTGGGTTTTTTGTTTTTGCGGGCTTGAGAAAGCATATTTATATAAATGATTGCCATATCCTTTGCCAGCTGTTGACCCTGCTCTCGGCCCGGTTGGGGCATGTTTTTCATTTCTGGCGGCCGCAGACTGGGGCTGACCCTGGCGGAGCAGCGCGTTATGCAAACAGCTTCACGCGCCCCGGCCCCGAGCTGGAGCACAATGGGTGCCCAGTGCTGCCCCGGTGTTTCCCTCTGGGCTAAAGTCCCCCCAGCCCTGAGCTGGGAGCAGCGTTCAGGAAAAATAAATGATGAGATTCACAGCACTGGCCCGAGCCTTCCTGTCCCCGGCAGAAGCGCTGGGCGGTTTCAGACACTTGGATCAGCAAAAAGTTTAACAAAAACACACGTGGAGAGGCATTTTTGTCTCAGATACAGCTCCTATTAGCAAAAAGGTTAATGGAAACACACGTGGAAAGGCAGTTTCACTCGGCCACCTCTTATTTGGTAGCAGAAAGTTTCCCGAGTTGAGCTGTCAAAACATCCTGAATTGTTTTTCCTAGTCTTGGTTTTCCTCCTGTGGAACTTCAAGCTGATGGATCTTCCCTGAAGTTCTCAAAAAACTGCAGCCAAATAATAATAGTAATAATAATAATAGTAATAATAATAATAAATCACAAGGTTCTATTCTAACAATTTTAAACTTTCAGATCAAATGCATCTGAGAAGGAAAACCACCTTCTCCGTGTCCCAACGCACTGCTCCGAGTGCGTCTGTGCTTCCCCGTCACCTGTGGCTATGCTGAAACAAAAGCTTTGAACTCCATTAAAGAAATGCTCTGTAAAAAAAGGAATTCTCTCAACAAACCCTTCTGAAGCAACAGCAGCCACTCACCTTGGCTGGCACCTCACTAACCAATACTGCTGAAGTTAAATGGGACACAGACAATGAACTCCATCCAGCCCTTACAACTTTCATAAGCATTATCAGATTTTTTGATAATAAGTAGAGGTGGCATATGTGTTCTGTTTAGTATGCAGAAGAGCCTCATTTTATTCTCAATGCACAGATTTAATTAAAAATAAATTTACTGTTAACGCTTAAAGTGGTGCCAAGATTATCCAAACAGAAGGTTTATGATACTTAATAATTGATAAGGGGAGGGAAATTCACAGATTGCAAGTGATTATTATTTAGTAGGTCTGTTTGCAAAGGTGAAAGTGGCATTACAGCCAGCCAAAAGGAAAAAAAATTCCTTTAGAATTTGTAGAGTTGGAAAAACTTCAATTTATCAAACGTTTTGTGGAAGCATTTGGAATGAAACCGACTACACATCCTGACAGTTTCAGTGACTACTTCGGATAATACCGAAAGTATTCAAAGTGTTTTCTCAAACATCAGCTTCAACCCAAATCCACACAAGGGAGGGGTTATTTTATCTTTTTTTTTAATTTGGGCACATGCAGGAGATCAGCTTCTTTAAGGCGCTGATTCTCCGCTTGGATTTCAAACCAGCTTCAGCACAATGTGCCAGAAATTTCCACAAGTGCTGAGAGAATTAACTGATGGGATCTTTGAAGCCTCTCTATCCCAGATTAACTAATGCAAAATCTGTGAAATCACAGTTCAATCTTCTTTTTTTCCTGGCTGGATGTGTTTGCAGCGGTCAGGATGACAAGATGCTCCCAAGCCATCTGGCCCCTCGCACAGGATTTGATTCAGAAAATTAATAGTAACACCATTGGTGTGCACAGATTGCAGCATTCCAGACACGTAGGCCTGTTACACAACCCGGCCTTTTGTAACTCCCCCGTAGGTTACACTCACTGAGAACGCTGATGGTGCCTCGGAAAAGATTTCCATAAAATCGTGTGAGTAACGAGGGAGTAATTCCACCAAACACCGAGCCCGGGGCTGCCCTGCTCTGCTCACCCCTCGCCAGGGCAGGGAACTCACTCGTTTCGTGGGGAAAAGCTGGACTTCGAGCACTCCCCACAGAACAAAAAAGGTGAAAAAAAATTTTTTTTTAACTTTCATGTATTATGCAAATATAGTGACTATAAATAATGCAGTCCCCTGCTCTCAGTAAGTGCTACCTCGCACGTATCGGCCGAGGAATTAAATCCTTCTTTTAGGATGATCACACTCCACCCGTTTTCAGGGATGAGCAAAGGCTCCATTGGAGGCAGGCTGCAAGTTTTATTTACAAACCAAATTCTGAACATCCAAACAAGAGGGCTGGGAGAATGCAAAGGCAGCTTTGGACAACTTTTTCTGCACAATCCAGAAAACCCCTTATTCTGTATGGAAAAGAAAAGCTTTTTTGGCAGAAGTGCTGCTTCCTGGAACAGACTTGGGGTTGGAAGAAACTTGTATAAATTATCTATGTTAGATAAATTGTGTATTAAAATGTTACTTTAAAAGATTATTTGTGTTTGGTTCAAGCCGAACATTGCACTATATTTTATATAATTCAAAGCTTATTTCCATTAAAATTCATTAGATCTGTGTATTCAAATCCACGAGGTACCTTTGGAAACACTAAGCTCGTGTTTAACTGCAACTGTGAATTTTCAGCTTTCTTTAAAGGTTTCTAGACAGGGTTTTTGTGCTGCAGCAGAGGCTGCCTGGCAGAGGAGGCGGAGAGCTCCCGGGAAAACCCTGCTGTGTCAAACGCATGGAAAAGATGGGAACAGAGGGAATTTCAAACAGGTACATTCACTCTCCGAGTGCGCCCTGCTGAAGGGATGTTGAGGGCTGTACACGATTCCAAACACAGTGTAACTTGTAAATACAGGCAACATTAATGGGAACAGTTTTGTCTCTTCTACCGGCGCTGATGGATTTCATTGCTGTGTGTGAAAGAGGGGAAGCCTTGCACTCCTTGGCATGAATTTTTAAGCCCCTTAAGGGTTCCAGAAAACACAGTTTACAAAGTATACAATAAAAAATTACTTTGCCTTTGGAGCATTAAAAGCAGCAGCATCTATAAAAGCCAAGGAGGTGAGAGATCCTCGGGGAATTCTCCGCTCCCCTGAAGCCTCGCGGTTGCAGCGGGTGAGCTCTGAATAAACAAGGGAGTAACAGCCATCCCCGGGATATTTTGGGCAGCACTCCCGTGTTTTCCCTCTCAGAGCTCGTTTGGAAACACCTTCAGGGGAAGTGTTTTTAGAGGGCTGCACTTTCTCAAAGGCAGGTCCCTTCAACGTGCCAGGCTGCTCACCCCAACTACTCATCACTGCTGCAAACCCCTATTTCAGGCTCTTCTGGGCTTGCACGTTTCCAAAAAAACCTGGCAAAAGTGGAAAACTTCACTTTTTTTGTTTTATAACAAGCCTCCACCTCATCAGTTCTGAGTTCAGATTTCAGTCACTGCTGCTGATGATCATTTTTATTCTGTGACGTGTCGGATTAGTGCGACTCTGTCCTGCTGAAGCCAATGGAGCACTCCCCCTTCCTCCAAATAGAATTAAGCCCTAAACGAGTAGTTTTTCTTTGGTGCAAAGATCAGGAAGCCCATAAAAACATACAGGGATAGACACAAAATATACGAGACTTCACACTCCCAAAAACCTTAAAATTCAAACCCTAAAAAACCCTTTTACAGCCGAATTCTTTGAGATACAGAAGTTTTCCTAAGTCTGGAAGGTGCTGAGGCCCCGGCACATCCAGGGCTGCACTGTTTGCTGCTAAACTTAGGTTAATAGCTGATGACCCTTTCCATTCTTAACCCCGAGCTCTGACCTCCTGACCCACCCCTGGTGACGGTGTTTATAAGCGTGTTGCCACTGGTGTAAATAAAAAAGGAACACAATGTGCTGAAATTGTTACTGGTGATGACAACTGACACACATTTTACGCCGCCAGTGGGCAAACCCATCAATAAATAACTCCAAATCTGGTGTTAATGCGCTCAGAGCTTCTTGCAGTGCTCGTGTCATTTGTGCTGGTTTTCTTCTTTTCCTCTTATATTTGTGGGACAAACAAAAAGCTTCCAATAAGAAAACAGACCCAAATTAAGGCAGTTGATGGATAAGGTTTGCCATTAGCATCAGACCACAGCTGGATTTTCTACCTTCCAAGGTACTCCTTCAAATATGAAAAAACCCAGGAAAATCTCCTGCACCATAGATCAAGCAGAACAGCCTGTTTTCTAAAAGCTTCCAAGTGAAAAACCATGTGGCTTGTGATGAAAATAAAGGTTTTTGCAAGTCCCTGGCTGTGAGGTACTGTGAAAACTCTTGTTCCCATGCTGTCCACAAGTTAACCCAAACAAACTTTAAAAAAAGCAAAAACCTGTTGGAATGTTTTGTATAAAAATAAGACAAAAGGACAGATTCTAAAACTGCACCCATCTCTTAAAATCCTCTGGGTTTTTTTTAAAATTAAATAATTTATTCCTAAATTTATCGCAAATTAAACTTTAATCCAGATTAGAATTACAGAGCGACAGTTAAAATTTTCAACATATACAGCCATATTTTGCACCAGAACATGAGTTCCTGTGATTGAAAGCTGCATCTTTTACTGGAGATACTGCAATGGCAAATACAGATTTGCTTAATTTTTGTGAATTATTTCAAATTAGAAACGATGTAGGGTATAAGGGCTCCCTTTTGGAGTCCCCAGCCCCACACACAGTGCCCATCACCCCTCACTCTGCCAGCCCCTGGCAATGGCTCAGATGGAAACACAGAGGGGAAACGAAGGGGAAACCACCAATCCAAAAATATCAGACAGATTTAAACATTCCCGAGTTGGAAATTTTCTGATCATCTCCACCAACTTGTCAAGGGACTGTGAAATCCTGCAAAGGCCATGAAGAGCACAAAACCCACACACCCTGGAAAACTGTGGATTCCTGAGAAGCACCTCAGGAAAATATAACAGCAAAACGTAAGATTTTCTCAAAGTCCTGTCAACTAACAGGCAGAATCTTGCATTTAATGGTGATCAGTTAAAATATATTTTTTCTTATTGCTGCTGCTACAATTTGATGAGGCAAAAGGTCCATGAACGTGTTCCTAAAGGAGCAAGTTATAAAAGTGATTATAGTAGATGTAACAAACTATAAAATATGGTCAAATAACAGTCATCTGTCTTTCTCCAAAAAGAAAAATCAGATTACGTGTAATTGCAAAATCTAATTTACATTCCCCTATTTTCCATTTAAATTTCCACTTTTAGGAAATATTCCCTTGCTTCCAAGTCGTGCCTGTGTAAAAGATGCTTTGCCATGTTTCTAATTGATTCGTTTTACACTATCGAAAGGATAACAGTGATTTGCAAAAGAATTCTTTCTGCCTTGCACACATCTCTCATTTGCCCATCTTAATTCAATTAAAGGAAGTAAGGACGGTTTGACCGATGAATGAACCATATTTTAACTGAGGACATTTCTATGTAAACTGGAATATACCAAGCACTAATTCTCAGCCAGTTACTTCCGATCTGCAACTTTTATTTTGAAAGGTCACGGCTTGGTCACTGAAAAGACAGAGGATATTAAATGCTGGCAAGCAATGTACAACAGTGCAAAACTGCAGGCTGATATCAAAAGATTTTAAACTCACATGCAATTTATATGCAAACAGTCTGTATTTATTCTTAGCTATCAGTAGCTGGAAGTCAAAACTTTAAAGCAACCCCTCTTTAAAAAACAAGAAATCCTTAAAAAACCCTTTTAAAGCAACCCAGCTCAGTGCATTGTGTGTCTGGTCCTTGGAAGGGCATTAAGGAAAATACAATTTCTCCATTTCCCATAGGATTTGTATTATATTGCTGGGAATTGCTACACCCAGGACACTAAATAGATCATTTCTGTGGCTTGTTAAAGGAAATATATACAGAAACACTGAGCCCAGCTACCGAAATTTATTTACAGGTGCGAGGCAGGGACAGGTCCCTGTGTATATCCAGAATTACCTGGAATATAATTTCTGCCATCAAAAGTGGTATCACCCTCTCATTTGTCTGGATTCTCTACACTGACCTGGAATACCCTGGAACACTGGGATGTATTTTAATCTATCACAGAGGTTAAAAGTGGAACAAAAAGCAACAGCTTCAAAGCTTAATTTAAACACACACAACTATTTCCCAAGAATCTAAAGGAAATGTTGTCACCCAAGCC
This sequence comes from Corvus kubaryi, assembly GCF_017639235.1. NCBI lineage: Eukaryota > Metazoa > Chordata > Aves > Passeriformes > Corvidae > Corvus > Corvus kubaryi. Next base: position 8,974,062 of record NW_024581088.1, read on the forward strand.
GTGAATTTAATGAGGGCATTTGTTTCTACATCAAGTAGGGAAATTCTCCATCCTCATCCTCTCCCCAGACATGGACACTTTGCTGCTCCTGCACCACGAGAGGAGAAAAATTCCTTCAAGTTCAAGGAAAATACAGCAGATTTGATGAGGAGCAGCACAAAACAGGGGTGGTTCGATGGTGGGGAGCATCAACACTTTCTGTGGAGTATTATTAGACAAAGACAACATTTCAAGGAGAAATTGCTATTAATGTATTTGCAGGGTTGTTCCCTCAGCACCTTTTGACCACTGCTCTCAACCTCACTGCATAACAGGAGATGTCTGCAGATGATGGCAGAGGAGGGGATGGTCCTGTAAGGATATTTTTGAGGAAATACTTGCTGACAGCATGCTGAAATGAGGATAAACACATGCCTACTGTTTGAAAACAGCTGCAAAGGCTGAACTTTTATTAAATAAACACGGCAAACAAGCCAGCTAAAGCCCACAGGCAAGATGCTCTGTCACCAGGGAGGTGAGGATGATGAGGTGTGTCCTTGACCAACTACTTGGAAAGTTCCTCCCAAATCTGTCAGGGAGCACCTGAGGGCTTTAAGTCTGAATTCCCACTGAGAACAAAAAAGCATGGAGGGACACACTTGCACCAAGGATAGGGACAAATTCCAGATGAGTGAGGGGCTCTAAAAGTGCTTTGTCTCACTGCCAAGGTGCCCTCAAGCTCCCTGGAGACCTCTCACAGCCAAGTCCTGCTACCATCCCCTGTGGACAACAGGCTACCAACCCAAACAGCTTCACTCCAGAAATCCAAATCAGAGCTCATGCAATTTGGTTTTGGTTTCTAAGCCAATACGTTGCTGAAGAACTGGTGAATGCTGGTGAGTCCAAAGCCATTTCTGAACAGCCACCAGAGAAGTGCAGGAGATACCAAGGGGAAGGTGCACGTTACCCCTCTGCTTCTGCTGTAAGAGAGGAGTCAGAGACACAGGGCTCTCCTCAGGACACATCTCAGACAAGAGCTGGGGTCTTTGTGGGTTTAATTTCAGATCAGTCTCACACATCTTTAATAAACACCCAGGTTAAAAGTGATGCAGTAAGCTTTAATTAGGATGGTGACAAAATTACTTGCTGAGAATACAAAACCCCTGACAGGATTTAGATCTCACATTTTAGTGACCAGGTAGAATCTGAGTCACTTCTGGAAAGCTCCCATTTGCATCTAACATCACAGACCACCGTGTCTCCCTGTGACCAAACCCACTGCACGGCAGTGCTGAAACCAGAAAGTCACAACTCCACACCCCGTGGAGGGGGAACTCCTCAGGAGTAGAGCAGCAGAAGGCAGCTCCTCACATTGTTATAAATAAAGGACATCCAGCCTGTGCCACGGGGAAGAGTTATTCCCATTTGTGAGTTTTTCCTGGAGTGAGAGCAAACTCCACTAAATATTCCTGTCTGCCTTGGTGTGCACAAAGAGCCCGGAGCACATAAATCTGGAGGAATATTGCTCTTAGAAGGACCAAGACACACACACACACCCCGATGCCCATATGCTGTGGAGATATTTAAGGAAAACAACGCTGTCCTGGATGCTGGTTTTGGGCTGGGGTCTGGGTGGGATGCCCACAGCCCACGGGGCCGGTGGCGGTACCCGTTGGGTGGCGGTGGCACTGCCAGCGCCGCCCGGCCGGGCCGTGCGTTAATGACCTCGCAGCAGTAGACAGATCCAGTCCTTCTGCTTTTCTTTCTCACTGAATGATTTCCCTAAAGCCAAAGCTGGGCAAAATGCCACTAATGCTGCCGTAAAACTCCCGCTGTGTTAGGAGGGAGGCAGGCGACTGAGGGTTAGGAGGTAATCAAGCTTACAGATTAAGGCTCGCTAAAGCTACAAGATCAGCACGGCTCGGGGTGTTTATTAACTCTTTGGAAACCAAGATGCACCATTTCCTATCACGTTCATAAAAACGATGTTTTCTAACCAGCCCTGACAGCTGAACTGTTTTGCAAGATTAGTTCTAATTTGTGCGAAGCCAGGAGTGCAGAAGACACACACTCGAAACCTGTTTGGAGTGGTTTCAGTATAAATTGTGTTTCAAAGTACAAGATCACATCACAAAAACCTCCCAAAAAATTACAGACAAGGAAAATTTATAATTATTCCTCCAGTCAGAAGCGTTGCTTTTAAAATTGAACCAGGTAACCTGAAAGTCAGTGAGTTCAACATCCTTCTGCCCCCTCGGTGCATCAAAGCTGTGACCTGGGAATTCCTCTTTTTGAGCAGTGCAGAACGGGTTAATTTCTGAATATAAAATGAGGTTGCTGCAATCTGGGTGTTTTTTGTTTTGTTTTGTTTGTAACACAAAGCAAAATATACTCTACAGATGCTTGATTAAAATGCAACAGCTGTTTATGGCGGTGCATTTTCCGCTAATTTACTGGGGCAGATTTTTGAAGGAGACTTGTTTTATTGCATCTTCATTTGCATAAACATTCATATACCAGAGCAGTCTGGCCACTTATCCCTGGCTTGGCTGATATTTAAGGTTTAAATTCAAATCTGGCCATGCCATCCACTCCAGAAGGGAAAAAGAGCTTTGGGAGTAAGGTGTTCCACCTCTGCCCCGGGATCCAACCTGCACTTTGTACATATTGAACTTCTCAATCCAAAATATTTCATTTTTTGGCATCGTACACAACTAGTTGTTAATCTGCTCTTCACATCTGTCTGGGTAGGCCTGGTGCCTCTTTTTTTTTTTTCTTTTAAAGATATATTATTATCGTTTCCCTTTTGTTTATTTGATCTGTTACATTCCTTAAGCTTGATGACTAATCCAAATTATTCCCAAATACAAAAGGGTTTATGTAAATTATTGTGACAAACAAACCCAAATCACAATTAAAACATTGTTAACTGAATTAGACAACAATGGCTGCAGCTTCCCTATCATAGATTGAGGTGGAGGGATTTGAACTTTATTGACAGTAGCAGCAGAAAGCCTTAATCACTAAGCACCAGCAGTCTGGATTTCGTAGGGTAATGACCCATCTATATATTCATAACAAGGGTCTCATTCATCATAATTCATATTAAAAAAAAACCAACCTCTTGCAAAAGTAATGGAGGGAATGTGTGAAAAGTGATTGGATGGGTAAAGCTCTGTGGGGCTGGAAAGGCTTTAATTGATTTTATTGTGCCGTGTCTAAGCCTCCTTGCCCAGTACATCAGATCTGTATCTAACTGCATTTCAATTGATTTTCACTGATAGGCTTCTTTCTTATGTCTAGGGCTTAAGTACTAAACTAATAAAAGGATAAAAGACTTTGTAATACAGATTTTGAAAATAATGTGCACACATGATTTCCAGGGAAGAAAATTGTATGATATGTGTCTGTCCTCCCCAGGTGACTACAGCCAAATGTAACAGAAAAAAATGCAACTAATATGAAGGAGATTAATAAGTGTGGGGGATAAAGGGAAAAAAACCAAAGAAAATAAGGAAAAAATGTCCCTTGGCTAAAATCAGCTTGATTGTAAGCAGACTTGACTTCAATGGAGCTGTACCTGCTCACATAGGGGTGATTTTGACTGATACCTCAAACTTGATTGAAAGAGATTATAATTCATTTCAGATGTGGGTTAATTCTTCACCATTTTAAATAATGAATCATATTCTGACAGAAGTACCTAATGTAGATACCCTGATAAAATGACCTAAAGCAAAATGAGCTGGGGTTTAACTGCTTATGGATGATCATTTTCTTGGACCTTTAAAATACATGAATTTTTAAAGCATCTAACCTCTGGCAGTTATATTGTGACAGATACAAAACTCATTTTAATGCAGCTGCATTTACACCCAGGCCAGATTCAGCTTGTTCAAGCCCCAGGACGTTGCTGATGGGGCTTTTTATCAAATAACCACTCAAAGGAAGTGATAACTCACTTTGAATAACTGATTATAAAAGCAACAGGTTCACCTAAAGCAAACACGTATTAAATGCAAATACCCAACCACAGGAGGAAAACGTAAACGTTGGGCAAGTGAAAACATCACCAAAAAGCCATTTTCCCCCATTTTTTGTTCTCCATACCCTGCTGTCATTTGCTAATCTATTGCAAACTGCACTATCTGCTCATCAGATGGTTTGTAACATCTGTATAACAAATGATAATGTAGAATAGTTGTTCTGGGTTTGTGTTCCTTTATGAGGCTTGGTGTTGATAATCTCCAAAGCACACCCATGATTCTTTAAATTAAACATAAGAATCTTGTCTCACAGTACAGCTAGGTTATCCATGTGTAAGAGCCCAAGCCAAGTAATTACACATCTGCTCAAAGGATTAGACACATAAGATTTCTTTAAATTTTTAATAAAAGTGCACAGCTGTTGTAGGGAAAAAACTCTTTTGTTCTGGATTTTTTTAAAAACCATTAAGCTCAAAGTGATTCACAGTTATGCTTCAAGAGAAGTACTTTCAAAGTATTTCTGTTAGGCACTTTTTTAGTAGATTTAACATCACTTTAACCTCATGGCAACAGATTTGAGCCAGGAATAAGCTTATGGAGAGGTATTTGGTCAAGTTTTAAAGAATATTTCTCTGATCTTCCCAGGGTACCTGCAAATGCACTTCCCTCAGCAATACAGGTACATGAAGTGCACATAAAACTGTGTGACATTTGCTTCATGAAGCCAGGCTGTGGGGCAGGGCCTGGCACTGGAGACACAAGCAGAGAGCAGGGGAGTGACACCTAACAGGTGACAGCATCCAGGCAAGCTCTAGCAAAGTCAGGATGAACTGGGAGAGACCAACGGGCCACACTGGTCAAACAGGACAATGAAAAACGTCTTTACACAGCCTCCAAATGTCATGCTTTTGGAAAGAGAGGTAAGAAACCTGGACAACAATAATGAGGATGGACCATCAAGAAGAGAGGGAAGTTCCTGAGGACCATAACCATCAAAGGATGAATTAGCAGGGAGTGCAAGGTGGGGAATGCTGGAGCAGAGCCCAAGGACAGGGGTGGGACAGTGGCTGGCACAGCCGTGCTCCTGCACAGCAGGAAACAGGAATATTGTCCTGCTCAGCTCAGCAGTGAGATGTCACCTCAAACACTTGGACCAACACCCCAGTTCCAGCTGGAAACTTGAAAGAGATACAGAGCAGCCTGATGAGGGGAACAGAGACCCTGGCTCTGATAAGGATGGGAGCAGCAGGGCTCCTTCCCATTCTTGCTGGGAGCCAGGACAAGCACACAGCTGTGCTCCACAGACACTCCAGGGAGGGAAAAACTGCTTAACCTAAAGGACAGCATGGGCACAGACCCAGGTGTACCTCAGAAGATTAAATACAAAGTATGGGGGTGTGAAGTCTGAGGGACACGGGATGAGTCTCATCACCCGTATCCATCCTGCTTTTTCAATTGAAATATTTGAACTTTGCTCTGCACCTTGGTGTAAATGTAGTACCATAAAGCCTCTGCTATAATGTGCAATCTTCCTAACCAACAATATGCAGGATTTACAAGATAAACTATGGTATGTGGGTATATTTACAGCGAATCTAAATCTCTAAAGGTTTTAATGAACTGCAGCTGACCTTGATCAGTGATTCAAAGCCCAGAGCAGCTTCTACTCTCTCACACATTACTAACCTTTGCTACAACATTTATCAATTTACCTTCTTGATCTCTCAAGCAGGTCATGGTTTTCTAATCAGCCACTAGCTCAAAGACCTACATCCCAATTAAATTACTGAATGAAGACATGCTGGAATGTAGGCTTCTTTTGAAAGAATTAGCACAAAATACACTTAAATACTGGATTTGCCATGTCTGAACTGATTTTTTTTTAAACACTTCTATAGAACATGCAAGCACAGATACATATCCTGCTCAGAACTGTTAATGTCATCCCTGAAACACTCTGTTTCCTTGGATGTTTTCTGTTTTTGCTTCCCCAAGTGTTCTGTGCATTAATACTGACCTGAGCTTTAAATCATCTATGCTGAGCCGTGAGCTCCTCAGACATTGGCTTGTCTGAAATCTTCGGGTAGAAAAAAAATACACAGATGTTTATTATTAAGCATAAGAGCAGCTTCACAGACTTAAAACCACTTGCAACTTAAGTTAGATGCTTATTAAAATGTCCCCAACATCTGAGCCTCGTTTTTTTTTCTCTTTCAGTGCAACACTTTTTTGTCTTCACATACAGTGAAGCAGAAGAGGGAAGGGGCTGGATGTCCAGTTGTGGGAGGGAAATGTCCAGCTGAAAGGGTGAAATCTCCAGCTGACGGGCTCTGTGCAGCCCCTCAGGGTGGTGGATCCAAGAGCAGAGTGCCCAGAACTCCCTTCCCAAGGGATTTGGGGCAGTGGCAGCAGTGACCCCCAAGATTTCAGCTAGCCTTGCTTTGGTTTAAAAATCAGATTGGGCGAACACTTGCTTTGTGCTGGCCAGTGCAGGGCGCTGACAGAGCCTGGGGATGTGCAGTAGCTCAGGCACACAGTAGCTCTGATGCTCCTGGATGTGATGCACATGTTGGGAATGCCTGTGCCCAGCATGTGCAAAACCAAGCACACAGGAGGGGGAAGGACGGGAGCACGTCGTGCTGAGCCTCACGGCAGCCTGGCTGGTGGATAAATAAATATCCTCCACATTGCTGCTGCTTTTAACAGCATTGCTGCAAACACAGGTGAGAAGGAATCCCCTAAAAGAGAACAAGTCCCCTGGTATATGTTTTTTTTATTCCCTATTTTTTGCCACTCTCGGAATTAGCGACAGTAACGACAGACGCTGACAAACCTCAAACACCCAACACTTCCCAGACACACACAAATCCCATCCATGGTCACTGAGACAGATGACAGACATTCAGAGCGTCAAAGAAGCAGCAGTTTTGATGAAATTTAGATTCCAACAAGGATTCCTCTGATTTTGGAAAGCAGCTTGCTTCCCCTAACAGCCCTAATTTACACACCCTTGTTTCTACCAGACTGAGATCATCCATTCCCCCTCCCTTTATCAAACATTTCACAGGGAAGTCAGACTCATCAATAAGCCACAAAGAAATGTGAAGCCACATTTTATGCAACACGAAGAGTCTGGATTATTTTAGTTTCCATGAAGGTGGAGGAGATGCCAGATCTGCAGGTGCAGCCTGTGAGAGCAGCTTTGGTGCTGCTGAATCCAGCTTGTCCCTGCTGGGAATTCGCTGGGAATTTCCAGGAGGCAGCACCTGGAATCCAGCCCCACAGCCTGATATGGATAAGAAAGCTCAGTAAGGCAAGGGATTTGAGGTATGGAAAAGGGTGAGAACTCCTAAATTAGGGAAATCCAATCAGGATTTGAGAAAGGATCAGCTAGTTCAAAAAGAGATGATGTTTTCAGAGTAAAAATAACAAGCTGGTCAAACACTACTAATTTTTAATTTTCCTTCTTCCTGCACATTCTTCAGTTATAGGATGAACTAAATTTAATGTATAAAATACTTTTCATGTTTAAAAAGGCGAGTGTTGAACCCCAACATTTTGGGAATAAAATGAGATCATACTGGCCCTTTGTCCATCCTCCTGCCCATCTCTGTGTCACTCTGTGCACACAGAAAAACTGCCTGCATAATTAATTGATTTTTTTTTTTCCTGCAATACTTCCTGCAAAGATGATTTCCCTACACTAATGAAAGGGCTTTGCCATGGGGAACAGCTCAGGACCTCTTCCTTTAAGGAGTATTTTAGGATACTTAAACCTCACTATTTTAGGATACTTAAACCTCACAGGTATTGTATTCTGATACTGCTGTCACAGGATAACAAAAACATGCTGCAAAAACTGACCCATGGCATGTACAAGAAAACACTCTGTGCTCCAAGTTTAATTTATTTGTTGACAGTGAAGATCTACTGTGCTTAATGCAAAGTTCAATAGAAATACATGTAATACAGATATCCAGAATCATAACTGCAATAAAATAAGCTCCACGTTTATCTGGCTGTTAAACGCAATCCCAAAAATTTATTGGTAAAAAGGAATCAAATTTGGTTATGGCATAAAATATATTTCTTGCCTTCCAGGAGCAAGCTCCCCGAGCTCCATTCATCACAACAAATCAGTGCTGTTCATCTCTCCCCGGCTCTGCCTCTGCAGCCGCCGTGCCGCGGCACACGGAGCCGGGGACCGCGCTGCCCTCCCCACATTGCCCACATCCCCAAAAGAGACACCAGCAGCTCCAAATATCCCGGCCCACAGCAAACCTCAGCCCTCCAGATGGCTCACTTTGCCCTTGCTGTTGTTTTTAAATGAAGCCATCAGCTGAGGGGTGGGGGTTTGGAGTGGATGCTCTGAGGTTCGTTGTTAGAGACCTTTCAGGCTGATGCTCGGAGCTGATCCACGCAGACCCAGGCACTCCCGCCTCAGCTACTTTTTATAGAGTGGTTTTAAAAGGTGACAGTAATAATTCACAGGCAACGTTTATGACAGAAAAAAAAAAAAAAAAAAAAAAGTATTTCATCAGCTCCTCCAGCTGCTGTTTCAGAAAGTTCTCCTCGAGAAAGATCCACGTTAAACACCGAGCACTTGTAGTTATTGTGCATATCTTCCCTAATTACAAATTCGTAAGAGCAAGAGGATTTCCTTGGTGAGAGTTCCAACATGTGTCTTTTTGCCTTGAGCTTACTACACTGGCTACTGAAAACACAAATATACTAAAAATGAAATAACTTTCCCATTTTAATGTGGCCATAAGCTTCCTGCCAGGCTGCGACCTAATTGAGACTTTTGATCTGAGCTTTTCCCAAACATGTTATTCTTCAGAGTCTGTAAAACATTTTAACTGCAGATCTCCTGCAATCATTACTGAAAGCTACAGGGAATAAAATAATCAAGGAAAAAAGAGAGGTGGGGGGAGAGAATATTCAGTTTATCAAAGTCAATGGAAATACAAGGTATTAATTATGCTAAATGAAGAAATATGGGCATTTTGGTTACTTTTGGGGGTCAGAACTGTTTTAATGTGGCGCTGCCAGGCAGCTGCCTCTGCCTGACCTGCGCATCCCCGTCAGCTGCCGGATCACATCAAAGCAGGAGGGAGTGAGGAAAGCGGTGCCAAGGTCACCGGGCTGCCTCCAACCACCACGTTGTTATCAATTACAATCACTGATAAGGACATGACCCCTTTTTGAGGCACAGAAATGGGGGATATCCGTGTGCCTGCGTGCCCCCAAACCACGCTCGCCCCGCTCCCTGCACCGAGAGGGAGAATAAAACTGCCCAGCTCATTTTAATTCTCAAACGGGCACCGGAGGAAAAATAGGAGCCAGAGTCCAGTGCTGATAAGATCCACTCAGATCCCTGAATGCAGCTCCCTTGATTGGGTTAACTGAGCCAAACACACGACAGAGCACAATTAAAGCAGAGGGGAAATTGTATTTCTCCCCTACAGACGGCTCTTGTGAAGTTTCATCAAAGCAAACCCAAAAATGTCTTTATTATAGTGAGACCTACAGCAGAAGCACATGTAACCCGAAATAAGGGGTGTTATACAGTAGTAAGTCACCTAGTAAAATAAAAGTATATTTTCAATAAAGATTAGCTCTGCATTTTATTTCTTGAAATTCTTTGATCAAGTAATTTTGAACTACATAAAACCAGCCAGACCTCCCTAACTGAGCATTCCTCAAGAGATTGCTCTGCTGCACTCGAAATGCTACAATTGCATCTGACTGTACTTCAGGTGACATTGCTCCTGTTCATTTTAAACACGTAGCAGTTTTTGCTCACATTTGTTGCAGATATATTGTTTTAGAGAAAAGGAAAGCTCCAGATACAGACCATCATACTTCCCAACCAGAATGCAAAATATTTTTACAGTACTCCAGCATTTAAATGCTCTCGAAAGTGCTGAGAAAACGATACAAAAAAGGTGGAACATAACTTAAATCCGTAATGATTTAAAATGCCAAAATTAATTCATTCCCATTGCATTCAGAAAGAACAAGAAATTAAAACGTTAACACTGTGAATCATCTTGGTTTCTGAAAGCCAAAGTTAAACACTAACTAGTTTACTCTGTGTGCCCAAAATATTTACTAGCTCCGACTCAGATTTAAACAGTATAAAATATGATCATTCTGGAGTGCAGAACAGTTCTTACACATACAAAAGAGGTAATGAGGTGAAACTGGAAGGTACAGAGCTGTATCTTTCCAATCTACCTACAGGTTTGGATTTTACAACATTTTTTCCCCCTAAGGGGACCAAAAGGGCCGTATGTGGTGCTATGGAATTAAAGAGCTATGATTATTTCACGTACCTTTGGAATTTAGCATGAAGTTAAGCACAGAAAATACAGTCAAGGAGACTGTTTAAAAGCCTGTGGAAGGGTGAAGGGAGGAACAGTAGGATGTAGCCTTTAATCCTTTAACAAACTTCACTGTCTGTGCCATGAGGCAGAGAAAAAAATACATTTTACATTTTATAAATAGTCGTGAACATAAGCTAAAGCATTTTGCCACTTCTGGGAAATCAATAGGCAAAAACAAGCCACTCATTTGCAAATAATTTATGTGGCTTTTTTTGCTAATGCAGGACAATCTCTCTGTGAAAACGAAGGCAATAACTTTATTATGCTCATAAATGCAATGCAAAGCAAACAGAGACTGATGCCCCTGCTCTATCTGCTGAACAAAAGCACAACTTCAATCAGACCCATCAGACTGTGGAGCTGCACAACTTTGCTTTAAGTCAGGCAAAATTACAGAGCATATGGAACCAAAAAAGCCACAATTATTTAAAATACATTCGATAAGCTGCCATTTGTCACTGCTGAAAGCTGCGGGAACGCAGCAGTGATGTTTCTATGGAGGAAACACCTCCAGAGCCACCTCTCACACGTGCATGGCAGCAGATCTGCCATCCCAAGGCTCTGCTTTTCCTGGGGAAGGAGTGCAGAATGAGGCCAATTATCAGGGAGCCTCCTGAATCCCCACAAATGAATGCCATGGCACAGATTCTGCTGTGGAGAAGGGTGGGGAGAAGGGGCAGCCCCCACGGCTCAATCAGCACTAGACACACAAAGCTCCTTAGTCAGGTCTGAAGATCAGTTATGTAGGGCAGGGAGAAGAAAGACCATCCTCCCACCCAGCTGTGTGGGACACGAGCTGGATAATTAACACACACTCCCCCAACACACTGTGCCCTCCTACAAGGGGAAATCCTCCTTTGGGAAGTGGGAGAGGAGTTCTGGAGGGTTTCCATGGGAGTGGTGCCCTCCCAGCACCCCTTCCCCAGGCAGGGCAGCACTTGGGCCAGCCCCGTGGGACACAGCACCAGCACTTTCTGTGCAGTGCCTGTGGCTTGTGATGAAAACAAAAAGGTTCTATTCCTTAAAAATGCCCAAACTTCAACAGAAACTTTGCTCTGAAGGAGAGACATAGCCTGAGAATACATCTCAGGTGTTCTGCTGCTCAGCTACCTGCCAGGAACCAGCTCACAAGTCCATAATTCCATCCAACCTGCCCTGTATCCTGCTGGGGATTTTTTAAAGCTTAGCCATTATTTCATGAAAAGAAAGCTAAAGAAAAATAGTAACTTGTGTAAAACTGGTATTTGCCATAGGCTGTTAATGCATCGTGTTACTGCTCTGCTTGCAAATGTCTAATAAATTACAAGAGCTGCATAAAGCCCTTATAGGAAACATCAGCCCACGAGTCAGCCCTCTCCTGAACAGCACAAAAACAATTGATAAAAAATGTAATCGAAGCAAAGGCGGCTTGAAAGTATTTCAGAAACTCGTCCGGCTTCGTTATGGATTTGATGGTCTTATTTCAAAGGACAAAATGCTGAACTTCTCCAAGGCTAAAGAGACAGGGGGGAAAAAAAAGAGTTTCCATTTGTGCAAGAGAAATGCACAAAACATCCATGATTAAATAAAACTTCCTGTGATTGAATCTGACTACCATTTTACAATATTAATGCTAATGGATTATCATCCTCTTGTTTGCATGTTTAACTTCGGTTCCCATAAAAGCTGCTTGTACACAGGATCAGAGGGAAATGGCATTTCGGAAACTAAAAACAAAACACACATGCTAAGAAGCAAAGGCAAGTTTAAGAGCTACAAAATCAACAACATCCAGACAATAATCAGTTTCCAATGTCAGACCAGGAAGTCAGGCAGCAAAAAAGAAAAGATGCGCCCGAAAAAGAAAAAGTCTTTTAGGAAACAGCAAAATTAAACCAGGAGTAGATATGTAAAATAGATGAATGAAGACAACGTCTTCCTGCACCGAGGGAGTTGTTTAAGGAGAAACAGTGTCCGTTTGTGGCCAGCGATAATACTTTCCATTCAATAGAGTTTGCAGCTTGCTGATTCATATGATTGCAGGCTGGCGCCCCGCTGGCGAGCCCCCTCCGCTGAAATTAAATCCACTCTCTTCAGTTATAAATTATAATGCTCTATAAACAACACTCCCACTGGGAACGGGGAGAGAGAGAGAGCTCTCTGCATAGTCCACTCACTGTTTAATGCTCTGCTCTTCTGCCACAAACAAGGACTGTATGTCTGCCACAGACAGCACTCTTGCTGTAATTTATAGACTGTTTGATGTTGAGAGCAGGGGAAGGAAAGTAGGATTGTAATGCGAGTCAAAGAGGAAAAGAAGTTGGAAGTGGGTGAGTGTGCAAGAAGGAGGAAGGACAGAATACATTTTACACACATATTTTAGAGATACATCACTGTATATATCTTTGCTGCCCCTTAGGAATTGTCCCCTCCAAAAAAAAAAAAAAAAAAAAAAAAAAAAAAAAAAAAATCTGGAATACCACTTAAAATAAATGAGACGTCCGCGCCGCAGCATGCGACGCCAGGATCATTCCATATCCATCAGGAGCCATCTCCACGGCTCTGACTTGAAGTCTGTTATCACAGAGAATATGAACACATTCAAATGGTAAGGATTTAACTAAAACTGACAGCAGCCCAGAAATTCCCAGCCTGGGCTGACGAGCTTTTCCCAGAGCAGCGTGGCCGCTGCGCCTGGATCCTGCGGCCCATGAGGCGCAGGGAGCCAGACCCGGAGCAAGGCTCCCAACCAGTGCAGCTTCCCGCTTACTTCCACCTTCCTCATCTGTGCTGGGCACATGGAGATTATTCTGACTGCTCTTCATGATTGTTATGAGTTATTTCTAAATGAACATGCAACAGGCACCCAACTGCTCCAAACGCATGCACAAATCCGACTTTTTTTTTAACCAAGTGGATTAAAAAATGCCAGTGAAACTATTTCTGCTGTGGGAAAGATGAAGATTCCAAGTAAAAAGTATATTATTATCCCTAAGAACAGCCTACGTTACCCAGCTGAGAGGGTACTGGGAAATACCCCACAGGCCAGTGAGAGCTTCGTCAGGAGCAGAAACCAGCACGAATTTCAGAGCAGAACCCCTTCATTATTGTCATGGAAATTGCAAACTAAACCGTGGGGGAATGACAGAGTGCTCAAGAAAATGGACACCAGGATTGAGATGTCCATCACTCAAGAGTTTGATGAATGACTACAAGTCAGTGATCCACTGCCTGACCAAAAACCCCCAATCTCCCAAAACTGGCACAGCACAGTCACGTAAAAGTCTCCACGTGATTCGTAAGAGTTACATAGGACATTGGCCCAAGGCTTTTTCTGGTTAATAGTATTTTTCAATTTTCCCCCAAACCACACCACTACACCTTCCTCTTCTTTTTCTTCTTTTGAAACTGAGTAGCTTTTAGGTTTGAGGGAGGGAGGGAGGGTAGAAACCTCCTTTACTGTGAGGTTGAGCCCTTGTATGTCAAATCTGGCCTGGAGCAAATTTTCACAGCTGAATTATAAACCCTGTAAACAAGGGTTTATGATGGAAACGCTGACACAACCTTAATTACAAACAGCGTGAAGTGGGGGGAGGCTCTGTAACACACACTCCTTTTCACTGCCAGTCCTCTGGCACGCCAGGCTGCCATCCACAGAAAAACCACTCCTGCTCCTGCTTCTTCCCCTCACTGCTCAGGCAGGAGCATTTATATCAAATCTGGTTGCTCAATACTGTCCTTTAGAAAAGAACAAAAAAAAAAAAAACACCAAACCCTTGATTTTGTAATAAAAGTATAATGTATAGCTTAAAAATAAATTAAATAAAGGAAACATTAAAAGATAAATGGAGCAGGATGCTCTATGGCTGAGGTAATTTGAGTGGAAAGGGAAGGAGGGAGTTTACATTAATAAATGATTAAAGGCCTTAACGAGAGCCTATCTGGTTGAAGAGAGGAGCATAGTTCTCCACCTCTCCTCCTTCAGCCCAGCTTTTTTACATTTGTTCTCAATGCTGATCAATATGGTTTTCATTTAGTGATTTCCATAATGCCATATGTGATCTGCAAGCCTGACATAATGAAGGCAGAAAGAGAGCTGAAGTCATTTGAACGTTCTCGCTTGCATGTCTGTCGCCAATTTAGAAAATAAATATCTATTGAGAGTTAGGGTTTCCTCCTGTCTAGGAGAATCACAGCAAGATTTGCATATGCAGATTGCAAAGCCTGGTTTTTTCTCTTCTCCCCCTGCCCCTTTCTAAATAAATAAAAATGATGTTGAAGAATATCTCCCCCCCTGTGTTGCAATGAGTTTGTGATTTTATAATGAAGAAATATTATTAAAGTTTAAAACTGATGAATGAGGGTTGGCTCCTCTCTGCTCTGGCTGAGACTTGCTTGGCATCCCAAAAAAGCAAAGGTTTGCTGTCTGCTGAGTCACACTGACCTGCTGGATCCCATCAGAGACCACCTTAGTTTAAAATATAGTAAAAATAAGGTCTGTATTAAGCAACATTTGGTTTCATCACGCCATTGTCTTCATGGGCAGAGTCTCAATCAATACTGCAGAGGTATCACCCCTGTAAACTGAGCTCTTCTGCCCCTCAGAGGTGTGAATTACAGCATTTATGTAACACCATTGCTACAAACTGTATGTTTAATAAAAAAGCAGGACTGGCAGGTACCTTTTGGAGGGCTGAAATTGGGGTTCCTGCCACCTGTAAAACATCCCTGGCACAGGAACAGTGGAAGAGCCATAACTGAATTGTAAAAATGTAAATGGTTTATTTATGAGGGACAAGATGGCACAGCAGATTTAAAGGTGTTTGACAGCCAGTTGAGCTCTCAGTCAGATCTCACAGGAAAGGATGAAACTGGAGGTTTCTAAATCCTCACCCTTTGGTTGTAATCACTTCTCACAGATGCCCAACTTTGGGACTTAATTCTGTTTATAAAAATAAGCAACAGGTTAAAAGCTGTACTTGAGAGTGTCATTATTTGGGTGACTCCCCCCTGACCCAACTTCCCAATTCTTCACCAGATCAGGGAGATGTAATCTCCTCAGTTACATCCCAAACATCAGCACACAACATTTCCTGGCTGCTGGGAGGGGAGCAGCAGCATCCCGGGATGCTCCAGCTGGAGCACAGAGTTCCATTTGCTGCGAAAGGAGGATTCTCCCCACAAGAGGTTTTGCTTTTAATGCCCAATATGTAAACAGCAAAACAACACAGGAGAAATTACAGCTTGCATTAAATTTAGGATCCAGGCTGCTGCTTTGGCTACTTTGAGCATGTAAATGGTGTTGTACTACAAAGGTTTCCAAGTTTTGCCCGTGGCTCAGTTGAACACTGAGCCATGAAAGTATTATCTGAGTTGCTGTTAATAAAACTGGCAGTTCATTAAGGGTATCTGACAGAAAAACCAATGTAAATAGGGATTTGTGACTGGTGAGCAAGCTTTCCATCATAAACAAACTTTCTTTGAGGTTCAAAGAGTCTAGTTAACGATTTAAAGATTTTTTTTCTCATTGTTTTCAGCCATTGCCAATTCTTTGTCTACAAGAAAATAGCTTGAAAAAGCTGCTCTTTGTACACATTTTCCAAGTTCCACAAACTGCTATAGATATAAAATGTAACCATGGAAAAAAACCCCACTGCTGAATTCCGAGAAGGATGTCAAAATTAAAATACCCTGATGATATTGTTAAAATTATAAAGGTTCTCCCTCTCTGGAAGTGCAAAGCAACATTAAAAGAATTTCTTCTCCTTCTGTTTATATCACACTTCTGCATCTCTGTTTACCCAGTGTAACTAATGGTAAGGGATTTCAGCTTCCCAATTATGATATTGCATTGACCTAATTGGGTTTCTGGAGGGCTTCAGGGAATTCCAGCCTTAAAGACTTTTTTCCCACTAAATTAAGAAAGATGTGGAAGTGTGGCCGTTTCAGAAAGGGACAAACGAACCTACAGAGGAATAAATTCTGGAATAAACTGGGCTGGAAAAACACAACCCCCGTGCCTCGAACTGTAAAGGCCTTGCAGCAGCTTGGCTGGGATGAATAAATCAGGAGCCGGGAGAAGGGACGGGAGAGCTCCGAGGGCTGCGGCACTGCCGGGGCTGCCACTGACCTCCCGCCCAATTACAGCCTCATTGGCAAAGCAAACAAGGAATTATTGGGAATTATTGCCTCTTTAGTCGGGCTTTTCTTCTCCCATCCTGGCCCCTGGTTCTCATTCTGGTTTTTTCTCCTCTTTTCCTGTTAGGCGCAAAAAAAAAAAACCAACAAAAAAAACCCCAAATCAAACCAAAAAAAACCCAACCAAAAAAAAAAAAATCCCCAACCCCCCAAACAACCCCATCTGCAAACACCTGATATTCATCTGAGTCCTGCAGTTGTACAGTCTTGTTAAATTGTTACCACCTTTTCCACGAGCAGTTTTGGCAATTAACCTCGTGGTCATACACTTCAAAGGGAACAACTGTTGAGTTTAACCTCCTTGAGCTACCACGGATTCCTTTATGATTTTTCTTCAAACACTTTCATCCCCAACAAAAAATGCAGACTGATAAGATTGGTGTTTATTTTTCCATTTTGTCAGTTTATTAGGATGACAAATACCTCGACCAGTCACCACTAGTTTGTGCTCCTCCAAGTCTGTGCAGAAGGAAGCTCTCCGATTAATTCACGTTTCTAAGGCAAGGTCTCTGCTTGCTGGAATCCATGGATTTGATACATCTGACCCCTCATTGCCCCTGTTTGCAAATCTCTCATATATTTCTCACAATGCCTCAAAGCTCCAAAAACAGAACATACAAGTAGAGTTAATGCTGAGGACACGAGATGCCATTACAAATATATATTTTCTATATATTTATTTTGTAAAACCCCACCTTTACTGAGAGACAGGACTACTCTGCACATGGAAAGGGCTAAGAAGATCCCTCCCCCCTCAATTAGAACACCAGTTAACAGGATCAGGATCTGTGTTAGTACAAACCACGTTAACTTTTCCTTCTGTCTAAACTTCTGCCTACAACATATATTAATTTACCAGACCGTGCAGCTGCTCCTTAAGCAACTGGATAGCAAATGATAGGAAAGTACCAAAGCAAATACTACAGGAGTGTGATCAGGTTACTTGGAATGTTGCTTCCCCCTGCATTTACATTATGGTATTATAGCACATTTTTTCCTCCAAAGTAAGCACAGAAATGTAAAATGGGTTATTCTTAAGAGAAGCTTTCAAGAGAGAGCCAAAGAATCCCAAAAAAAGTGTCTGAGTGACCTTTTGGTAGGGAGCGAGCCCAGCCAGCCGTGCCGGTGGCCAGGGGAAGCATCACTTTTCTCTGGCTGCAAACTGCCTTGGGTGGGAGAGGGAACAAAATCCCTCTCCAGGAAAAGAATGGAACAAAAATTTCGGATCTGTCTCACAGTGCAAGAAGGGGAAGCATTTGGGCAAGCATATGGCATGTGTTTCAGGTTGTGAGGGAGGCAAAAAAAAAAAAAAAAACCAAAATCACGATGTTCCATGCAGTTCAGACCAAATAGAAAACTTATTCTGACTATTCTCATTTGTCAGAGGCTTTTCAAAACTAAGCAGATCTCTGCATGGCTCTGATGTCAAAGGAGGAAAGAAGCGGTGGGTATCGAGTTTACATTTTTAGGTTCTCTTTCAACTGTTCCCACTTTTAATTTTAATGCGCTTGTCAACAAAATGAGAAACTCCTTCACTCAGAAAAAAAAAAAAAAAAAGGAGAAATTAGCACATTAAATGATACATGGGTCTGGTGCTATGTTGCACAGTTCAGTGAACCCCTGCACAGATCAGCAAGATGGCTGGAAATGTCTCTTTCCGTCTGTTTTTCATCTCGGAAGGCTGTGTACTCAGCAGAGTGTGAAGAGAGCCTCTCTCCCCTCCGACCGCTCCTGCTCACCCCCCCAAAGCCCCTGCAGCAGAGAGCAGGAACTGGAGCAAATGCTTTTGTGAATTAAGAGATCTTGTGAGCGTAAATTTGGTCAGGCTGCTCCTTTCTGCAGGCCAGCCCCGGCTGCTGCCCCAGGATGTGAACTGTCAGTTCGCATAGCTGGTGATGAGTTGCAGAACCATCAGTAAAGGTGAAGACGGCAGAAGCAAGAAAGATTCAAGACTGGTGGAAATCATTTCACAAGGAAAATTTCAGCCATCAGTGGGAGGAAGCTTTGAAAAATGCTGCCATTTCCGAGTCAGAACGAAGGAAAAATTAAATTACTGCCGGTGAGGCGAGCCAAAGTCGCATCTTACCCTAGGGAGAGGTTTGATAATGGTAAACATTTGACAGCTGGCCTGAAGTTGTTATCTTGTTCTAACAGTTGTTATAGTCTGAGTGAACATTTCTGATAAGAGAACAGAAAGAAAAACACTAACCCATTTTTAATTTCTTGCTCTCTGTATTTTAAGCTGCAGTGCCCAAAGCCAAACAGGTTTGAAGCCGTTTGCCACCGTAACTCCGATTAAAGCCTCAGTTTTTATGCCAAGCACTGACCAGGGTTGGGAATGAACAACATCACTGGGTACAGCAATACCCCAGGAACAATTTAAAATAACTTCAGCCCTCTCCCTCTCAATATCCCTTAAATATCCCTCCTCTGTTTCACCACGAGCAATTACAAGAATTAACCCTAAATTAGAGTGAAATTCAAAAATTAATCAGTTTAAATATTTAACTTCAAGATCTACCACAAAATCTTGTTTCGCTATTACTTTACTTCAAGCTGTTGATGTACAGCCACAAAACTTTAATTCCTTTATTATTCTTTCCTAAAGATTACTTACTCAGACACATTAGAAAGGCAGCAACCTCGGTTCCACCTGAGTGGAGCAATAATGAAAGAAAACCAGTTCTGTTTAAGCAAAAATAGGTATGCTATCTTCACAGGAAATTTAATTATACATCAGATTTTTTTGTGCTCAGTTGTTCCTGACAAAGCACGTATTGAGGAGGGAGCCACGGCTCTGCTCTGTCCTGCCATTAGCAGCTCCTCCTTTAGGAAAACACAGCGTGGATATGGAAAGCACATTACATGTATGTCAAAATCAAACTACCATCCTGGCAGAGAAACATGGGCTGGTTGGGGTGGTTTGTTATTTTTCTTTTTAAAATCAGGCATGAATTTCTGAGCTGTTTAACGCAGCTTAACCTCACAGAACACGTACACAAAGCATTTACCTCCCATTAAAAATAATTAAGATTAATATTTACCATGGCTATTAAACTCTGTTTAATAACTTACTGATATGGACTGAGGGTAAATCTTCCTATCCCTGAGTACCTAAAGCCTCCCTGCCCAATGTGCCTCCTTCTGCAGGGGCAGGCCCAGGGACAGCTGACAGATAGGTTTTCCCTGATGGTCATGATCCCAATCCCAACCCCAGGCACAGGATAAAGCCCCAATTAGACAGGCAGCATGTGAAGCTTGTCCCTTAGACACATAAATTAACTCCAAAACTCCTTCTGTATCTCCTGCATTAACAGGTAGAAAGTGTTTCATTACTTTTTCCAGTGACTCTGCCCCACTCTTAAAGCAAGAGTGTATAAATTGATATTAAAGTATGGTATTTTGAGAATGTTTCAAAGTAAGGTCAAACTCGTATTAAAAACCTACTAGTGTAGGCTAAAATAACAGTCTGGCTGAGCAGCCCTCGGTGCATCTGGGTTCAATTACCCACTACATCCTTGCTATGTTTTCTACCAGCAAGAACAACGCAAGCAAGGCTCGGAGTTCACGGATAATGTCAAAGTTAGGTTACTCAGAAGAGGAATGAGATAAATCATCCAAATATCACAGTCATATTGGCAGCCCATTTTTCCCCGCCTTCATCACTGCAAGCAGCACAATGTTGCATAACAACAAATAGAGGACAAAAGTCCTCACCTCGGGAGGAAGAGTGAACCCAGCTGGAGTCCTGCTCTCTCACACACACTGGGAGTGAAAAGCACACGCTGAAACGATGGCTCAAAAGAAGGAGGCAGAACCCAACCTAATGCGCAAAGCAAACAAACACGATTTACCACACTGGCACCCTGACTGAGTCCTTTTTTTTGGTGTTTGACCCTGGAACAATGAGGTGGGATTAACATTCATTATTTGCATTCAACGAGCTGTCATGGGGAGCAGGAACTGCTCCAGCACCAGCCTGAGAAACGAGAGGCTGGGACACTTGTGGAATCATTGGCTCTCTCCTTTCTGACCCACTCAATGGTGCCCAAAACTTTGACCAAATACACACCCCCCGTGTCTTGCTTTCATGTTTCAAGCTGGTTAACAAGGATTTAAGAGCTGGGTGGGTAAACAACAAACTGGGGCTCCACTCAGCAGCGTCCTGGCTAAAAGGATGCTGGACTGGGAGCAGCCATCTCTGGGATCCCATCAAAATCAGGCTGCCACATCCTACACAAATGGCACAAGGCAGACTCCAATGTCACCAGTCCTCCCAGGGGACAGCTGCCACATCCCTGCACCCCACCTCGACCTCCCCAACTGGTCCCAAACTGGGAGGCTGTACTCAGACCCTGCATAAAATCACAGCAGTGTCTCTGTCTGCAAAGGCAGACGCTCCTCCAGGGAACGGGAAGATTGTCCTTCGCTTCCATCAAGGCCCATAAAAAAGCAATTGTCAGTAAAGTTGCTCAAAATTATGTATGTTCTGGGAACGCTGCACGAAGTATTTTTAAAGCAGCATGTTTAATTCTGAACAGCTCTATATGAAACATGGCAAAAGGCAGCAATAAATCACCAGCATCAGAACTGCTTTAGTGGTGCATGAGGAGTTAGTTTATCCATTCTGGAATTCTGTTTGCATCAAAGTAATAACGCATTTGCAAAATCATCAAGCAGGTTAAATTTAGAGGAAAACTTGTCAGAACACTTCCAAATTAGAACATAACAAGATTTTACAATATCCAATGCACCATTATATACATACATTATAAATTCGTGTCGCTGTAATGTACCTAATTATATAAGGTCATTTCTTATAGAAAAGCACAGGTATAAAAGTTTGATGCCAGAACAGTCTGGCTGTTTATTAATTTACTATTGCAGATGAGAAACCCTCCTCTGACTGTTATAGGGACGGATGCAACACACTCCTGCATTCCAGAAAAGCAACCTGCCCAGCTTACAAAATATTAACCAGCCTCCAGAATGCCAGGCTGGGGGCACCCCAAGGCTCAGCCCCTTCTCCTGTCTGTGCAGGAGCCTCCTCTCCCTCTCCCAGCACTCGCCCTGTGCTTGCTTGTTTCCCTGGAGACCAGCATTTACAATGAGGGCTATAAATACACACAGTAATTAGGCATCTTTTGAAGCAAACCTTCCAAGCCATTTGCCATCTCAGGAATGTTTTAACTTCTGGAACAGAGAATGATCTTGGTTGAAAAAGAATATGAATGCAGCCCTCAGATGTGCCCAGAGCAACAGTGAGGGAGAACTGTGAGGGGAAAGTCATCCCTGGACAGGTCATCACTACTGCCAGGGAATGGAAAATTCTGCCAGTGAATCCAGACTTTGCTGCCTGTTCTTCCACTGGGAACAAAGCTTAATATCACTGTGAATCACTAGAGAATATGAAACAGAGATTAAAAACTTACCTCTCACAGTCTACTGCTAATGGCCAAGGAAAGGCCCTAAAACATCAGCTGATGCTGAAGGAACTGAGCCAGCAGCTGCTCCAGACCTTTGCCTGCTCTGTCAGCTCCTTGCAAAGGCTGTAGGATTTACACAGTTCCTTTTGCCAAGTTGTGGTGGAGATCTATCAGCATTCAAAGAAGTAATTTACACTTTGTTGAGCTCAAATTATCCACACAGTTCCTATTTACTGAACAGGGAGGTGCAGTTTGTCTACTAAACAATAAATAATTTATTGACTGCATAGGACAGCTTGGACAGGACGTGGAGCAGCCTGGTCCAGTGGAAGGTGTCAGGAGTAGAATTAGATGAGCTTTAAGGTCCCTTCCAATCCAAACCAGTGCAGGATTCTGTGATTTGTTGCTTCCAAGGCAAGCAAAGCAAACTGGAAAGATGCAGAGGTGTGTGCACACAGACAGATGCAGTAACAATACCTTTTAACTCCAGCAGATCCTCTCTCATATCCTTTAATTTTATTTATTTTGACTCTTTCATCTTTTCATGTGAAGGCTTCAAGATTCCCTTTCAAATACTGGCTTCAAATCATGAAATAGTATCTTCAGCAAAAAGCCCTGGTATTTTAGGCTATGATTGAAGATACCCATTTACATCAGCGGAATTTCAACTTTGCCAAGCACTGAGCACTTCTCCAGCCAGGAAAAAGGAACTTCTTTTGCACATAGAACTTAAATAAAACTTTGGCAGGTTGGGCATTAATGACCAGAGAAACAGAAGATTCATATTTAGTTCTCACTGACCCTTAACATCTGACTGGTACAGTGGTAAGTCAAATAAAATTCCATGACGAAAACTAAGGTTTCAGATGCAAACAGTTAAATACAGCCTTGCAGAGGAGAACAGAGTTTCCCCTGGCTGCCTCTTGGAGTCCTGCAAACCACCAGGAGCAGACAGACTTTTCAGCAGGTGACAGGGAGCATCAGAACCACATTTGGTACTTTGGCACAAACTGGCTTACAAGGTACAGTGACTGATGTCTGCTTTTATGGCTTGATCTCGTTCCACCCGAGTCAAATTCGAAATTCCCAAGGAAAACCACCCCTCACATAAGACAAGGTAATTAAACATTGAAACACACAATATATAAACCCCAAAGCAGTCACTGCACTGGGAAGAACTCGAGGCCATCAACTGTGCAAGGGGAAGAGATGAGGTCTTCCCTCAAAAGACAGTTTTTATGCCTGCAGTGAACCTGTCTGGGGCTGAATTTACTTCCAGAATTTCAACCCTTCCCTTGCAAGCTGGAATTGGGAGTTCTGGCACAAGGGGGCTGAGGAGGTGCATCTTAGGAAGAACAAAGGGAAACAACTTCAATACAACCCTGAGCAACCCTGAGCAGGCAGAATTGTCTTTGGTAAAAATGCTACTCCTCTGGCCACAGGGTGTAAGTATCTGCTCTTATCTAATACAAAGATCCTTTTGAAGTAGGTGGTTTGGGTGCTGGTGCTCCTGACACAGAAGAAAGGGTGGCTGAATGCAGCAAAAGCTGTGTCTGATCTGCATCACTTTGAACCATAAAAGCAGCAAGAGGGAGAACAGAAGGGAAGCCAAGTGCTTCATACCGGACAGCGACTTCCTTTAAACCTCGTCCACTGCCTGATGAACTGCAGCAAACCTCCCTTGTCACAGCAGTGGGTGCTGGGTGCTGGTGCAAAAGCACCACTGAAGCTACTTAGTTCCTTAAAATAGATGTAAAGGGTAAGTTTGTGTAGAATTTAGCCAGCATTTCTTAAGTGGTTACTTTTATTTCTGTAGTGTTGGAACTGCTGAGGTGTCATCATTCACTGAGGAGCAGCCATCACTCACCCTGGTATTTATGAAGAATTCATGGGGACAACTCGTCAGACACTCTGGCATCGTTCTAAAGCACCATGACTTCCACAATCATCTGGGAAGAGTTGGGGACTTCATTTCTGGTGCATTAAGAATGAAGGTAGGGTTTTTATGAACATTCAACTTTCTTTTCTATTGAGCCTTTAGGGATGTGAGATCCTTCAACTTTTTTCAAGAGAGGTTTGTGCGTCAGAACAGACAAGTGTGCATCCTTGAGTCCATACTTGAAGACTGTTTGCCCAAAATCTCAGTCGAAGAGGCTACTGAGCAGCTCAGAAATAAGAATCCAGGAGATATCATTTAATTCTGGCACAGCTGAGAAGAGTTGCTGAGATTTGCAGAAGGATCACATCCCCTAACACTGAATTTTACCAGAAGGAACTCAGACCAAGCCATCCCTGTTCTGGATGATCCTTCTGAAGAGCTCCTGCAGATGGAGCACACACAGAATCCCAAACTGCTGAACACAGCTCCATCCTGGAATTTGCAAATTATTTTTAAACACTTTACATGTGATTATGCCTAATGAATAAACAAACACACATTTACGACGGGGAGATGTTACGGTTCAAAAAAGCAATACATCATCTTTCAGCTCCCCTTTTTTAAAGCCCTAATAAGCCTGTGCATAAATCAAACCCTTCCTTGCTTGGATAGACTCTCACTGAGACGTGCCCATGGTGCTAATTCAGAGAAGAAAACGCTCTTATTCCAGGCCACTGCAGTGAAGTGACATTTACCTAATGCAGCTATAAATTTCCTGATAATTAGTGGGCAGCTGATGGTGATGCAAACTGACTAGTGCAGCAATGCCAGTCTCAAACTAGCTCTCCAACACCCACAAGTTAATCAGATTTGAACCCAAAAATTTCCAAAATTCTGACTGGTGCAATGGCTCAGGGACAAAGGCTGGTGCCACCGAGCTTCCACCAGTTGCTGTGATCTCTTCATGGTCCAGACACTGCTACTAACGAGATGTAGCTCCCCTAAACACTCAGTTTCTCACATCAAACAACTCACATGACTTTTCACTTAGCCACATGTAATCAGCATTTCCTGAATTCTCTATGATTGTGGAGCAAACAGATTAGTTCACTCGGAACTAAAACAATGGAATTCGGAGGGGTACAAAACGGTGCTTTCAAAAGTAACTTTTAAAACTTTCAAAAGCCACTTCTAAAATTTCACAGCCAGTTTTGAAAGCTGCTGATGTCTATCAGGATTTTCAAAGTTAAGTACGTGAGCAATTACAGTTTTAAAATGAAGTTAAGAAACCTGGCATCAAATCACACAACCCTTCACTCATCACAGTCTCCAATGCTGCTTCATTTTATGTCACTACCCTAAAAAGTAATTCAGTTGGACAAAAAGATATTAAGGAACCCTGATTTTTGTTTTCTTTTTCCAACCTGATGCTGAACAATGTTTAAATTCTAATACTTTGGGAGTATCAGAATTAGAATCAGTACAAGACTGATTAAAGAGCAGCCTCAGATGCACAGCGAGTTCATTTAACGCTGCAAGAACTACCACGGAAGTTGTAAGTAGCTTCTCAGACAGAGAGAAAACACAGACCCATCCTTTAAAATACTTTCTCAAAACAGTCTTTGACCTTTTGGGTGCATCATGAACAAGGCCAGTCAATCAGAGAAAACCCTTCTCCCTGATTTTTTCTTGGATGAACTGTTCCTTTATCACACTATTCTAGGAAGAAAACAACCCAACCTTTCGGCACAATAGGTCAGAATGTTGTTCTAAAGCAAAGCATGAGCTCAAATTTCATTAGAAAGTTAATTAACATTTGGAAAATACCCTGAAATTCTCACTGAATGCAAAGGGCCATCCACATATTCTCACTGGTCAGGAAGTGTCCAGCTCTGCATGTGATTCCCAGAGGAAGGGAACAAGGACTGCTGGCACTGCTGTAGGGATGGCACAGGAACACGTGCAAAGTCCACAGCTCACAGTGTCACTGCTGCTCTGATGAACACTCCTACAACAAATACAGGTCCTCCCTGCATCAACAGCATCCTCACATGAGCACAAATCTGACAAGAAAGTAACTGCAGAGCGGAATGCAAAGACCAATAAAGGCAGGGCACGTTTTTCCACATACTCAGCTTTTAGTTCATACACTAATTATAGCCCAGGCTGATCTCTAAAAGTGGAAAAACCCAAAGAATTAAAACCAAAAAACTACAATAGGGTGAAATAATTGCATTTATTTTTGTTCTGAGTTCCTTGTTAATAGAAGTGTCAGACCATGCAGAACCTACCAGTGTGCCTTTGAGACTTGTCCCTAGTTACACATCCAGCACTAGATAGGAACTTTCTGACCTCTCTCTGATTTAAAGCCTGGTTTGTAAGCATTACTTTTGTCATTCTTTTTCCTTATTAAAAAGGGCAGTGAGGAAAAAAGATGATTAAAGATATCAAACAAACACCAAACCTCCTGTGAATGGACTGCTGGAAAATAAAGTACGATTTAATGACGTGAGAAGTTAGATGAAACTGTCAAGTTTAAAGAATCTTAAAATGGTTAACAGGTCAAAACATAAAAACTTCTTTATGTATAGAGTGAATATAAAGGGAACATGGTAAGTATCTGCCAAGGGTTAATTGCAACCCTGCATGAAAAGCAGTTAACAAGTGAGAGTTAGAACACCCAGGAGGAAAAGAAAAATTTTTCCAGTGCCATGAGAAATAAACAACAAGGGGGAAATATTTCCTTTGGCCACTGTTACCTCCTCTCCAAAAGCTCAGAGGAGCAGTGGGAATGCCAAGGCCTGGTTTGCTCTTGACTCCCTCCGAAACATTTGTCTTCATTACCACTCTTTTTAATCAGGGCTCCTTCATGAGTGTTTCTGCTCAGCCCCCAAGGGGCAACTCTCGGCTGCGATAAATCAGCATCCATACCGCAAGTCACTAATCAGCACTCTCAGGGAAAGAATAACAGTGAAGTGCAGACCACTAAAGGCTTGGAGGAACCTGAAGGCTCAGTGGCCTCAAGGAAGAACGGCCCACATCAAAATAATCAGCCACTGAACCATCCCTACCTTCTAGGCTTAGCAGGACTCGCACTCGCAGATATTATTTAAAAGCCTTCTGCACACAAATTGTTCTCACTGGATAAAGGGACTTTATTGATAAAGAGGGAACGGGCTCTCACCCTTGAGCTTGGTTCCACTAATTCAGTGGATTGCACTTGTGCCTCCTGCTAGAAAGCATTCAGGGAAACAAACTTGGTAATGGATACCTCGTGCTGCCATCAAACCATTTCTAGAGGGAAAAAAAAAATCAGTGTACAATGAACTGAAAGAGGAGGAAAAGGAAATGGATAGAAGATAACACATTCCCAAGGCACCTCATGTACTACTGCAATGGAAGAAGAAAGGATTTTGTCCATTTCTTTTGTTTTCAAAGGTTATTTATAAACACAACTAAACAAACGTCATCTCAAATGGAAAATATCTGCATAGGTTATCTGTGCTCACACCCACCTTCCTGCATCCAATCCCTTTAAAACTCTGCGTGATGTTCCAACTGCAGAAACAATTAATATTTCAATAGTTGTTATTATTCTTTAAAATTGTCCAAATGCCCAGCTCTGCATCAGTGCTTGCCAAGGACATCACAGAAAAAAGCTGAATGCACACCCAAGCCCTTGTGCCTCCCCCAGCTGCCAGCACCACTGAGAAATAACCCTGAGCTGTAAAACCGAGCACTGGCACCCAAATTAGCAAACTAAGCATCCTCCCATCCAATGGCTGTTGAACAAAAATCCTGGAGCAAGCTTTTCCAAAACCACAATTGCAATCCAGTGTTGGGGCTTTTTTCCCTGTTAAGACTCATCTCTATGGTACCTGGAAATCTGGCCCACGGAGATAAAGCAATTATGGAAAGATCACAGAAAAAAAAAGAATCTTCCACTGTTCCTACATCCAAAGCTCAGGAAGGTCCAGGAATCACATCCCTCCAACGAGCTGACTCCAGCACTGAAATTCAGGTTAGTGTAGGAAAACCTCCAGTCCTAAACCAACAAACCAGAATTATTTACTGTGGTCTACTTTCTTTCCTTGAATTTTTGGGCTATATAAACTGTAGGATGGATTCACTTTGAGCTGGGAGGTGAAGAGGGTCTCCATAAGGGTATTAAAAAGCCTCCTCATGACCCAGAGTGACAGCACTTTGTGCCTGACCTCTGCCAAACTATTCCCAAAGCAACAGAAAGCACCACTGGGATAGAGCAGCTTCTGACTGAAGGTTTAATCCTGAACACCAAAAAGGGAAAGAAAGAAAGGCAACCTTTGCTGTGAACTCATTGTGAACCTTCTGCGGAGTTCCAGGCTCACACTCAGGTTTATTACACTTAAAGGGGTTACCCTAAGCAACATAAAATATTTACTATGGTAATCAAAATACAAGTGAATAATCTGCTAATTATGCTTACTAATTAATACTCATTTGAATTTCTGAGTCATCTAAGTAGGAGCATGGAGTATTCAGTTAAGGGGACACACTGTGCTCCAAAGTCCAATCTTTTGAGCACTATAAATAGGTGGTTTAGGAAAGTTAGAGCCGGGTTCTATTAGAGGAGCTGCTAAACCAGAGCGTGGAATGCAGCAAAAATATTCCCTCCACCAACCATGCTCCGTTACTTCAAAGAATTCAATATACCCCAGTGCTCCTTTCTCAGAGATGAAAATCATCATTTTAAGTTGTCTGGTCCCACTCCACTTAAATGATCCTTTAATTTCCTTTCTGATCCCCGAGCCCTCAGGTGGCTCGCGCGGCGCTCCGTGCCCGGGGTCGCATGTGAAGTTCACAGCTCCTCTGCTGAGCTCCTGATCCTCTCCCCAAGCAGCCCTTTCCTGTCTCGCTCTGCCTTGCGTGCTCTGCTCCCCGGCCGCATCAGCTGCCAGCCTCAATCCCTCTCCTGGAACGCCCCTTCCCCCTCCAGCCTGGGCCTGACATCCGGAACTGACTTAGGAAGTGCTCTAATGGTTACCAAATTTTTGGGAACTGCCTCAGCTTTTCGGAGCTGAACATGTGTTCAGTGCAGGCAGCATCCACCGGCACCACTTGACCTCACGGCAGCCTTCGACTTGCTGATTTTTCTTTTTTTTTTTTTTTTTTTTATCCCCCCTCTCCTTGAAAAAACAAGAAAACTTTTACCAGATAACACATGATGTAAATGCAAAATTATGTTGTGAAATGACTGCAAACATGCTGTTTTCCAGATGTTTGACGAGACAGTAAAGAAACAGCACAAAGAAGGGTCAACAGTTTCCGTCAGAGACTCTGCTGGGTTCCACATGAAAAAAAAACCCCAAACCCCAACATTCAGATCTCATAAATTCAAGGGGCTCTGCACAGCTGACAAGCTATTTAGGCTTTAAAAAATAAAACGTGAGGTTCCTCTGTCATCTGCCAAATTTCACTCCATCGATAGGTGGTTAAAAGCCATTTGACTGTTAACATTCTATGAATTTCCTAAACCCATTATTGCCTCAAATACAAGAGACTGCCTGGGAATTGTTGCTCCTGGGAAAAGCTATCTGAGGTAAGCAGGGCTGCCTCCTCTGTTTGCTTATAAATACAAATCTCCCTGCACAAGCCTAAAACTTTGCAGGAGAAAACGATCAAAAAGAGTTGGAAGAAGAGATGAAAGAACAGAGCAGCTGCCAGGCACTTCCCCTTATCCCCACCACGCCAAGAATGACTGACTATTGCCACAAGGAATATCAGCTTTTGTTTTCCAGCAGTTCATCCCCAGCTGATGCCAGAGGCACAGACAGATCACCACGGCGAGCACGAACGGCACTACCGGCGCGGGGCCCGGCAAGCTGGGGAGCAGGGGACATCTCTGCATCAATCCACCAGGATTGGCAGGGCTGGAATTCCATTTCTTTCCAACTCTGCTTCCTCTTGCAGGACATAAACCTGTCCTTTTGGGCCAGGCCAGCAGGAGCTGTGATTATAAGATTCTTGCTGCGCTTTTCTTCCGTCCCCTTCTCTACTCAAGGCATTTTTACAGAGAACACGACTGGGTGATGCTTTTTACAGAAACTCAACAAATAATCTTCAATTTCACATGTTTCTGCATAGGAAAACACCAACCATAATTCACAGACAGCTCTGCCAAAGTGGAAGCTATGGCTCCAGACCCACTCATTTGTTAGTGTGGGATGCACTCCGTGCAGAATCACTTTGGATGCCTTTTAAAGACTCGTGGCTCAGTCCCACCCTGTGATGTTTACATGGCGCCTGCAGCTCAGCGAGGTCAGGCTGCTGCTCTGAAAGCAGCACAGCCTCTGTGCAAGCTCCCACCCGGCATTCCATGAGGTTCAGGATGCAAGGAAAGGGATCCTGTGAGGATTTTCTACACGAGGATACCGGCAGTGTGATTATAGTGAATTATGGTTTGTCTTTATGTGAAAGTAACACCACTGAAAACAGTTTAACTCCAGACAGAGCATCTGTGCCTGTCTCTGAAACTCCTGGTTCTGTTCTAGCTGCACTGATCAATTCCCCTGCAGACAACCCCAAGCCCACAATGAATTCATTCACTGGATTCAGCAGCCAGGAATAGCCAGTAGTTGGCAGCACAGTTCCTCGACCTCAGCCACAAGCCTTGGGGAAATCTCCCCTGGCTGGCAAAAATCTGCATCTGATGGTATGTTAGGAACATATTTGTTCTCCTTCTTTGCAGTAATCAGGATAAAAAGTTCATGTGCTCTGCCTGCCTCACTGTCAAAGCAGGACGTTCCTCTTCCAGGAGCGTCTGACACAAGAGGAGCTGGGTTTCTCTGTTACTGACTCAATAAAATCCCCAGCTTGTCTTTTTCTGCGTTATTACAGCACTAAAATATTGCATGCATTGAAATATATACTTAATTTTATTTACAGTGAAGGAAATCATTCATTGGGTTGTGAAAGAGTTAATAAGGAAGAAAATCACACACAGTGCGTGTTAAAGGTTACAGGAATAATCAGTCATTTGAAAAACACTACATAAACATTTTTCCGGATGCAATTTTCAGTCCAAGGATACATTTCCCAGTAGAAATCAGCAGCTAAAAAGGAAATCATTTAGTCTCCATAAGTGCCAAATTGTATCCTGATTTTTCCTGGTCTGGCTCAACTTTCAAAACTAGTGGTTCAACTTCTGCAATCTTTCACCCAATGACTATATAAACACATCCTTATAAGACAGACATAATCCTTGGGTGGGCCAATTTATGTTGGATTATGAAAATACTTAAAGTACAGAATCGTATAATGACTGTTGTCCTTTGGTTTCCACTAAAAGGAAAAAAAACCCCTCCAGCACAGACAGTCTCTGCTCCTTCCAAGGGCTCTCTGCGACAGTCGTCTCTGGCAACTGTGTCAACATCTTCTGAAAGTGATTAGGTACCACTCCATTTATTATTTAGTTATCACAAGCTCTATTTTAATGACACCTAATGTGACACGTATCTATTTTGAGCTTTCACGTGCAGAGGGGGAAAAAAATAATCCCTGGCAAATTGTCTGCACGTCAACGTGGTGAGTCCCTGCTGCATGAGGGGAGGGGGGAGAGTTGTTCCCCACCCCAGCCAGAAGAACAGTTCTCACCCTCAAAAATCCTCTGGCTACTCTCTGTTTGGTTAAAGGTTATATAAATAGTAGCTTTAAGAAGGATAAAACAATCTCCATACAAAGCAAACATATTCATTTGTAATTTATTGCTGCCCGATGCACATATACACATACCCAAGTATAGATGTTAAATCCAAAAAATTATCTGTTCCTGCCCACTTGTACTTCCAGCGATGGAACTGAGGAACAATGGAAACTTTTATTCTTTGTGGAAAGGTAAATTCTGTTTTTTCACTTCCCCTCTGAAACTCTAGAGTTTTTACAGGCAGCTACAAAAGTCAGCGTGTTAAAGCCAACAGTATCCCATCTTCAACACTTACCATGTGGTAGAACAGAACTTTCCTTTCCCTCCAATGTATAAAGTTAAGTGAAAGAAGACATTTTTTCAAGTCTACAGAGAGTAAAGAATAAATTATAGTGATAAGATCTGGAAAAGTTTGGTTGAAGTTAAGAGATTTTCACATCTGTGTCTACACATCCATGTCTTGGGAATAATGTATCTCGAGTACCAGTCACATAAAAATGCAAGAAATTGTTCCTCTCTCAAAGGCAGCCAAATCATTCATTGTACTCATGTCTACACTTTGACTGGTAGCTTCCAGCAGAGATCTGAGCTAGCAAACTACAATGTTTCAAACCCTGACTATTTAACGTGTGTATGCATTAAAAAATACATAATTAGTAACATATACACAACTTAATTCACCATGGCATTATTCCCTCTTTGAGCTGGAATAAGTTAATTTATTCATGCTGTTCAAACAAACTGAGTGATACTGCAGTGACTCTGCCTGTGACACCACGAGCCTGATTTATACCCCTGAAGTCAGTGACCATCTTTCTCTCTGTTTCTGAGAGCTTTGGGATTCACTGCTTTTCCAGGCAATTCTCACATTGTGCTATGAATAATAGTCCAGTGTGATGTCAAAAAGAGCTGAGAAATTACTCATTTATTTAAATAAACGTGGTAGTGGCACAGCCTTTCATGAGCCTGGTGCAGAACACTTGGATGCATCTCACAGCAGGAACAGGAGGAACTGAGCTGTTTGAAATGCTCCTTGAGGCTTTTCTGGGCCAGCTCAAGATGGGAGGACAACCAAAAATAAAGCAAAATGTGCAGCCTAACCCTGTACAGGCATTGCCTCCTGCTCAAGTAACAGAAACATGATGCACACCTTGACACACCATTGCACAGCTTTATTCCCAGGAAAGAAAAAGAATAAAATTATTTCAGCCATCAAGACTTCAATGCTTTCCTCTGGTTGTCTAGTACAATGTATGATTTATTTAAAAGACAGATTATATTATGAACCTCTAATTCATAGAAATAATAGTTTAAAAAAAACCTATATGCCACAAAACACACACTGAGGTCTTCCAACAACAAAGTGCAAGTATCTCACTTTATTCTTATTTTTGACAGAACAAAACATTCCAACAGGTTCAGCGGGGCAGAGTTGTAGCAGACACACCAAGAAAGCCCCAGTAGCTCTTTGAGGCACAAAAGAAAAGTTTTTGTTCAAAATCAAGAATTTCTGGCTGACATATTTCACGTTCCTTTCGGATTTAAAACACCCTGCTCTGAAAGCCACCATTATTTACAAGTGAAGAAAGAAAAGGGAATTTGCCCCATTTCTCCCCACTCCTCACTCTGCTATTGTCCCCTGTATCTATTTCCAGGAAGCCAGATTCATTAGGGTTAATCTGCCTACTAAATGAATAAACAAAGGATTTCTCTGTCACCGAGGGGCCAGGTGAGCCGATATCATCTTCTAACACAGAAAATCATCCGCACAAATACAGCGCAGGAAATTACCTGCTGCAATCCCACACCTGGGATCATTTGGCAAGTGCCTTAGAAATGTTGAGTAGATGACTGAAATCAAACTAATTATGTTTTTTTTTTTTTTAACACAGATCTTCTATCAGGAGGGAAAAAAAGGCCTTTCTGAAAATGTGATGTAAAAAGGGCTCGAATGTCTTGGCTTACCTCACTGCTAACAGTTCACAAAACTTCCTCGGATGAAAATGTTATAGGATTTGTGTAATTAAAGGATTCTGCTTCTTCACTAATGACAGTCACCTCTGGCTGTCTCCAGCAGTGCCCACACTGCAAAAACATCAAGGTTTACAAATTGTTGCTGTGAGAATCTAATGAAAGATACAGAAAAAAGGATCTAATGAAGCTGACATAAATACAGTTTCTAATACCACAACATCCACCTGCCCAGGTAACTCCTCACACAGACCCAGCTCCAAGGGCTGTTAGTTCTCACATTTCTGGTGTGTGTCACGTATTTGGGAGTTGACACCTGAAGGATGAGTGAATATCTGGAAAAGGTTCAGATCTTACTTTCCAGATCTTTGCTTCTTGTGGAGAAGTAAATCATAGAACCATGGAATGGTTTGGGTTGGAAGGGACCTTAAAGCCCATCCAGTTCCACCCCCTGCCATGGCAGGGCCACCTTCCACGATCCCAGATTGCTCCAAGCCCTGGCCTTGGACACTTCCAGGGATGGGGCAGCCACTTCTCCAGGCAAATACTGAGAAATATTAGGAGTAGGAAGAGAAGTTCAGGGTATTTACCAAAAACCTCCAAAGATAAGACAGGAACAAGAATTCCTTCGATGCAGGGGTGTGAACTGTGCATGTGTTACAGCAGAAGAGGAGCCAACACAGAGATTAAGAACTACAGAAAACGCTGCGACAAAGGTGGAAGATGAGCTCAGCAGCTCTGACTTGGGACCATGGAGACAAGAGGAAAACCTGAGGATAAAGGTAACAAAAATGGGAGAGATCCTGGGATTCAAAGAAAGGAGGCACACCTGGGTAGAAATGTAGGCACAAACCCCCAAGTTCAGAGCTTGGCAATGCTATGGAGGAAGAAAGGGCAGGATTTGAAGCTTTGGGACAAATGCTGCTCCCACAACTACACAGCAAAGGGCTCCCTTCCCTCCCGCAAACATGGATTCCGTTTGATGTCCCTTCTACAGCAAGCAAGAAGAGATAAATTAAAATTGTGAACCTAGAAAGGGCTTTGATCCTATTGCCTGGAAATATGTATAAGAATATTTTCTCCAGACGTACTTTTGCTATGTATGGAAACCAAATGCTGACTAATCATACGAACCTTATGGTGCCTGAGCACAGCTGTAATCTGCAGCAGAACGCTGTCACAGCGGCCCAGGAAAATGGGGGAAACCAAGAAGTTTGCTGAGAAAGAGGAGAAAATGGTGATCAAAGGCACTGGAGGCCCGATCAGACAAGAGGGAGAGTTTCTAGCTGGTGAGCTTTTAAGATACAAGCGACACAGTTATGACTTATTCTTGTATTACTGAACTTCAACAGGCCAAGTAATGATTATCCATTTTCCAAGGGTAGAGAAAAATGATTCTCTCTGAGACCTGCTGACTCAGGACAGCAGTAATGGGATGCAAAAGCCTGAATTTTGGTTTATTGGTTTATAGATAGCACCAGCTGGCAAGGATAGAGCCATTTAGAGCTGTTTATCAGGACATGGCCTCATGTCCCAGGCACTGACAGGGATGGGACGTGGACAGAAGCTCTGATGTGGCACTGTCACTCGTGGTGATGGCCAGGAACAGTCAGGGCTAGAATGTGCCTGAGGAATACGAGGGTTTAATTTCTCCAGGTACTCCTTGTCCTCTGAAATGGGAGAAATACCAACTCAAAGAGCGGCATCAATTCTTGCTTTTCACTTAAAGTGCTCATCAGTATGGCATAGCTAATTAATGCTTTCAATAGGTGTTAAAAATTCCTGGGCTGTAAGGCAGCAAATGCATTATGAGCAGGCAAAGGCAAGTGGCTACAGTTTAGAAGCACAAAGGTGAGATAATGGCCTTCCACATCACTGAACTGCCAACCTCATTTAGCACAAAGCCTGGCATCTGGAGATTTCAAATCATACAGCCGTTTAAAAATATATAGAATGTTAAATTAAATGACAAACACGGGACGTGTCACCTTTTAGAGGCAGAAATGTAAAACCAAAGCATATGTTCTCCAACTGTATTTGCTTCAGGATCAGCAATATTTTTGTAACCTCATTAGTTTCTTGACTTGGTTTTAAACATGCAAGGATGGATATACAAATAAGTTACAGGTCCTCCACATGATATCCTCAATTATAAGTCAATCTTTACCAGCAAAATAAATTAAGAACTGTAAGTTTAACTCTTGTGGAAGGTGAAGACAATGAGGAAAAATTTCTGCAAGTTGTTAGGGATGAAAGTCCCTCTGTATTTTGAGCTCTGAATTGAAGAGGCCTGTGCAAATATCCCAGTTTCAAGCCTACATTTACAAGCACACCCTGTGGCTCTGTGTGTGTCAAACTGTCCCTGACAAGCCCAGGGCTCAGAGGCAGGAATGGACCCAAGCTCAGGTACCCTGGACCCAGTCTGGCTGTGTGACAGAGCCCAGGCTGTGGCTGGCTTCACACAGGGTGGGTTTCAGTGTTGACACCGTATCCTGTCACCGCTCCGGTGGGAGAGTGTCACAGCAGGGCAGCTCTGTGGGACGAGGGGAAGGTGACAAACCCCACTCCCCAGCACCATTTGGTACCTCTGTATGGTGCTGCTGCTCTTGAGAGCCCACCTCCATGTCCCCCTGAAAAAGGGGGGCACCCCTCACCTGCCATCCCTGTGCCAGATCCGTGTCCTCCCGTCACGCGCCGTGACCCGGAGCGGGCGTTCGCACTTCACGCCTTGCACAATCCTCACTGAAGGGTTATTAAAAGGCCATAACTAGGCCAATAAAGCTGAATTTTATTTGTTCACACACAGCAGCAGGGGAGTGCTGCCTGCTGATGGCACTAAGCAAAACATCACACCCCCAGTCCAAAACCTTCTTCAACTCCTGCTGTAGAAGTGCATCAGTTACAAGTTTAACAGAGAGCAGGTAAGGCTGAAAAATCAGATCAGATAGAGCTGGTGCCCCGCTACCTTCCCCTCCTCATCCCCTATCAGAAACAATTTTATAGCCTGGGAAATATTTGATACCACCTAATGATCACCAATTAATAATCTCACTGAGCATCTTTAAGCTGTGCATCCTCCCAAGGGCCTTCTTCCATAGGGATGGATTATCTTCCTTGGCAGGCACTCTAGGACCAGCACAAACCAACTGCAACATAATTTAATTTTCTTTTTGTCAGGCAGATTCACAAAGTTGCAATCACATTTCATTGTATAGAAAGGAAAAAGCATGAGCCAAACTTTGAAATAAAATCATGAAATAGTGAAGCACTGCTGGCATTTCAGCTTACTGGGCATCAAAGTTTAAACTTTGCTTTCAGCCTCAGTTTTCCAAACACACTGTCATTCACCATAATATGGGTTAAAAATAAGAGAAAGCAAAGATGAAATGTAAATGATTTAAATGCATGCATATGTTCTTTTGTAAAATGCATAATGCAGCTGCAAGGTTTTTCCTCATATTTTGGACACAAATCAAGGGGGAAATGGCTCACTTATGATACAGTGAATTTTTTATCTAACTTCAGGGCTAAAACGTAGCTCCCTGTAAGCATTTCACTGTATATTTGGTTGGGGTTTTTTTAGAGCTTAAATACAAACACCAAAACCAAAGGACTAACACCAGAGCACTTTCTGCTTCTCCAAATTCTTTCACAGCAACTTTCTGCTTGTTAAAAATCCACCAGCAACACAAAAACTTTGCAGATGATCTCTGGCCATTCATTACATTTGACATTCAGTCACAAGTAAAATTATTCTTGCTTTTAAAATGTATTTTAAGTGATGGGCAAACAGTAGAGCACACAGAGGTTTGCTCAGCATTCCTGCTGTAAATAATAGAGGTGAAAAGCCTAATTAATGGGAACTGCAAGGAGCTAGCAGGATTCTTACTGCAAGAGTGGCTTCTCCTGCTTTTTTGTATCAAGGCAAAATTAAGGAGGTAGCACCTTTCTGGAGTGGTATAGTCAGGATTCTTTGTAGTGTCCCAAAATTGAAAGAAGCTAAAAATGACAGAGATTGCAGCTCCTGCTCTCTGCCTGTCTCACATCAACAGCACCGAGACTTGGAGCAGAGGAAATGCAACACAAAAGGGGATGGCAGAGCCAGTTACCAAAACTCCCACCACTCCAACCCGTGCCAAAGCCTCGCAAATTCCAGGAGTTATCCTGCAGTCCAGGTGGGTTGTAGGGAGCCAGGGCCAGCTGTGCCTGGGACAAACAGCCAGGCAGGCGAGCCCCGCTCCCGAGCAGATGTGAGCCCCAGGGAAAGCAGCTGTGCCGGAGCCCCCGGGGTGCTCCACACCAGGCACAAATGGTTGCCCGCTGCTGCTGGAGGGAAGTATCAGGGAAGAAAGGCTTGGCAAGCCTGGGATTTCAGAAGAGGACAGTCTGCACCCCACTTGACCTGGGGACATGGGATTTTTGATAGGACTATTACAATCGCAGAGCTTATAAAATATATTTGGAAAGGCTTTCGTGTTGGTTTTGGGATAGGATACGAAGGCCCCAGGAATCCACTCTGAGGCCTTAAATCTGTGGCCAAACTCCAGCAAAAACCATATGTTGTTCCTATCAGCACCTTTTGCTTTCCCACTGCTCCGCTTTCCAGGCCCGCACCGAGCAGAGACTCGAGGCACCAGGGCTCAGGGACCACCTCTCACCTGGAGAGAAATCCCAGGATAATGATGCCAATAATCCCAAACCTGTTTTCTGTCATTTGCTGACTGCCCTGCTTGTTTTCACCTTCACAAGGGGCTCAGCACCAGGTTTATGCACACATGGAGGGCTTGGCTTCAAGCGCTCCCTCGGAGACTCCACGTTCCTTTTGGAAGGAGGTGAGTCCCAGGTGGGCTGTTCCAAGCAGGAATAAAAGCCCCACAGCTGGAGGTTGGGACCTTGGGGACTCTCCTTGCACACAAGAGCAGCTGAGGAGGAGGATGGTGACAATCAGGGACTCCTTTCACCCCGTGCTCCCACCCCCTGCTCTCTGCAGCAGCTACTTGCTGGCACCAGCTTTGGCTTTTCGGAGCTCTCCAACCAGAGCTGGAGCAGTAACCAGCACCCAATTTAGCCTGAGTTGTAATAAAAAGTGAAAGTTTAAAGCAGTGCAAGCAGCAGATAAAGAACTATTAAAATCTGGCTGGGGTGATGCCAGGGATGGAGTCCAAGGCAGGGGAGGAGCCAGAGCTCCAAGCCAATGGGTATCCCACAGTGTTGGATAATTAAGGAAAACAAAATATTTTCCATCTGTTTCTTTACCCCTTACGTCACCGAGGCAATAAAATATATACACAAGTAAGCACCAACAGGCTGTATTTCAACTTAGATAAAAATATTTATTCCCAGCAGAGAACATCTTTACTCCAGCGAGTAGCCAGGGTGAGGAGGCTGTGATTGGAACACTCTCAAGGGCTAAACTCCACCTTAGAGTAGATGAAATGCCTAAATGGCTAATTTATCACGCCAAATAGCTCACTTATATGTGTCACACACCTAAATCCACACTTCTGCTCACTTATCCTTATTACACTTTATAATAACAGACAATTGTTAAAACCTGCTCTTTTTGGACTAACAGTGGTGAAAATAAGTGCTTATGCTGATATTACATTGGAAATAACAGCAGGAGGAAAGACAAAAGGAAGAGTCTGCAGAGCCCTGAGGACAAGGGCTGATGTTCTGCAACACCTCCTGAAAAGAGGGGAGGACAAGCTGGAGGATCTCAAGAGGACCAGAACCAGAATCCTGATAGCTGAAACCCTTAACATCTAACACAGACTGCAGGCCAAAGTGGCAACAAGAAATAATGAGGCATATTTAGATGTTTTCCAAAGCAAACATGGGAAATGGTGAGCAAGTACTTCAAAAGATAAATCCTAATTTAGTGAAATCACTAAATAAGGATGTTTCTATTATAAGCTGGTTACAAATGAAGCTTTCCCTGAAACAAAACTGACTCCAAAATTCAAATACTCTTCTTTTAACTTGCACATCCATTTTAAGCCCATTTTAAGCAGTCCAGACTAATAGATGACCTTAGAATATGTTACAAGCTTATAAAAATATAAAGATTTGCAAAACGATTCCTTTAAGCAGGGTAGGAAAAGAGCAGAAATGTCAATGCACACGCTGCCTGCAAATACCAGTGGTGTGTTATTTCTGTGCAATCTCTCAAAACACAAGTACAGACACTGAGGTTTCTGGATCTCTTGTAAGTTTAACAGTAGCTGGGAGCTCTTAGATCTCCAGCTATAATAAATATTGTATCCTACAGGAGCCCATCGGGAATCTCAGCTCATGTGTTGTTCCACAGAAGATTGTGGTGTCAGATATGATTAGAATCAACACTTCCCACTTATTCAGAGCTTTAAAGCTACCTACACACCACATTAACAGCTGTTAATGAAAGATAATTAAGGGGCACATAAGAATCTCATATTAAGAAGGAGGTTTTGTTAACTAGTGCAAAATACCCAGGATAATAAGATTATTTTTTTTCCCCTAAATAAGCCCAAGGCATTTCTGTGCTTAGACCATGCTCTAGTCTACTGCTATTTTTCAGCTGACATGAACTGAAGGTGGCTTCCCCAACTGGAAGTTAGTAGCTCACACTTAAGCAGTGAGACACTGCAGAGGCTGCATTAATGGAGCCCTGTACACACGTCAGGCAGGTTGTGTGACACGAGAACAACTGTCTGGGAGCAGCAGCACTGTGCCAGTGACCATTATCAGGGCCCCTGGGGGCCCCACTGCAACTTATCTTCCTGTGTGAGGAAAAACCCCATTGCCTTGGATTTGGTTCTGATGCTGGGGACGTCACAGTTCAGCTTTCAGGGAGCTGTGACATCAACAGAGGAACTGCTGGGCCAAAAATCACATGGGGGAGATGAACAAGGAGAGCAGCACCTCCAGGAACCTCAACTGCTTAAAGTCAAATTCCACCCAGCACAGCAGGCTCTAGAAATCGCTGATTTTTCACTTTCACCAGTGAAATCAGACACATGTAGCACCATTTTTTGAAGCTGATACAGACTTGTTTTGAAACACAACCATCTTAGAAGAGATCAACTGCTTCAATCACTATTAGACTGCTCAGCTGTACCAGAGGCAAACGGGGGTGAGGAGTCTCCTCTGTCCCTTGCAGGGTAAAGCTACTCCACATCACCACGTTGTGCTGTGGGGAGTGAGCTCCCATCTCTGCAACTGACTAAACCACCCACAATCATCACAGGGTGGAAAATTAAATCAGTATCTAATGATTCTGCTGCCTTTCACTCACTGCTCCCATGCTTGTCCTCTCCAGTGTACTTCTCCTGCCTCCAGAAAACACCCACCAGTGTTTCAAGACATTAATGCTACTCCATGTATCCCTGCAGCTGAGTCTTTTCCCAGTCCAGGCAATGATCCAGCAGCAAGTGCCCAGTCAGTAGTGTCAGGTCATTTTAATTTCTCCTCACATCTCCCCAGTCTATAGGGCATAGCTGTTTCTAGATGTAATCATGTACACTGCATTGGCATCTTGGAGCCTGTTGGAGTCAGTTCTGTCTTAAGGCTCTCTTCAAAAATCATCAGATAACATTTTCTCAAATTAGATTAAATAAATCAAGTTGAAAACATTCTAAGTACCAGAATTTTGCATTATGCAGCTCATGCACACACACACTTAGCAAGGCAGATGAGCTGGATGGAGAGAGCAGGAGCACATGTGAGTGTGTGCTACTGCACTGAGGAAACAAAGATACTTGAGATATCCCACATGCTGTCACTAGTCACAGAAATAATGCATAAAATGTTATGCAAATAGGTAACATAATAAGCATTTCAAATAGATATATTAACAGGATCAGCACAGAAGTTATTCCAGGAAAGAACCATAACTTAAACTCATGTAAATTTAAGCTGACAGGACACATAACTGCAAACCAAGCAGTGCTGGGTCGGTGTTTTTGTGTTACTGAACAGGTGATGCCCCCTAAGAGCAGCTTGTTCTCTGCCCATTATTAAAACCTCTCAATTGCTGTGAAGAACAGCCCAGGGGCCAAACCCCCTCCTTGCCTTCAAAGCTCAGCATTATACTCTGCAGCCCTGAGTGCAATCTCTATCTGCCACAACAAACCACCTTTATCCCATGCAGGTAATTACAGGTTCAGGTCAAGGACTGCAGCCCGGATTGATTTCATCTCTCTGCAGCCCTGGCTGGCTCCACTCAAGCAGGGCAGCTCGAGCAGCCGTGACACCGGAGCTCCTGGAATGGGAACCCAGCCCTGGCTCAGCCTGGCACTTATTGCCTGTGGCAGCAGGGACAGCCTGGGAATTCACAATGTTGGTGACTTCATCTGCCAGCTGCATTCACACATCTTTACTACCTGAATAACTGATCTCCACTACTCCGAGGCAGCACTTTGTGGTGTACAGCGTTTGGGAATAAATATTTGATCGTGCATACAACAGAAAGGAGCTCAGATGGTTTAAGGTGTGACAGCAGAAGTGTTTATTAAATTCCAAGTGAGAGCAGTGCTGGACAGTAAAAATTCGTCCTGTGGTCCCTGCCTCACAGGTGTGGTGATGAACAATAAAAGGACAATTCCCTCCCCCACAAAACCCCAGTCAATTCTGTTCATTAAACCCTCTGCAGGCAGAGCTCTCTGTCCACGACCAGCCAGTCACACACAAAAGAAAGGGAAGTACTAAATTACAAGCTGATTTTAAGTGGGCATTGATTGAAGTAACCAGAAGAGAGCTCAGTATTGTCAGAGTTTCATACAACAGTAATAAACAATCTTCATTAAAAAATGATGTGTGCATCCCCCAGCAGCACAGCACTTTCCAGGTTTCAGTTGAGAACATTAAGGCTCCCCCCCACCCCACACACAAGCAAAGATGAAAAAAATCCTCAGGATCTTTTTCTTCTACAAAATTAATTTTATTCATTAAATAATGCCACAGTTCACTGAAATCCTTCCCACTCAATTTCTGCATTTTTCCTAAGCAAGAAAGGAACAGATTTATGATTCTATTCTGTGATCTCCTCCCAGCAGGAAAGGAAGAGGTTGATGCAAAAAAGAGATCAGACAATTTCTCCGTCAGTGTTCTCATCCTCCACTAGCAATGCAACCAAATCATTACTTGGCTGATGGGTAAGTGCCCAAAATCCCTTTGTGTGAGGGAACAAACAAGGCTTTCCATAGCCAGACACACAGATGCAGCCACTTCTCTTAAATGAGCAGAAATGAGTCACTGAGCACACCTGAGGGCCTGAGCCCACACCTGGGGTGAAGCCGAAGGGAAACACTTGTGTGTACACTCAATGCAGCTGTGTGGGCAAACTCACTGACCAGCAACTGCTGCAAAATCCTTTCTCTAGAGGTTTTCTAGCTCTGAAAGCTCAGGGTTGACTGTACAGATATCCCAACCTTCCTGCACCTTTAATTTCTGCATCATTCATTATTCAGAGAGTCCTACCAGGTTTAGTTTTTAAGGTATGTAATATATATGATGTGTGCCATTCCTCCACAGGTTATAGAATGAAAATTCAGAGAGGTGCCTGGGTGGTTTTGGTGTGCAAAGAGCGTGACCTTCAGCTGCAGCATCTCCTGCACACAGGAGGACTCTTTAAGGTTTCTCTTTCATCTCTGGGCTCTAATAAAGTCTTAAATGGAACCTGAGTTACTAAGACTTAACCCACCGGTGTCAAAGCCAAGCCCATAGCCTGAGGACAGCCTTGGGACGGATGGACACCTACACACAGCGAGCAGCTCCTACCTGTACAGTGGTTCTGCTGCTGCATTATCACCAAAGGCTTCCTGCTTTACAAAGATTTAAACTCACTGTTGTCCCTTTAACATTTCCAACTGCCGATCTGGAATAGCATCTGGAATTGCAGTGCATTTAATCCTTGAGGGCATGTTCTCTCTATGATGCATATGACTAAAATGTGTGCATTGAGGGACAAATGTCCAGTAGCTTTAGGTGACCAAATCTTTGCAGATTTTTCTTGAAAAAATAAACCAAAGAAGAGTGTCTTAGGAGAATTTTGAATTGAGAGAACCATATTGAAATACACATTTGTAAAATATATCCAAGCAATCTTTACAGATTCAGCCATCCACCTTGAGAATGCCATTGCAAATTTTCATTATTGATAACAGTATGAGAGTTTTGCACTTTTTAAATGAAGACTTTTGCAAATGATCTTAGGAGATTGTCCTTAGTACACCACAGTTTTACAGATGCATGCTTAAAAAAAAGCAAACAAACTGCTTATTAAATGCAACAACAGAATTGTCACCAACGGGGGAGAAGGAAGGAAGCTATTGAGAATGGCAGAAGGATAATGGCAGATGATAAACATGTACTTGAAGTCTTTTGATAGGAAGGAGAAGTGATGAGTCGGATAAGCAGAGGCGCCACACGGGTTGCATCTCCAAGCAACAGGCAATCAAACCTCCAGATAAGCATCTTCATAGAGCTCAACAGGCTCCAATGCAGGGCCAGAGCTGAACAATCACTTCCTGGTTCAGCTCAGGCAGGAAAAATTTATGACCTACTTAAAAATCCTTCAAACCTAAAAATGCCTTTTCTATAAAGAACATCAGCCATGTAGGGCATGCCGTAGGAAGAGCAGGAAATGAGAATACTTGAAGTGGTGGACTGGAAAATCCAATGCTGTAAAAAACCCAATGCTGTACATGAGTGGTATTTAAAACCAAACCCTTCCCATCCACAGCTGAGATTAATGGAGTTTTCTGCACATCTCAGAGGCAGGAAGAGAAGAAAATAAGCATAAAATACTCTTCTTTCCTTTGCTGGGCCTTGCTACAAGAACAGCTTGAAATCTCCAAACGCAGAGTGTGTTTTTAACTTGTGTCTCCTTTACTCTGTAACAACTCACACCATCACACAATCTAGAATTTGAACCCCTAAGTTCTGCATGGGAAAGGAAAGAGGGAGGCTCAAGCAATACAAAACCTGCAAAGAGATGCTAAATCCCTGAATCAAAAATCAATTCCAACCCAACCTGTCTGGGTGAAGTAAATAAAATACTGCCATCAGCATGTCCCTAACAAAACCCACGTATTGTTTATAAGAAACTTATGAGGTGTTATAACCAAACTGAGTCACTGCTGTACAGTAAATACATTTTCAGTGTCCTAACAATGTATACAATGAATTCTGGCAATTTTAATATGGACACACATGCTAAAGGCATTACAAATGGGGCTTCATCACATTCACATGAGTCAGTTCATATTAGAGCCCCATCCACACCCCAGGAGAAGTTGTTTAGCATGGAAGAGGCACAGTCCCGTGCGTCCATTGTTTCTGTTGTAGATGGAGTAACACAGCTCTAGGAAGTGCTACAGTCAAAGAATGGTCACATTTCAGAATTATTGCACATCCCTGTTACAGGTGAAGGCACTGCTCCTACACAGGAGGGAAAAATCTCCACCCTGGTAT
Source organism: Corvus kubaryi (assembly GCF_017639235.1). Lineage (NCBI taxonomy): Eukaryota > Metazoa > Chordata > Aves > Passeriformes > Corvidae > Corvus > Corvus kubaryi. The sequence goes on from NW_024581088.1 coordinate 9,019,004, forward strand.
CTCTGTATCAGCTGATAGTGAGGCACAGCTCTGCCATTAATCACTCTGAATCTCAAGTGTCACATACACAGCCTGAGCACTCCTGTGATTCCAACTTGTAACCTTTTAGGAGCAATAAGCATAGGTGAACTAGGCCAAAAAAATAATCATAACTTATTATAACTTATATAATTACAATAATTATAACTTATGATGCATTGATATTTTCTTCTGTATCACACAATTATTTTCAAAGTTACTTTGTCATATAGTAAACCAAACAAAATTCCCTTTCAATAACCAGCATCAGATGTTTGTCTAAGCCCAACAGGAATTAATTTAACAACTTTTAAGTATCTGAAAAATGAATTTATAAGGACAATTCTCAATAGCCAAAGTAAACGTGGTTACTATTGAACTCTGTTATAAACACATACATGAAATATCCTGTAATACCCAAATAAATTCATTTGGCAAACAATGAAGTATCTTGGACTCAGCATTTATATCAAACAGCAAACAGAGTCTGAAACAGGAGCTTTTATTTTAACTCTCTTTAAACCAACCTTCAGAAACCCCTTTCTGTATGTGTGACTGTCTCTTTTTACAGTTTAACCTCAATCCAATCAGGAGTCTCTAGGGATTTTCAAATTGCTAAAGATTAAAATCCTCTCCTCTTGACTGTTTGACTAATGCTGTGTGTTTAATAATTCTACTTGTGAGAGATTTTATTTGACAAAATCCTGCTGTGTGGACCCTCAGACGCTGTACAGCTGCACTGGAACATAAAGCTCTGCTGCCCTTGTTTCTTTAGACAGGCTATTCCCCAGCACTGAGGGGAAAAGAGAACTTTATAGTAAATCTATTACTCTGTTGATATTAACACAACCACTGTGGTATTAAATCTACACACTCTTCTCAGAGCAGAGCAGTGAAAATGTGCCTGTTACACAAACATTAGATAAACTCTCCTGTTGTCCTGACTGTTCACAGAAATCAATTACATTTATGATTACATTTCAATGAAAGCTACTTTATAAATGAGATGGAACTGTAATATTCTATGCTTTAGGCATTCATTAATAAAAGCATTTCAGTGTTAGTATTTGTCAATGTTCTGCTTTTTAGTTTAGGCAGTTTGTAGCATTCTATAGCTCATGTTAAACTTTACATAAATAGTGTGTCCAGATCTTACCACAACGCTGTGACTTCACATTTGAGTGGTAAGGGGGGGGGAAAAAAATCATCATTATGGTAGGATTGAGTATTTGTATAAGACAGCACTTACCCCATGGTGCAGCTGAAAACCAGGACAACCTTTATGGCAATGATTAGCAAACATGTTACCAGCCAAAACAAAAGCCCAGACTGATGGACACAAATGTGAAATAGCAAAGGAAGGTGCTCCTACCTGAAGTAGCATCGATGACTGTGGAGACTCCCCTGCGGTCGGCGGCGGGCCGCGGTGACCCCGGCATACTGACGGGCTCCGAGCGCACCGGCTGGATCCTGGCAACGAGACACAGTCAGCACCTGGCCACCTCAGCAGGGCCCAATCCCAGCCCAACCTGAATCTGCTGAGACAAGCAGCAGTTTAATTGGGAAATGGCTTGAAAGCTGTTGAAAACTTCCCTCACTTGGTGCAGCTGAGATGGGGATAATCCACCCAGAGACTTACACAAAGTGGGTATTCCCAAAGGATGGCTCAGATGGGAGCTCTCAGGGAGCCTGACAGAACAACCTCACCCTACTCAAACTGGTTAAAAAGCCTCTATCACCCTCCTCAACACCAGCCTTTTAATTTGTAATTGTTGATTCCTTTTGTAACATAGATCTGTTTTATTTCTTTTTATTTCTACTTTCTTTCTGCACATGTATACACATATATAATAAAAAAATCAAATATTTGACAGCTATATCCTTACTCGTGGCAGCAATTACACACAAGGAGAAATCACACATTTCAAACCCATGGACTTCCAGTCCAAGGACAATCTGCCCACTTTTAATGGGATTAGTCATATTATCCATCTCTCTTGCTTTACTCCTAAGAGTTTCAGACACAGTCCCAAACAATCCAAGTCCCTACCACAGAACTTTGGACTTCAAATCACATGCAGAGTCAGGAGCATGGAAACTTGTTAAATCCGGAGTTACTGGGCAGGAGACAAACACTTGGAGCATAAATCTCTTCTACAAATCACCAGTAAATATAAACCCACTCCTTCCTTTCCTTCCTTAGGCCCACCCCCTGCCCCCAATTCCAAATCAGCCAATGTCCAAAACCAGATGAATTAAATACATTAAAAAGAAGTACAAGGAAGGAAGAAAAGGAATGGGAAAAGAAAAAAAACAGGGAGGAGGAAAATATTCCAGAAGTTCACTTACTGTTCCAACACACTGACCGCTGTCTAAATTGATGGCATAAAGCTCCCACTCACGTCTGAGAAAATGAATTTATTAAGCAATGCAGAAACTGTGAAAAGCAAGGGGACACTGAGCAAGGCCACCAGACTTTGTTCTGTCTTTCCCTGTCATGTGCCCAAGAAGGGGCAGCAAAAGGAATCTGAGCTGCCTGGCCTGGATGGATTTTTCTCGTTGGTGCGTCACACGCTCTTCCAAGACTTTCCTCTGGACAAGCCTGATGAAAACTGTGACACATCCCACACATGTGGCAGGAGGCAAGTTCTGCACACAACAAATGTGAGATAGCTGGGAAATGGGTTTTGTTTTTACCTGAGGCTGTTGAGATCAAGATCATCTGTGTCGAAGTCCAGGAGAGGCTGCGGGGTGTCACTGGGCCCGTGCGACTGCAGCACGGAGGAGCTGGAGGAGATGACGGTGGTTTGGCCTGAGGGGTGGATGGTTTTGAACTGGAACTGAGGGCCCATCCACAGGCGTCGATGAGGCCCAGTGTGAGTCACGATTTCCACCTGTGGGAAGGGGATATCGGAAATGATGAATGCAAAGCTGCAACTTCATATAATGAATGGCTCCTTCAGTACACTGGGCTCCTGGAATACTGCTGCTCCCAAGTGAAAAGAGTGTTCTGAGCCAGGGTGTTTGGAGGAATGTTTAACAAGGGAAAATTCGGGATGTCTTTGCTAGGGAATGGATACTTTAGCCAAAGCCAAGAGCTTCTTGCAGAGACTTGAAAGCTTGTGAACCACCAGTCTCAGGACACTGAATCCCAGTTCTTAAATTGTTCTGAAGATCAACGCTTCATCCTGGCCACCACTTGACCTGATCCTGTTGTTTCCTCCCCTTGCCAGGATGAAATGCACCCCAAAACTCAAAGGCTATGGCCAACAGGGAACACATTTCTGCCTGAGTCTGCATGGAACAGAGAGGAACCAAGAGCCCACATCCCCCAGACATCCCCCATCCTGAGCAGGGTGAGGGATGCGCTTCCAGAGAGCTCGTTCCTGCTTTGTTACAGCTGCTTTGTGAAAGTTCACACCTTAAACTGTTTCCCATGCATACAGTGAGAACTGGATTTCAAATCACAGCTCCTAATTCCTGTTGGCAAATATGAGGAGAGGGCTGGCACAGAGCATCTTGTGAGAAGCACAAGATCCATAACCAAGAGTGATGGGGAGAGCGCTGGGATGAGCCCAGGTCACGCTCAGCAGAGGAACACAACCGTGGATGTGCCACACACGGGGTCCACACAAATACACCAATTTAACCAAAATTCTGACAATTCAATGGAAGTAGGCTGTTTGTGCTCAGGAAAATTGGGCCTTGTAAATAAAAGGGTAAACAAAGCATAGAACTTCTGTAATCAGAGAATAGAATCATTAAAGCTGGAAAGACCGTGCAAGACAATACTAAAAATCAAAAAGAGCTTTTAAAAATCAGAAAAAAGAAACACAGAATAAAAATATTAAGCTCTGGTGAACTCATACTTTTAAAATAGAAAATAGACCATTGAATTCCTATCAATTTCTGCTAAAACAACAATCAGCTTCACAGCAGAAATGCAATTTAGCGAGGGAATTCATGAAAACAGATTTTTGTGTAGGTATATAGATGTATACTAGTAGTGATTCTCCATCTTTAAGAAGCAATTTGAAACCCTGGATGATGTCAGTTCTCTGCTAATGTCAGACAACAACCACAGCCTACACAGCTCTATTTCCATCTTTGCATTTAGCTCAGCCTAACTCAGCTTGGCTGCAGCCGTTTCTGAGGCAAGTAGCTTTTATGTAGCAGTGTAAATTAGGCCACAGATAAAGTAATCTGTGTATTTTAAGCTTGAAACCATCAGTGTCACAGAGCCGAGAGGTAAACAGATGCCTCTGCAATTTTACTGAGGCTACAGCCAGATGTTCCTATTCACTCTCCTGTCGTGTGCAGGACAAACATATTGTATCTACTTCCCACTGACAGCACACATTACCCACTGTTCTAATTGAAAAGTTGAAGTGAAGGGTGGTGTTTTTTCACTGCTTGCTGTTACTGTTGATAACAACACTTTAATTTTGAAAAACATCCATGCACTTTAGGCTTAATCTGAAGTGGCTTGCTCAGAGAACGCCAGCATTACCGTGCTCCAAGGGCTATCATCACTCCTGCTCTCAGCAAGAATTAAACATTCCAGGAGCATTCTCGGAGTTATCTGTGTTCTGTGGCATCACCTGGAATGGCTTTTTTCCCCTTTATAAATATATTTGCTCTTCTAGAGGGATGGATGTGGTGAAGTTCAAGCAGTCTAAGTTCTGTTGACATCTTACATCTTCAAGAATTGTTAATAAACAAGCACCCATAAGGTGGGTTTACTATAATCTCTTTTTCCTGAGGTTTCACCAGAACAGTAAAACATGCAAGTACCTCCAAACAGTCCTGGAGAGGTGGACAACTACAGGTAAAATCTGGTCCCAAAGAGTTCAGAGATAAAATTCCGGTTGACTACCCTGACTGAGAAGTTTCATCATCTTTGTGCTCTGAGAAATCAGACACAGCCCAAATAAATGAGATACCTCAATGTGCAGCCACATCTGGAACCTCAGACAGGTAAGTAAATTCACATGACTGGATTCCCCAGTGAATGCTCCTCCTGGACAGGTCCATGTGGAAACCTAACCTCTCATTTTAGGAAAAAGCTCTGTATGATTTATTCACCAGTGGGAGAAGCAAATCCCAGCCATAAATATTTCATATTTATGCCATACACCCCAGCAACACATTTAATGCATCACTCCCATAACAACATTGTTCTTAAACCAGAGGAAACCCACCTAATTTGTCAGGGTGAATTCCATGGATCAGGTACCTTGTAATTGCTTTGGCAAATCCAGAGCATTTGTAAATTTCATTTATTTATTTAACCTTTCATTTCTAACAGGAACTAATTCTCAGTGTATTATTCATGACCTACACTCTTACACTGAAGTTCTGTTTTGACCCAAATGGTCAAGTATTTACTGAGTTCTTACAGAGAAGCTTCATTGACTGAGACAGAGCAAGACTGGATAAAAAGACAAAGATTTGACCTCATGTAAAAGTCCTCCACCAAGCAGGACAGTTCTAAAGCCATATAGTATTTATATCTGGCCATAAGGCAAAGCAATTATCAGCTGGAAATGGTAACCAGGGAAGGAAGGAAGTCAACCAGCTACTGTCCCATGTTTATGTTCAGATGCAGGGAGTCACAGGCCACCACCCAAAAGACACCATCATCCTGCCAACTTCCTTCATCCCTGCCCAAAAAGGACCATACCAGGAGAAAAAGGAAGACAGGTAACTTGCTGTTGCCAGCTGAAATTTCCCACTTGGTGCTGAGCTTCCCAGGGATGGGATTGAGTCAGGAATGATGGGGCTTCATCTGCTTTGACACCAGCAGATTCACACCCCACTCAGGAGTGGAGTCAGTTTCACACACAGCAATACCCAGGCTATTGGACGTTTACTTCCCACTTGGAGGAAAAGTTGTGAATTTTACTCCCAGTGGCTCCCATTCCTCTTTTCCTGAGCTGGAACCCCCCCCAAGGCATACCTGTGACAGCCACTCCTCATCCTCCTGCCCGCTGTGGTCGGAGGCCAAGCTGTCGTAGGACTCGTGCCGGGTGATGGGCCCAGGGCTCCCCGGTGGCACCACTGAAAAAAACCCCAGAAAATTAAAAATCAGATTTACTGTTAAATGCTTTATTTTAAAAAAACCAACAGCTTTTAAAATAAGTTAATGGCACAGCAATGTATATGTTTTCCTAAATCTGTGGCAATAGATTTTCTGGAAGTACAGAAAGAGCTCAAATATTGACATTAGAAGGTTGAAAAGATTCCTGCTCTTTGACTTGGACGTATCCATACAGCCACCAGGGTAACCCATTGGCTCTTCTTCTTTTAACCTGAAGTTCTTAAAATACTGAAATATTTTTATATTCCTGCAAAATTTTTAAAAACTCTGTTATTGTAGGGTTGACCTTTATATGTCAAGCTTCCAACCACTACAGATTTTTACAGCCATGTAATAAACCCCCAATAATTGGAGTTTTAATGGCAAAGCAGACACAATGGTAGCCATAAACACAGAATGGCGCCTCTGTAACGTAACTAGCTTTGCATAAATCCATACACTCCATGGAATAAAGGGATTTCCATCCAGTTTTGTGTATGTCAGTACCTGAAGCTACAGAGCCATTTCTCATACCTCTGGATCACAGTGTCCATATTCTCAAACCTGCACTCTCAAATTCAGCTCAGGACCCAACTTATTCCAGAATTATTCAAAGTGCCAGATAAATTAGAACATATTCTTAAAAAGGAAGCTCAGGTTGGATATTAGGAAAAATTTCTTCACTGAAAAAGAATGGTAAAGCATTGGAACGGGCTGCCCAGGGAAGCGGTGGAGTTACCATCCCTGGAGGTGTTCAAACAACTCCTGCCTGTTTCAGAGAGCACAGCTGATCAATTGCAGACTTTCCTGTTATTGAACTCCCTAACAAACTTCATGGCTCCAGCAGATGGTTTTGCTTTCAAACCAACAGGAACTTTATGGACTGTTCTGAATTTTTTTTGTTCTTTCTATCCCAGGGGCAACTACCAGAGCTGTCAAGATTAGGGAAGCTGCAAAAACACAGCCCAGGGAGCAGCATCCCCCCTGCTTGGTCACTGTATTTCTCCCTTGTGGAATACTTTTACATTTTACTGGAGATTCCAGATGGCTTTACAGTGAGAAAGAAATTTGAAAAAACAACTAAAAAGCTGAACAAATGATTAGTTTTGGTGCTATACTGAAAGCCTTTCCCTGAGGAATCAGAGCCTTGCCCAGGTCTTGCATTTCCGCGCAGCTTCCGAGCGCAGCATTAACTCTTTCCACCCAGAAGTGATGAAATGCTGAATTCCATGGAAAAGCTCAGCCTGAGAGTTCACCAGCAGGGCAACAGTGATAAAGCCTCAGCTGAGGTCAGCCCTCAGTCATTTATTTGGCTGTTTAATAAACCAGCATTTCTGTGCCACACCTATCACAAAAGCAGCGTTTAGAGGGGCTGGCTGGGATACGGGGATCTGTAATGCCAGTCCCAGCTCACCACTGGCCCTACTCCCACCCTTCCCAGTGGGAATGTGCAGTGTGCTGGGAGAAGTGACCTTATAAGACAAGAGATCCTTGCTGGAGATCTGCCATCGCTGTGCTGCTTGTTACACACATATTTATGGTCATATTTTTCCAAGTTAAAAATGTCCTTGATGTTATAGGAACAAACACGGTGTAAAAATGCAAAGCCCCTTTTTCCTCCATTTCTGGGTCACACACCTCTCACATCGGTATCAAGTTCCAAGACAAGATTAATTTAAGCCTGCAAGGACATTTCCAGGAATTTGAGCTCAGGAGTAATCTTTTATCTTCCAGCTTAATTCTTTGAAAATCTGAACTCACACTGAAAATTACAACAGACTCTCATCCATCAGCGAGGTTATTCTGATGCTCCAACACAGAGTATTTTCAGCTTCTGAGGAATTTCCCAACCATGCAGGATAACAAATAATAAAATTCCAACTCTTGCAAAGCTTTGTAGCAAGTAGTGGTTTTGACTGGTTCTCCTGTAATTTCTCTTTCATTGGGAAAAGTCACAAATGGAGCAGACAGAGCAGGAGCAAGAAAGCCTTGGCTGCACAGAGATATTTTACTGCAATTGCAGGTGGTTTGTACCTTTAATAAGGTAAAATAATCAATTCAATGCTTTGTGTCTGAGCTATGCCAACTTTGACTTTTTCTGTTCTTACACCAACATCTGGAACAAACACATCAAATATCAGACTGCAACTGAGTTTGTTTAATCTAGAAATACACAAACATGAAGTGAAAAAGTACAAAGAAAAGAGCGTTTACTAAAAATCTAAGGTGAGAATTAAAACATACAACTTCTGTCTGTGCAGTATGATAGGACATGAGTTTCTGCAGTCTGCTTATCAAGGCATTATTACAAATCCAAAAATAAGTATTCAAGGACACTTCTGAAAAACTGGACTGACACCTATTGCAAAAATCAGAGTTTTGCCATCAATATTTAGCAAGGGGCAAAAAGCATCTTTGAGCTGCTCAAAAGTAATAATGGCACCTTTACTCTCTGTCCTCCTTCCAGTGAAAAGCTTACAGCCTCCCTTCTCTGCACTTACAGGACTGATGTTACCACTATACTGAAGAAAGATTATCTCTGAAAAAAACCCCATTACAAATGAAGTTATTTGTGTGATAATTGTTAGTGCCAGGAAAACTGCACAGGAGGGACTGTGGAGACACAAGTTTCAACACAAGCCAAAGCAAAGGCTGAAATACAGCAGAGCTGGTATCTCTCTGGAATTCCAGGACCTGATTCACACAGTGCCATGAATAAGTATGAAAAAACCCCTCATTGTTTAGAAACTTCTCCATGATATTTACTGACAAGTAAAGAAAACAAACAGTTCGTATTAATCTCAAATGATTTGCATAGACATTCCTGCCACACGACCAAGGCCTAGATAAATACACATTGGAGGAATATTGGAATTAACACACACTGGGTTTGTTCATGGATGGGCTAATTATACAATAAATACCTAAAGCTAAGACAAATCTTCCTTCAAAGATTATAAATTGTCATCTTTCAGCAGCATAAAAGTGTTGGAACAAAGAACTACTACAGCTCAACTGTAGTGTGTGCACTTATGGCTTTAATTTGGGAACAATAAATCATTAGTTTTACTTAGTTTTGTGTACTTCTTGAACCAAAAGGTTTTAATTTTCTCATTTATAGAAATAAGCTTTGCACAATTCAGTTTAATTGAGAGTTATATATGAAATTCCCAATGTGCTCTTCTCTAAGGGCTGGATGTTTGTCCAAATTAAGAGCAAACAAAGGCATCTGAGCACTACAAAGCCTGTTTGTTTGGTGCTGCCTGCCGTGCACATGCCTGCAGACACCCAGAGAGCTTGCCTTTTCCATTTCCATAATTATAATTTAATATAATTAACATTCATAATGTCAAATAAGTTTCTAAAATGCAGTGGAAACAGGACAATGTACTCTTGACTAACTCATTCAGTCTCTAGTCATGTCTGTGGTGAACAGGTACACAGGATAAAAATGACATATCCCTTGTTTTCATAAAAATCCCACCCTAACACCTGATTTTGAAGCTTTTTCTCTGGTTCCTCAGTTACATCTAGGTGGTCTAGAGACCCGAGGTAATCACATGCTTGTCAACAAACTTCAGGGCTCCTTGTGCTGGAATTCAGCTCCACAATTTGAATGATTTCCTTCATGCATTTGTTCCATGGCATTACCAACAGACTGTGATGGTTCTGGTTTAGGTCTGCATGCAGACACAGTCAATTGACCACACTCACCTTTCTTCCCTGTTAGAGATGAGATTTCACCTCTGTCAGGGGTTGGTACTGGTGTCCCACAGCTGTGTAGGTCACATCCAACACGTGCTTCGTGGGTTTGTGTCAGAGCTGGTGCTCTGTGCCTCTGGCTCTACCTCTGCTCAAGTGTGACAACAAAGTGAAGGCCAGGTTTTCATTTTGGGCAGAACACTCACAGCCATGTTAACAATAAACTGTCTGTAGGCTGGAGATATGCTCAATGTTATTTTTCTTGTGGCTGCATGTTACTGAATAAAGTTCTGGTTTTAATGCAGTTTTCAGCTTGTAAACTGCTACAGGAGCATGGCACGCAAATTAAAATATCCTCTTTTACCCAGAACTACTCCTTGCTATTTTTTTTCCTGTTAGGACTTTCTGAGATTCTTACATGCAGAAAAATAATAAAATTGAGCTTAAAAAAGCACTATAAATCAGGAGTTTAGCCAGACTGACAGTTATTTCACACCACCAATTGATTAGAGCTGGATTCATTCATTATTTGTGTATTGCCCACAGTTTATTAGGTGCTTTATGGACCATCCACTCTCTGTATCAGCACTTTAATAAAGGTATAGGTAGGTCTGCAGTCAGGAGCTGAATTCTTCTTAGTGGTTTTTTTTTTTTTTTTGATGACTGCTTTACTTGCTCATTACTCACACTGGTCTGATAGTCAACAGCCTGGATTTTTTTTCCCCAAAAAGGTGCTGCTGAGGTGTTTAGACCTCACCATTACTCCTGCAAGACTGGTACACATTCCCTGTGCTTAACTGCAGCTTCCATTTCCAAAGTTCCCTTAGGAAGCCAGTCAAGTACGACGCGCTTTTAAAGCTGGGCAGAGCTAGAACCTGGTATTATTCCCAGTATGGAGCACCTTAAAGCTGCTCAACACTCAGACTGTGAGCAGACAATCAGTTCTGCACCAAAACAGAACAAATATATTCTTTTCTGAGTTAAAGAATAATTTCAACTGCACGAACCCACAGTGAAATCCATCTGATGGCCATCTTTAAAGAATTATGGAAGAGGTAACTATTTCTATAATTCACCGACTTCAAAAGTATGTTTGACATTATTGTCGGGAAAATTATGTTAACCATGGATTACTGTTACAATCAAAGTATGTAGTGAGAAGTCAAGAGGCTTAGTAGTAAATTTTCAAAGCGGTGCGTGGGGATTTACCCGTTTGACTCCCATTAACGGCAATGGGCGGCGCGCGGCAAAATCCCCGTACGCTGCTTTGAAAACTGACCCCTGCGTGCTCACGGACCCCGCTCTAAGGACTTCCAGATGACCATGGAAGAGGAGGAAAGAACCATTTCAGCATGTGCCCTTGTTCATTATTGTTGTTTGTACACATCTGAAAGCATTTGAGTTGCTGTGCCAGCGCTGTTTCCAGCGGTCGGTTTATAAAACACGTATTAGGGCAGGTGAGCTGCGGGTAACCTGATGAAGCCATGCACAGGCCCAGGTGTGTCTCTGCATCAGAACCTCAACAGACACATTCCCAGCAGCCAATACACCTTACAGAGTTCATCTGCATCTTTATTATTTCACAAATAGCAATTATGGCTGGAGAATGTATCGTGATTTACTCCACTGCTCATGCAGTGATGCATCTGCCCCGCTCCTTTTCACCCCAATCACTCCGTGCTCAGTCAGAAATTAAATTTGCTTCCTTTCTCAGTTCTGGCTCCTGCAGGGAGCAGAAAGTGCAGGCTACAGTTTTAGGGCAAGGTAGTTTTCCCTTACAAAAATACCATGGACTCGATTTCATTAGAAACACCTTTTCTGGAAGGGGAAGGGGATGCAGATTAACCTGCAATCTGTCACGCCTCCAAGTGTAAGAAGCAAACTCGAAAATTCCATTTTCACAGTTTGTGACTATTGCCAGAAAAACCCAAACACATTCTGTATGAGAAATGCCTGCTTGGAATCAGTCTTCTCCAGTAATATTGTAACCTTAGTCATAAAAAACCCCATACATACATATATATATGTATTAGATAACATACATATTTATTATATTATATTTAATATTATTTTATTATGTTATATTATATTTATAACGTACATATTTAAGATCGGCAACAGTTTTAAATGCAGTAAAAAATTCCAAATTTTAAATCACCAAAATTCTTCTAGAATGTATTTTACCAGTATCACTTACATTATCACTTATATGCTCACACAGATACCTGTATTTCCATGTAATATATATAAAGAATACCTGAGATTAATAATTGAGAATTAATTGTCTGAAATCCTAAAACTCATTTTCCTGAATAGGAATGAATCTGAATAGGAATGAATAGGAAAATCTGAAACTCATTTCTCTCTTCGAAATTTCAAGGAATTATGAATTTTTCCCCAAGGATATGGATTTTTACAGGACATCTGCACAACTCTTTTGAGACCACTGATGAAGAGTCCCAGGAAGTTCTTTTAAGAATATGTTTCATTCTTTTATTATATGGCTATAATAAAGTAGAATTTAATGAAAATTATTTACTGACTAGAGGCAACATCAGGTAGAAAGAATAAAATGGCAAAGTGGGAATCTAGAAAATGGATTCTGTGGCAGTTTTAACCCTGTAGCACTCAACAGACACAACTTTGTGGCACAGCCCTCACCTGTGGCACTGGGATCAGCTGAAGGGCAGGAGTTTGGGCACCATTCACATGATCAGCACAGGAAAATGAGGCAGGTGGAAATGTTCACCCACATCCCATGGTTTGTTCCAGCCCCGCTGTGGCTGCACCCCATGGCAGCTCAGGTGAGCTCAGGTGAAACTCCCCCACTTCAGGGCAAGGTCAGAGCTTGGCTTGGATAAGGATGGATTCCAGAAATGGGTCATGTTCAACTGGCCAAGTGCAGAACCAGCAAAGCCTATCAGAGACACTGGAATGGAGCAACTGAAACTGCCCCAAAGTCCTGTTTGAGCGTGGCCCTGCCACAGAGCCAGAGCAGAAAGGCTTTGAACACCTCGTAACTACACGACAGAGTAATTGTTGTTACTGCACAGGCTCTGCTTTTGATCAGTTTTACTGTTTGAAACCCAGCTCGTTGTGACAGACATTGAACATACCCAGAGCCAGAGCAGCTCTGGCCTCCCCTACATGTAACACCCTAGAGTTACATGTATAATAAGGGATGCACCATCACCTACATTCCTCCATCCCAGAGATGGCAAATCCACTATTAAAGATGCACACTCAAAAGAATGCAAGGAGAAGGGAAGAGGTACAACACCTAATGTGATTATCAGTCCCAGTTCATTCACCTGTGACCAGACCAGCACCACGCTCTGCTGTGCACAGAGAAGGGCTGGAGGACCAGAATGTCCAGATTCCTCCTGTGGCACTCCTTGGCTGTGATTCCAGGCATCACAGCTGGGTTTTCACAGCGTCTGTGTTCACAGCACATAGTCACAGTTATTTAATACACTCTCCATCTTACCCTCAAGACTTTCCACAATACTCACTAGCTCTGTGGATGTAATTTTTATTTCTGTCAATGGAATGTATGAAAGGAATATAAAATAGGCCATAAACAACCACAATGCTGCTTGGAGACAGAAGTCTTGCCCAGGGTGCACAGCTTTCATTAGAGGGAGCAGGAAGTGCAAACATGATGTCAGAGCTACAGAGATTATCTGTATAAATGGTGTTATCATTTAACCCAAACAAACAGTAAGGAAAGGCTCACCCCCTCCCTTTGAAGACAATGGACAGTCACTAAATTGGACTTCTAATGAAAGCCATTTTCAGTGAAACACAAGATCTGTGCAACAGTTGGTCCAGAAATGAAATGAAAATCTGTTGTAACAGCCAAAAGTCAAAGGCAGCTATAAATACAGGCCTTAATCTTTTCAAGAATCCCTTAACGAAGCCTATAAAACTGATTATATCTTCAGGCCTAACTCAAGTGCAAATTCTTACTCAGAAAAATGTAACAGCCCTGCAAGTATGACTTGGAGAGCAGTACAGGAACAAGGAAGGAGAATACAGAGTGCTGGTTTGAATCCTCACATCTTGGAATACAAATTACATTGCATTTAGAATAAACAATTAATGAGACAGCAGAAGCCTCAGCTACAGGTCCATTTTTCTGAGAGAGAAACAATTTCCAGAAGCGGTCAGAGTGGGATGCAGAAACACTGCATCATTCCTTTTAACACAACAGAAATGCTCTTTGATTATTTAAAAGCCAATTGCAAAGATCTGTCTTCAAAACCTCCTATTGCAGGTTTAATAGCAAAGAGGTGCAAGTACACTTACCAGCAACACAGAGTAAAGTACAGACTTTTGTTTTAACAAAATCTATATTTATACGATTACATTTCCTATGGTTGAGGGCAGCTGTAATTAATGGATTTCCCTCCTTCCCCTAATGCAGTCATTTGTCAATTTAAACACAGAATGCCCAATCAATTTTGATGTATTTAGTAAGCAATTTGTCAGAGTACTGCACACCAGTTAATATATTAATTCTTGTCACTGGCCCACTTTTGACAACTGCAGGCCCTGTCCATGGAATTGGTCCTGATGAGCCAAAACTCTTGCCTGGAATGTGAAGGTGCCCTTTGCAGAGCCAGAGGATTAAAATCAGATCTCAATCTATTCAATATCTTTTTGGGGCAGTTTTTGGCCAATTTTAGGAGGTTTACTCATTAATGTGTTAATTGGTCATGTTTCAGATATTGCATCTACTGTGCAATGGAAAAGTGAATTCAAAGTGGAGAGATAAGGAAGAAAGGAAATAAATATGGAATGAGGATGTTAGACTTTCTGGTAATGCAAAGTCACCTATTTCCATGGCAATTCCATTGTGTGCCATGAACGTTGTCTGTGTAAACTCAAACATGCAAAAAACATGTGAAAGGTACAGAAGTCACACAAAGGAAACAAGGGGTAAGTCAATCAAATGTGCAAAACCTCAGGTCCTGGTAAAAGAGAGGAAAGAATTAATTTGAAAGAAACCTGAACACAACCAGGGAATTGTCATGGACATGGAAAGGACATCTTAACAGCATCCTCAAGAGTTTATACAACCAAAAGCACCTTAATTCCTAAGTACCGAACAGCAGGAAGAAAGCAGGATTTAAAGAGCAAGTAATGACAAAACTTGGCAATTCTCCGGAGGAAGCTTTTACATTGCAAGTTCTGTGGACACCAAAACCCTCCTGTGCAGTGCCTTGCATGACTCTCCTCCCACTGCCAGCTCTGCTAGGACAGTTGAACTACACTGCACGATGGTATTTATGTTATAGCAAAAACATCTAGGAAGAAAAAAAAGTGACTTAGATTTCCTTCTGTTGTGGTTAGATTTAAATATGCTCAGGACACAGGAGAATACAGAGGGAATATCAGAGACACAAATAAGGTAGAATATTGTGTACTGAAAGTGGGGAGTGTAGAGAAATATCTGATGCCTAACACCCAGCACTGAAAACCTGAGGATTATAACTAATCCAGGGGCTTGTGGGATGAACTCATGGGAACAACAGTGAGCCTAGAATCTGCTCTGTCAGAAGGAGCTCTCAGGACTGGTTATATTCTCTCTGACCAGCCGCAGAGCTTGGAGCAGGATACTGACCAGCAGGCCACCTGCTGTTGTGGAATTTACCATACAAGTTCACTTTCAAGCCATGAACTTACAGAAAGCTGTAAATCCCTTGCTTCCCACTTTCTCACCTGTGCAGCAGCCTGAGCTGTGATAATGTGCTCAGGTAGACATGAGCTGCACACACTGATGCAGGTTTCTACAGCAGATGTCACATATGACCTCAAAGCAAGGAAACAGCTGTGCTGATCCACTTATAAATACCCTTGGGATAGAGGTCTTGGACACTTGTTGTACAGAACATTACTTCCAACAATGGTTCCTTGTTCCTTTCTAGCAGCAAATAAAACTTTCAGATTCTTTTAAAATATTAAAAGCTGAACCATGTGTCAATAACCTATCGCAGGATTTTTTGGAATATTCTGTTTAACACAAGAAGTCACCAGGCTGGTTTATATTTTTCAAAGACTAAGGAAGATTTTGGCCCTGTGTTTTGGCATCAAACCTCTTATTTATGAAAACCTGGCCGTGCAGCCCTCGAAGCAGCCCGCCAGACGTCTCATTGTTCTGCCCGGCTGCTGACAGAGGTACTCTGTGCTAAAAAGCACACTGAGGGTTTTTCAATGACCCAGGGGGCAAAGGTCACTTATTATAAATGGATAATGAGACCTAATGCAATGTTCTGAGTGTGGACAAAGAAAGGGTCTATCCATACCCCCTTGTGACTTGGTCATTCAGGCTTTTATTTCCCCTGCACACTTAATGGAGCCAAACAATTGGCAGAAATGCTATACAGAAACGGAGAGAAACTGCTGCATTCTACCTCCGAGAGACAGATACAAATAGTGACCCTGAAACGGCGCCACGGCTCCTCTCAGCACTGACGTGGCAGACAGATGGAACAGCCCCCCTCAGCCCTGACTTAGCCATTTGCTGGCAATTAAAGTCCCCGACGGGAGCGAGAGCGCGGCAAACCCAGGCTGCAGCTAAAGCCAGCCCAGGGCAGAGCTGCAGGTAAGCAGAGCCACGGAGCTGGGCTTAGCAGCTCTTTAACAGGTGCCTTTTGTGGGAAAGTTGCTTTGAGTCCATGTTTGCAGGGACTTCACTGAGGAGCTTCAGACTGAATAAATCCAGAAAACAAATAAAACTTCAAAGACTATCAGACACAAATTTCTCTGTTATTGCCATCTGCACTGTCCTCTAGATACTCTTCTGTCTTTAGTGGTTATCATTCTATTATTCTTTCCATTTCACATCCAGCTTAAAGAATTCCTATTGCGTGAATTAAAACCTGAATTATAAGTCTTAGAAGTCAAGTAACACAAGTTCATTAATTGTTGGAACTTAGCTACCATTCATTCTTCTTTCTTTAAAAAGTTTTCAGTACTAAACCATTTAAAATGTGTATTTGTACACACGCGTCTACTGTACTGGGTAACACTATCTGAGCTGTTAATAAATTGTTAATAAAATACACAAAATGAGCTCCATCTATCCTTGATTTCACTATGTGGGATACAAGTGAAACAAGGCAGGAATCTAGCAAAAAAACCAAGCCAAAATGCAAATCTAATGGTGCTGTGCACTACTAATTACTTTTTCATTTTCTTTTGTACCTTTTGAGTTTTATCCCAATTTTCTATGCAGCAAGGAAGAAGGAAGACTCCAACCTTGCAGGTTTCCATAACACTCAGATGCAGCAGATGGACAGGTAGAAGCAACAGATCCAATCTGGCACCAGCGCCCCTTTTACCAGTCCCATCCAAAGTGCCTCCTGTCCCACATGGCCACTTGGTGCATTTGAAATGCCCCTGTCACACAATGCTGCCTGCACTGACAACTGTGCACAGGCTTTTGTTTCCCTAGGAGCACCCTGACAGATGCCAGGAGTTGTTCCCTTGTGAGACTTCAACTGCTGCATCACTTTGATCCTAGACAGAACTTGCTCCTCACTGTTAGTCGTCTTACTGTCAAATAAAAGAAAAATACTCATGTTTCTATGAAACCATTATAAACTACATGGGTTTGTGTCTTTATATAATACAGATACACCATATATATATAGCTATAGGTGTATAAATGTTTCTGAATGTGCCATGCCATGAAGTATTTACTCCCTGGGAATGATGTGGCTGGGCAAGACACAGGCAGGTGGGCAACCATCCCTGGAAGCAGTGCCAAGGCTCCTGAGGGAAGCAGCTGTCTGAGACTCTGGCTGGAAGGAGCCCAGCAACCAGGAGTTCCCAGGGAGAGGGGAAATGCAGATGCACTCGCTTGTCACTGAGTATGGAATGCACAGGAGGAAATGGCTAAAAGGATGAGGAGGAATGAGGTGAGGAAACCCTGAAGATTTCATGGGACCTGGTGGGTCACTCTCAAGGCCAGCCAAGCACTCCCACAGCCTCACAACTCTGCTTCATGTCAGAAGTCCCAACACTACATTCACTGCTCTACCCTTACCAACACAGTTACACACAGCCCTACTCTGGGGTTGAACATACACTGAAATTGGCTGAAAAATCAACTCAGATAGTCACCCTCTGCTTAAAACGTGCACATGAGACAAGACAAGAAGTTGTCAGCTACTCACAGCCAGCCAGAAGATACTGGTAGTACTGCACAGCATCTGCAGCCAGGAGCAGTGGATGGTTTGCATTAAATGGTGGTTGGAGTTCATTCCACTGAGGAGTTCTGAGGTAAAACACAAGACTATTAATATTTAAGCTAATACAGAGAATGTAAATCAGTGTTTCTGTCATCACATGCAATTATCTATACAAGCTCACAAAATGTTTGTAATTATTTAAATTAGCTTGTTCAAACACTGCAATCCACCACAGGCAGTGGAGCAGCAGGGCCAAATCGTGCAGATTGTGAGGCAAAGACAATACTTGGTTGTTGACTGCAGCAGGGATTGCGTAAAAAACCCCAGGAAGGAGGTTTAGATTAAGTTGGTAAATACGTTCAGGACCATTGTATGTCATGCTGACGTTATATAAACACACAAGAGAAACTGGGGAACTTTTTTGTTCAGTTAACTAGCACTGCTTCCATCCTGTAAAGTCATTGAGCATTTCCAAACTGTGAAAATAAAGCTGTGTAAAGTTATGGATTATTGATCCAATTAGAATTTTCAATTCCATTCCAACCTACTCATTTCAACAATAATGGTCCTGAAGTCTGTGTTGTAATTTTAATTAGGGTGGGCCATTCCTAAATAGCTGGGTAAATCAAGTATTGATCACTCCAGTCCAGCCATAAGCAGCACTAAGGAATGTAGGAGCCAAGAAAAATCAATAGAAAAATATTTTAAAACGTCAAAAGCACTGACAACACTTTCTCATCAATTTTTCTTTACTTTCTTCCACATGTCAGGAATAATTTCTTCTACTGTCTTAAGAAATGGTACCTTCAGCTGCTCACAGGATAACTCACAATCCTTCATTGGGGGAACCTTGCTCACGTCTCACACCAGAATTCTTTACTTCAACACTACCAAAATAATTGTTTCTAGTCCTTATATAAAAAGAAAATTACAACCTGATCATTTAAAATCTCCAATTACTAAGAATCTCTATTGATTCATAGACATGTTCACGTAGTTCCACATGTAGAGAAGGATTTAAATGCTTAGTTCTCATTGAGGGACATGGACAGTGACAGAACTGTATGGAAAGGAAGGCTTGAATTTCTCTCCTTCAATGCAGAACTTTAAGAGTCTTTAAATGCGTGACAACCATGACGCAAAAAGATCGTTCAAAAAGAAAGATCATGAGCATTCTGTGGACAAAAAGAAGGAAAAGTTCCAGGAATGAGGTACCTAACCAAAGCCCAGCTGGCCCTGGGGCAGGTGACCATCTCCAGCGGGGTGTCATCGCTGATCTTGGGCGCGGTGCTGAGCGGCCGCGGCTCCAGGACGTGCTCCACCAGGCTCCCGTAGCAGCTGATGATGTACAACGACTCCACCACAAACTGCTTGGACTGATCTGGGGGCAAAGAGAGAGAAAATCTCATTGCAACAGCACAGCAGGAACAGAAAAAGCTTTTGCAGAAATAGCAGACTGTGTTCTTTTAAGTCTCTTGCTTGCAGCTAAAAATGTGATTTAAAAGAAGTGAAAGGGCTGGAGAGACAGAGAAAAAATGGTACAAAACACATAATTTTCACACAATTGTATGAATATCTCGTACAAGAGAAGGTGGAACAAATTTCTCACCAAGTTGTACTCAGGTGATTACACATTCCCAAACATATGTTGTACAATTGCTTTAGCAAAGGTGTTTCATCTTTATCTCACAATTTTTTCAGTGCCACTTCACACAGTACCTTTGGACTGAACTATCAAAGTTGGGTTTCTGTCACTGCATCATAATAAAAGATCAATTATTCATTTCACTTATTAAAATTTCTTGCAAATTTTACCAAAAGCACCCCAAGCATGTTCCTAAAAATCTCCACTGTCATTGAGTTTAAAGAACAAAATCCACAAACAAGCACCAATTGCTCAGGACCCATCATAAAATAAGAATTTAAGTTTAAATGCAAATCCTAATCCTGTAAGGTACCAACCTTTTTCTCGTTTGAGACCAGAATTGTTGGCAAACCATGACCTTGAAGATCCAAAGACTGCAGCGACACAAAACTCCCCTCCCACAGACTTACTGGGTGAAATCTGTGGAGCTGGCTTGGATTTGCTTTAAAGAAAGAACAAAATAAAATTATGCAAGTTAATTCTCAAAAAATTAAAATATCCCTTGCTTAACAGCAATTTAAAGATATTACTTCAGAAATGGTGAATATCTGCAGTTCCCATAAGGGCCAGCAGGATTTACAGATGCTCAGTGTTTTCCAATAACAGGTCCCAAACTCCCCTGGAATACTGAACTCATTAACTTGAGGAAGGCACTGGCTCATAACGGAGAATTGAATTGTTTAAAAGATCCAATATTGAATATTTGCATTCAACAGAAACAACTTTTGAAGTAAATACAAAGAAATCCTAAATCCCTTGGGAATGAAAATACAGATTTTGGGTCAGTCATTTCAGGTGGTTGGTATTTCCTTGTCTTTTCCAAAGGAATAACCAGGGGATATGTGTGACAAAGGGAGGGAGGGAATGACATGCAGAGGGTACAGGGCAAGGAAACGATGCACACACTCATGAGCCACGTGTTAGAACACATCAGGAATTCGATCATGGAAAAGCAGATTAAGACACGCTGCCTTGACCCCACGATGAGCATGGAGCAGATCCAGGGGTGTGTGAGGATGTTTATTGAGACATCCTGTCTTTCTCCTCACAGGCACCTGCAGGAACATAACATTCTGCTCTGCAGAAGCTCAGAACTATGGTTAGAGCATTGTCCATGCCTCATTTCATTAAATCAGGATTTCACCCTTTCTTTAAGAGAAAAGCTGTTTGAGAAACCCACGCAAGATTCCTCTTTCATCTTCCCCTTGTTCTAGTCCATTTAATCAAATTTTTTCGTATTTTTCTCTCTACTCTATTTCACTGCTCCCTTCTCTTCCTACCCACCCCTCCTTTCCATTTTTCTTCTCCTAATTTCCTGTTCCACACAATTTCAGCCTGTGATTCGACCATCCCATTAACCTGGTTTTTACATAACAATTTCCAGTTCTGAGAAGTGTGTGTGCATATATTTATGTGCAAACAAAGGAGTGCAAGTGTTACAATGGAATTCAGCACTAGAAGAATATTTTTAAACAGAAGAAATCAATTAAAACACTGTAGAGTTATGATATTTAATTTATACTAACAGATCACACACATGGCAAGCCTACAGTCACATGTATCAATTAGAAATTAAAACAAAAAAACTCTTTCCAAAGGAATTCCATCACAATGACCAGAATCCATGGAAAGGTTCAGACAAACTTCCATGGATGTGGATCAGAGCTGAAGCTCGTACATGAGGGAGAAGCTGGAATGTCCCAAAAGAGCAGTTGGAATTTACAGTCGGTAACTCTGGTATTGAACCACCACAAAGCATTTAATATCCAACTGTTAAACCTCCAGCTACAGATGACTGGGTCAGAAATCTGTGTTCCAAAAAGTTCCTGACTATAAATGTATTCCCTTGCTTGCAGTGGCACATCACACTCTGTATTAGAATATTCAAATTGAGATTGCGTTAACTAACAAGTGTTTATTAGCTACTAATAAAAAATCAGAACAGATTTCTTTCACTTCAAAATGATCATCTGTCACAGAAACAGTATTTTTAATCAAATTGTATATTGAGAATTATTTTAGCTCTCACTTTCCAAGTATTCACACACTCATATTCCTTCAGAAATGAAAATATAAATGTATCCACGAATGAGAGTCGTGCTGCTTACTGATCTATACTTCAATCAGTAAATGATTTGGTTTAATATAGAAGATTGTTCAGGACAGTGTCACCCATCAACCCCTACAAAGCAAACCAAGGGCACAGGTATGACTCAGACATATTCACTTCCTCTTGACAAAAGAATCTTTCTGTACTGTCCTAATATTCTTAATATTCTCAATTTTTACTCAACACAGTCTGAGGTTATTAAAATGATTTTTTGAGGTTAATGAAGTAATTTAAAATGGGAAAAAAATTGGAAGCAAATGCTATTCTCAGCTACAAACGACCTGTGTACAACCAAATACAATTATAAACAGCCTTAGAGGAAATGGTCTAAGCTCAGTTCTATTTACATCTTGTCTTTAGGATGTACATCTATCAAGGCAAGCACTTAAATGTTGGTTTCAGTGCCAAAAGCTTTTCCCTTCGAGGACGATGTTTTGTAGACAGAAAGAGCAGCCCTTGTAAAACACGATTACTCATGTGGTTAAACTCAGCCCTGCTAGCAAACAAAGACAAGCAAACAAACAAAAAAGACTTGTGCATCCTATTGGTTTGGAAAGATTTCTGAAAATACTGATGAGATGTCAACAAGTCTATTCTGAACTCTCTTGTAACTGAGGAATCTTTCATTTGACCATCATTCTACTCCATTCCTGAGTTTTCATCAATACATTCCAACTCAAATTTCATTCCTTCAGCAAACCTCCAAAGCCCAGTTATTTTCAGTAACAGTAATGCCATTAGAAAAATATCTTTACATGTCACTGTGATATTTTAACAACTTGGAAACTATAAATCCACATTACTCTGCAGATGCAAACACCCTCCCAGCTTTATAAATGATAACTAAACAATAATGTTGAAGGTAGGTGGTGAATGACTTGTTTCTGCTATGAACTCCTGCTCTTTCCTTGCTCTTGGCTTGTCAGCACTTCATAAATTATTCCAAGAGCTGAAATTTAGGCACATTTGGCCTCACTTTTAAAAACAGTTACTTTGAAAATATCTTCATAATATAGTAACTTCCAAAAGATTGTACCATAGTTTTCCTGACAAGGGATGCAGGAAGAAATTCAGATTGTTGGGAGTCAACGTTCAAACCAGCAGACAGTGAAGCAACTGGGACCAAACATTCCCCATTATAATTTCACTCTTCATTTCTTTCAAAAATTAGGAACAACAGCACTGTATTTAAGACATCAGGAAGATGAAAAGGCAGTTTGCTTTCTCCTCCCTGGATCTACTCCACCTGGAATTCAGCGAGACACGGCAGTAGTTTTACCCCAATTAGATCTGTGCAGAAATCTGTATCAGGAATACAATGTATCTGGGGAAATTTGTATTATTATTAAATTCTCTAACATAATTTTGGAGGATTATTTCTATTTTAAATGCAGGAGCACTGAGATGTAGATGCAGACGTGGCCAACTGACATTTTCTACTGAAATGGCACAAAAGGAGAAGGGAGGAAACTAAAGAAGAAAATTAAGACATCACTTTGTCAGTACTTAAAAAGCAATGAAGAGACCGAGCTCAGCATGCGAGTTCTTTCATGTTGCCAACACAGTAAGAACAGATTAAGACCTACTGAAACTATTCACAGCTCCCACTTCTTGACTTTGTAACACATCAAACTGCCATAATCTCTGGAAATGCATTGTGTTAGCTCTTTGTAAAAATACTAAATAGTTACAATATTTAAACTAGTTTACATTTTAATTATGATTTTACTAGAAAGAATTAATACTTTCAAAATATTATGAAAACCAGAGGTTGCACAGTTTATGATGGAGCTTTATGTCTCATAAAATTCTTCTGGCTCTTAAATGTATCTTTAAATTCATTGTCAAACAAGTGACATGACTTTAAAACAATAAATAAATTGCATATATATGATATGAAGGAACTGCCTTATTATATATTCAAATATTTATAGTCAAATAGTACCAGTCTGCAAAGACTGAGAATCACATTGATTTCATATTCCCAACAAACAGGCTTCAAATAGATGAGATTCATAAAAACAAAAGCACTTATTCCACACTAAACCCACTGAAATGGAAACATCTATGACTGCTGAAAGAAAAAGTTTTATCCTGACTACACACGCAGCAACAAAAGTATCAGGAGAAAAATATTGCATGAAATTTGCAATTACACATAAAATTACAAAAAAAAATCTGTCTCTAAGTCCATATATTTTAATTATCATTGTGCCTAAAACACGAAAACAAATATGTTTCCAGTTGTCAGACTATGAATAAAGCAAGAAAAAGCACAAAAAGCAATGGTAGGATCCTTTATTCACCAGGCACTTAGCTGTCAAATCAACATTCATTTTGTCTACAGAATTGTAGGTCTCATTAAGACCTTAATGGAAACAACATGATTTCTTCCCTCACCCAAAGTTTGTTTTTTATCCTAATTTCTCTGTAGACTAGTAAGGACCATACTTTTGAGCTAGCACTGGCATTAAACAAACCACAAAAGAGTCTTGTGAAAGACAGGCAACAATTTTGGAGCCTATTTCATATATTCCCCTCTTTAATCTCGGCCTTTTAATCTTGCTTCAGTCTAAAATAATTTCTGGTTGACGTCTCCTGCTTCTTGCAGGGGTGACCCACACAGCCTTTGCTCAGACAATCCACTGCCAAAACTCTTCCTTCAAAGCCTTTGCACTTCTTAGATCACCATCAGGCAAAACTCTCTGGTGCATCATAAACTACATTTAGAAATGGTTCTTAGGGAGGTACTTCAGGAATTAGAAACTCTCCAGGAATAAGGCAAAGGGGCCTTTGCTTCTCCTGGTACAGCTCCCATATATCCTCACCAGCCTTTCTCTAGGAATTCTGTGTCCTACAAAGCTCTTAATGAGTTCTTTTCCTGAAGAGAGTATTTTTGATAGAGACATTGAGGGTGATACATGTGGAGCCAACATCTAGAACAAAACCAAGAGCCATGTACAAATATTCTAAAAGATACTGGTGGGCATAGTTAATGGATATCCTCAGCAAAACTGAAAACAGAGAGAAAATCCCAAACCCACAAAAAAAACCTCCAAAACCCAACCCCCAAAAAACTCCTAGCTGGAAGTTTTAAAATTTTCTAAGATGTTCCTACTTCTTCCATTCTTATTATCCAAAACTTCTAGCACCTAAACCCAATCCCATTACAAAGTGGTGACTGAGGTGATGCAGCGCTGCCCAAACACTGAACCAAGCTCCAACGTCAAGAAACTTGTTCAAACTTTCTTTTGCTCTTATAATATGCAGCAATTTTTCACATTAAAATGAAGCCCCCTTTTATTTCAAATACCCCAATTTTAAGGGAACTGTTTCCCATGTTGGAATGAGATGATCTTGAAGGTCCCTTTCACCCCAGACCATTCTGTGATTTTTTTCTCCAAAGTAATCAGCTTTTCTTTTTTTTTTTCAATGCCCATTTTACTGCTTCACCTCTCACTGCAGTACTTTACTGCCTACTCACTGCTAATCTGGCTTATTTTTCAGAGGTCATCATCGATGTTTTCTGTCTGTAAGCAACTTAGTGCTACAATAATAAAGGAAGCAATATAGGAAAAAAAAAAAAGAGGCTTGTATGGAAAAACATTGCAATCATTTCTGCCCACTTAGAAGTAATTTATTTTTTCAACTTCCCTGCTACTTAAAAATTAAATGCACTCTCAAAGGTAAAAAAAAGAAAAAAAACCAGTGAATTCATTTCCTTGCAATGCTTGCTGGTGAACACGCATCCATAGTTCAAAAGTGAAATTATGTGGGTGGAAACCTATGGATCAGCCATGCAGGTAAACAAATGAAAACAAAAAATTAATCCAAAATTAAAAAGTCTAAGCACAGAGTTATCTTCAGCGAGGACAGCAAATGGAGTATAGGCATGCTGGGTTTGAACTGGGAACTCACCAAGGAGCTTTTATGGAAAAACATCCTGCTCCAAACAGGTAAGGTCTTCACGTAAAGGGGAAAAATGCACAGAAATTAGATGAGAACTCAATTCCCAACAAGTACACTGTATATCATGCTATTAAGATTTATGCAGAAAGTGAACAAATTCTTGTTAGAACCCTTGCTGATACCCTGGAGGAGCTGAGGCCCTGCCAGGGGAGCAGCTCTGCCCAGGGCACAGCCCCGGAGGCGGGAGCTGGCAGGAGGGCTCCGCATGCTGGGACACACGGGGGGGCATCGGTGCAAGCTGGGCTCAGAGTCAGAGCTCGGGTTAGGCACAGCTCAGGGCCCCCGCCTCCAATCTGCTGCCAAAGCTGAGGCTGCAGCAGATACTGAAGTCAGAATTGACAGGAAAAGGGAATTAGCATCGAAATCAATCATAGGTGGGGGTTTTCCATGGAACACGGAAGGGCCGAGTGGAGCAGTTTTACAAAGTTACTGAGAGGAGGTCAAATAAAACCAACAGGTGCAATCACAACCTTTTAGGGACAATTACTCAGCCTTTTTGCTAGGACAGAAACACACCAGGAAATTCAACTGTATAACCCAGAAATCTTCTTCCCCCCTTTAAAAGCTTGCACAGATGCAGGAAAGAGAGGCCTAACTTACTTCAAATGTATTTGATGCTCAAATCACCAGATCTAGAGCTGAGTGCTTTTGGCCACCCAACAAGTTACACCACGATTTGATTTTACATTTTGTTCAAGTATTTTTGCACAGTGGATAGTTTTTAACCCATTAATCCGAGGGCATTTTTAATGGATATCTCCCTTTAAAAAGCCATTGCTGTAGAGACATTTGCATAAAATCTGGAAAGGAGCAACAGGAGCCAAATTTAGAGCTCACATGTTCAAGGCTTCTTTGAGTCTCATTTGGAAAGTAACATCATCCACAAAATCTCCGAATAATTGATTTTGTAAATGCCAATGGTTCAGTTTTCTTTTCATACTCTGACTCAGCGATAAGTTCTAGGTAGTTGAAACAGGTGAAACAAGGCAATGAATTACCTGAAAAGGTCCAGCACTGAAGGATGTATAAAGCACTCAGCCATAGACCCACACAATTAAAAGGATACCAGCCTGATAAAAAATAATTCAGTGAGCTAAATCTGACATGAGCATAACATCAATGAATGAAGGGATCCTCTCAAAAAAACACTCACGTGAAGATACAAATCTAAGACATACATTCTTCAACATGCAAAGATGCAAAAATCCAATAAAGAATAGAATATTACAGAAAAAAACCCCTATTTTTAATTAGTACTATAGGCCAAAAACATTTTTGAGCTCCATATAAGGGACTAGCCTTTAACTTTTTGTATTTAATTAATGTTTGATTAACAATTTTGGGGACAGAGTTCATTTGGTAGAACCAACCACCCTTCTAGACCTAATATATCATCTTTGAACAGTGGTAAAACCCAATTAAATTGTCTGAACTGAATGATCTCCTATAAAGTCAGCACATCCAGTCCCCGAGTCAAAGGCCAGTCTAGAAGATGTCCAGCACTACTGCACTGCTTAAATATTTAATTGAAAGCTAAATCTCCTGCATAACCCAAAGCCAACATAATTTAAAACCTAGAATGTATTGAGTGTAAATTTGAAGAGTCATTGGAGAGTGGTCAGATCTGCCTGAGAGTTTAGAATTCAATTTCTAAATGATGATCACTGATGTTTTGGACACTATTTTTTCTTCTCTGCCTCAGTTGCTCTGTCTGCAAACATCAGGCAAATGACACTTAGCTGAGCCCATTAAACATTTCCAAAGATAACACAGGCTTTTTCTTTTTCCACAACATACTATATTGACCTGATTATACCTGCAAATTAACAAATTCTCTTTATTTTAATTACAAATTGGCCCAGGTGGATCCACGCTTCAACTGAAGCTTTTGTTCGGTTAGTTTTGGATAGAATACGGATGGAAACGGGTAGAAAATCTTGTATCATGAAGAAAATGTAATTACACTTCCAAAGACTACAGCAGAGTCTTATTAAAATGCTTTAAGTGTGAGAAAACCAACTTAGTACCTCCTTTCTGTTCAAAAGACCTAATTTCTTTAAAGATGACCATTTTTTCCCTATGATATTTATATAAGCAATTGTTTTCCACTATTTCCTTCACATAATATGGATGGAATGCTAATTGAGAGAGAGAGAGAATCCACAAATTACAGGATAACCCAACCTTGAAGAGACAGCACCAGATGGCTGTGCTCGGTGACAGCAAGAGAGCAATGCCAAGGCAAAAACTCACCCAGGTTCCCATGTCCCAGAGCTAGGGAGAAATTCCAAAGGAAATTATGGAATGAAGATGATTTACCATTCAAAGTTCTGATGGAATTTTCTCAGATTCTTAGCTGACTCTGAGTTTTAGCAAGTTGAAAACTGAAATACTTTGATTTCATGTTGTTATGTTTAATAAAACTATTTAAGCTTTTAATAAGCTGTGCAATAGGCATTTATTCTAACCCTCATCATGTTATGCTGCCATATTGAGAATCCTTTTATAAACAGTCACATCTGAACAAACTTCAGAGCAAATAATTGTATTTATTATCAATTACGAATCATTACACCAGTTGCTTTATTACCAAAATGTGACATAAAAAGTGGAAGTGATATAAAACACGTCTGAGACATGCCAGAAAGGGAATGTCTGGCTTCAGACAACTGTGCTGAATTCTTTAGCTTTACTTCTTTTTTTTTTCTCTACTTTTTCAGTTATTTTTTCCTAATTAATTGTACCATAACGTGATGATTTTGCACTCCTTGTTTTTGCTTGCTGCAGTAGCTGGCCCTGGGATAAATGAAGCTCTCTGAGACAAAATAAACCCAAGAGATATCAGTGACTTTCTGTGTATAGAAAATTAAAATGATAAAACTGCATCAGACACTTTACCTACTTCCCCCTTCCTCACTGAGGGTGGAATGAGGGATGGGATGAAGAAGGATAGAGTTTCATGTTTAAAAATACACTATCTAAATCTCCTGGCTGGAAAAAAAGCAAGGTTTATCCCTTTCCTGTAAGGCACACTGGATTTCTGTGTTTTGACAAGACCCAGCTAATGCAGGTTCCATCCTGCTGCTCACTCCAGCCAGGATGAACTGGGGAGTGAAGTATGATACAAATATAATGAGCGTGTCCCTTGAGGAAGTTAAAACAAATGCTGCTGTCACAGGAGCCAACTTTGACAATAGTTTTTCTTTTGGGGCAATTATTGTATCTTATCTTTCCCTCATTCCCATTACAGCTCATCCAACTGGAAACTAACTACAACTCATTCCACAAACACAAGGAACGCTTATGGAGCTACTGCAGGGCCCAAAGCTGAATTCTAGAATGTTCTGATTCACTGCCTTTTATAGACAACGAGAAGGATCCTACAACTCTTCCCCTTTCCAATCTATAAGCTCTTTGTAAATGAGCAATGAATTAACCCATTCACCAGCCTTGACAAGGAATGCAGCATTACTATCAAAATTTTGAGAGGGAAACTGAGGCAGGGATAGGGAAAGACTTATTAAATCCAGCTCTTGTGCTGTCTTGCATTCCCCCCTAATCTTTAAAACATCAGAAGCTTCCTTACTCATTAGTGCTAGAGCCCCTTTGGGAAGCCTCCCTGCTCCTCAGAATGTGTCAACAGCACAAACTACAGGAAAGCCAGTCAATGGGATGACAAAATGTAGGGACAAAATTAAGTGCTTGATGAAGGTGCGGAAATTACACTGGGAGACTTGAAAAAGCAAGGGAAGAAGCAGAGGGCAGGGAAGAAGGAAAGGATAGCGATGGAAGGCGGAGGGGATGCTCCAAGATACTTCATGCTGACAATGGGGCTTGTATTCAGAGCAGTGACTGATCAGAACATGTTCCAAAATCTGCATGTTTGCAGGGGGGAAAAAAGCATCGGTGATGAACAGCACGGTCATGACACAATCCCAGACTCCATCTTTCATTCCCATAGGGCTACAGGGAACACTTTTTTAAAATTTACTGCCATTCCACCTGTCAAGCAACATGACATGCTTTGCAGCTCTGTTCCAGACACATGATATTAAGAGCACTGATCAGTTCTTTCAGTACCTGGAAAATATTTTGCTGTCTTGGATACCAGCAGAACAAACGCCAACTCGACCTTTTAGTTAATAAAATCTACAAGACTTCATCAAGATTTCATATTAAAGCAACTGATGTTAAAAGCAAATAAAATTGACAAATCCCGCCCTCTAATTATACAGTATTTTAGCCTTGCTTTTTCTTTTTAGACATGTGCTGTAACAGATGAAATTTTTAATTCTTTCAAAGTCACAAGCACGGGAGAGGAATCTTGCTTTGAGGGCGGCTAAGCAGCGACTGTAAAAGCTGAGTGATCCTGAGCCCGGCTCCTTTTCTGATCGCTGCACAATCGCAAGGTTAAGCAGCTGCTCCCAAGGAAGAGCCTTGTTTCCTCGGAGCAGTGCTTAGAGGTGCTGACCATGTAGGTGTAAATACATCTGTCTTTTGCCATTTGCAGTAATACATGCCTCCTACACTTCTCCCAGTGAGGCAGATGGTCCCTGTCCTGTCGAAATATTACACTGCACAGACTTACAGTGCTATGTGTTTGCAGAAATATGAGGGCAGATGTTAAATATGTTAAACACACGCTTTGCCCCCTGGAGGTTTAAGTTAAGGCTGCTGTCTCAATTTGGTCATTTTAGGCATGCCAGGCTTCTTGGATCTTAGGCATTCCTCTTAAATCCCTGCTTTATAAATAACAGCTTTTCATGTTAATTTTGTGTACTTTCATCAAATATTTTGGATGCAGAACAAATGAAGGAAGCTCTCGGCTTAGCATTACAAGGCTATGTGGGCTCTGCTGAAAATTATGATCCTCATTCATGAAAACTCTATTTACACAGCAGGGTATTTCCCATGACTGTTGTTTTCCCCTTTACATAAGCCTCACTGAGCATTTTAAATTTAATTAGTTTTAAAAATTACATAAAATGAAACAGAGACAGTTTGTGAATAGTATAATTTACCGGAAAACTACGAATGTGAACACTCCAACTATGTTTTAGATGTTTAAGAATAAAACATTAAATAAAATATTGCAGACTTATTACAATTGTAATAGTTTTAGAAAGGTTTGCTAATATTGCCACAGCATTAAGGAAACCTTTGTAATGAATTTTGCACTAATTACTACTGTAAACCAAGAGCTTTTTACCAAATCCTTCTCTTCACTGCTCCCCTATCGCCTACCTCCCCTGGCAGGCCCTCAGGTGAATTTTTAATTTCTTTCTCTGCCGTGTCCCATCTGGTTCTAAGTGTCTATTCCAGTTCTGGGAGCCCACATTTACATTTCTGTCCTTCACTGGCCATATTCTTCAAGTCAAGTTTTTGGTATTTCCCCTCTTTGAGGAACTGTGACTTCCTGCCCTGTGATAACCTCCCCCTGATCCCACCTCCCTTGCCATCCTCATCCAGGATCACACCCAGATATGCTTCCAAAATTCACCTGAGCAGCAGCACAATCTTTTTCCCTCGCCTGTGTTTAAACTGTGAGCAGAAAACTAAAAAGGCAAAAATAAGCAACTGAAATGTGTCTGTGGAGGAAGCTAAACCTCAACATGACCCTCAAACTGTTTTTTCACTGTTTCTTAAGTTCCATTTACAATTATCTGTGAAGTTCAGGAATTTCTCTCTGTGCTTGGGGCAACTGCGTGTTCGTGGTTCACGTTTGGCTCAACAAGCCCCGTGAAATTCCCGGCAAGGGCAGGAGTGGATTGTTGGATAGACACGAATGGATACACACGTGCACACACCCCAGCTTCTGTCAGCATGCACACCCAGGGCACCCAAATAAGGGATTTTACAGTATGGCCTGAACTCAAGCACAGAATATGGGAATTACTCAGGGAGAGAGGGAATATTCACAAGCTCTCGCCTGAAAATTAATTCCCGGTTCATGAAACACAAGGTAAAATTCACCTCATGAGCAGGGTTTGAGCAAGAAAGCACTGAAGCAAGAGAGGCAGTGCCTGCGTTTGCCAAAATGCAGGAGAAGGTTAGGAAGCTGTAGGACTCTCAATTGTTTTGTCCAACCACATGCCATGCTCAATCTACTTTCCTTAAAAATATAAAATCCCTCTGTAAACTAATGGATCTATCATATTTTTAACTGGAAAATATTCAGGAATTCAAACAACCAGAAAATGAGAGAGGAAAAATGTAATCATCGCCCAGCAGCTTTAATTACAGTAAAAGAATATTTCAAGTTTAGCAAGAGAAAAATATCAACTATTGGACAGTATAACTTAATTTAAAATTGCTATGGTTTATGAAGCTCATAAAATCTTATAATATATATGTTTAGAGGAACTTTTCCCAACAAATATGTTGAAGTGCTTTATCATGGCACAGGAGAAGTACCAAAGTGCAGCTGGCTCTGGAGTGGAAATCCACACATGAATTACCCAGTCCAGAACAGTGCAACAGAGGAAAAATAAGGTCAAGAAAACAGCAGGATTAAGTTTTGCCTTTCTGCTCAACCTGGCTTACTGTCTTTCCAGTTCTGATGGTTAAAAATCATTTCTGCTTGAAAAGGTTGGAAATCAAAATAAACAAACTTGGAAAAAAAAGTAAAACCATATTTTATTCTGATTGAATACAGCTCTGCTTATGTTTCATTCCAATTCCTGGTGTTAAAACTTCTCCTGACCCACCCAAATGAATATTCCTGAATTTACAGAGGTTTGTTTTCAGGTTGTATTTATTTATCTGATGTTTTCAGTCTCCTCTTCCTCCCACCCCCCCTTCTGCTGCCATGAAGTTACATATACTGAAATTAAAATACGGAATAAAACTAATTCTCACTAATAACACAAATGATTTGTACATGAATCATAAAGGCTAAGAAAGGTTTGTGCCACTTACCCTGTGCGTTTGGTGATGGTCCCTAATGTCATTGGCTGCTTGATTTGAGCAAGAGGCAACACCACAGTCAAACTTGGGAGCGGCAGGAGTCGAGGATTCCCGGGATTGTTGTTTGTGAAGTTATTATAAGTGTCTTGGCTGTTCAATTTACCTTGATGGAATAGAGATGCAATAAAACACATTATTGGAATTTTTTCTTCATTTATCATTTCTACATCTGCCTGAAATAAGATAAAAAAGACCCAAAAAAAAAAAAAAAAAGAAAAAAGAAATAACAAACTTCTTTTGTAATAAAAGAAAAAGATCTAAAAAATTATTCTTTGTTTCAGATAAAGAATAAATTACAGTGGAAGAAGCAACTACTAATTTTACATATGGGGATAAGGAAGGATTCCTTTCCATGCAAGGGAAATTATTCCTGCTGCTGCTGCTTGCCTGGCAGTTTTGTTCACCGAAAAGTTTTCGAGTTCGATTTGAAGGACAAGCTCTGGATTCCAATTCCCTACTTAAAAAAAGGAGTATCTGGAAGGGAATTATTTTCCTAAAGTACCACATACAGTGTTGGTAATTGGAAGTCCTGAAAAGGTCGCTTTTGTTGTCTCGATGGATAAAGACACGCAGAATAATCATCTGCAGAACTAAGGCTGGAGGAAAATATCAAGTAACTATGTCAAATAAAGCCACACTAAACTACATGTAAAAATCAAGAAAGTATCAAAAAAGTAACTAATTTCATATTCCTTCAAAAAGACGAAAATGAAACATAGGTACTGAAAAAAAGGAAAGAGAAACATAACAAAAAAACCCTCAACAACCCTAAATTTAGCTGGTTTCAAAGAGGTCTGTGCTGGATGGGCGCCCAGTTTGGATACGCTTTCTTACTCGCTGTATCACTCTGTAGTCACAACCTTTCATTCTTCAGTTGGAAAAGGAAACTAGCTCCAAATTTCATGGACAGTAAAGAAAGAAATGTGAAGAAACCAAAGAAAAAAGTTAAACAAAAAAAGGGGCCAGTCTGTTTATAGCAGAATCAAAAGTACTTTAAATAGACAAGCAACCATGAATTAAAAGGTTTAGATCATTAACTTGTTTTTCTGTGTTCCTATAATGCTGTGAAACGCTGGCTTTGTTCTTAATCAAAAGGGAACCATATTGGGAATTAGGTTCCTAAACAACCGATGCATTCTACACAGATATTATACAAATCCCAGGCCAAATCCATACAATCTGCCTCAAGAGCAGCCACCTTTTTTCAAGGAAGAAAAACAGCACAGCAAAGGGTTTCTCACAGGAAGCTGCCTGAAAAGCTTTAATGGTACTTCAGATGGATTGAAAATAGGAAAAGGAAGGCGGAAAAATCTTAATGAATGTCTCATCATCCTAAAGACACTCAATGCTTCCTTCACCCTTCTTTTAATACTATATAACTGGAAGCTTGGGGGTTTTATTTGGGTTTTTCTGCAAAGTCCCCAGACCTCTGTGTCTCAGAGAAGCACAGTAACAGAAATGATGAAATTACAAAGTGTATTTTGAGATAAGTATCTGGCCTGAGCATCCATCAATAGGTTTTAAGAAAAATAGCAAAGCTTTAATGAAGGACAAGCCTATTGAAGTTCCCAGAGAGCAGATTTCATTAATAGCAATTTTCCTGCACCAACTTGGAATAAAAAGAAAAGGGAAAAGGAAAAAAAATCCCAGCTCAGTTTTAAATAAGACCAAGATGCAATTAATTTTTTTAAAGATTAGTTCAATAATGCACTTTAGGTTCTTGCAGGAAGACATATGAATAGTTTTGTGCATTATTGTCTAATTAGTTACTGTTCCTGCAGCCAAGGCCTCCCTGGAAGTGTTTCCCTCTCCCATATTCCCCTGGATCCACACAGGCACAGCAAACACTGACAGTATCTACTGAGGGGGCTCTAAATGTCCGTAATTTGTTTTCTTTTACTTGTTCAGAATATAATGACTAACTCTGAACTACTGATCCAAAGGCTGTGTTGGAACAGCTCCCTCTCCCCTCTCAAGGCACATTTAATGTCTCAGAGCCCTCTGCTCCCAACTTCATGTGGTTTTCCACATGCAAAACCTTCAATGGAATATTTGCGCACAGAGACATGAGGAATTTACAGATGTCCTTCCTACACAAGGATGAGCTGCTTCGCTTCCATACAAGTTGAGGACTCCCAAGGCAGTTTGGGATACTTAGAAAACTACAGGATTAACTCATCCCTTCAGAGTTTTTTATTAATCATAGGAACAACATCTTACAAATTCTAAGGCTCACCTATAAGAACACATAATTAAACCCAAAAAAAAGTACTAAACAAAAAAAAGAATGAAAATGTAAAAGATTCTGAAAGGGACTAAAATGTAAGATGATTCTTCTTGGAGAAAGAAACCAAAAAACATTTAGGAGGTCAAGCATTTAATTTGTAACTATGTATTTGGAAGTGTAGCTTAATCTGATATATACAAACCTCAATAAAAAATTAACTAAACCAGACCTCATAACACACAGCACTTCACAGCACAAACATGATAAAAAAATTCTGCTGTGACAAATGGAAAAGCTGTAAATACCAAACATATGTCACAATAACCATTGCCTGCCAACCTGCATTTTCTGCTGCAACAGTCAGTTGCTTAACTGCAAAAAATGTAATTAAAAGTGATACCAGACAAAAATTAAAAGTTGGAATGCTACAAAGAGGAGAGAAATTATTTTTGACAGGAAAGTTGTTCTTGAAAATCTGACTACAATAATATTAAGATGAAGGGGATGATTAAGGTTAAAGAAAACCCCCCAATTTTCTGGTGTGCTGCTGTACCCATCCAGGAATCCGAAAAATTACCCTTCCGTTCCTCCAGCCCTTCCAAGTAGGAAACTCCTGCAGCAAACAGGAGTTGTGTGCACACAGGGCTGTCAGATCAGGCCAAAAGAGCACAAAGAATGCAGTCAAGCATCAACATTATTTCTACAGCTCAAGCCGTTGTTGATTCACTGTCAAAGGACAAGCAACAAATAAGCCAAAGTTTAAGTCGGGTAGAAATATCCAGTATTTTTCATCCAGCAGAATGCTGAACTCAAGTTACCTCCCGACATGTGGACAGTGCATTTAACCGTAAATGGCTGTAGACTGACACACACAGATCACATCCCACAGACTCCTCCAGGAATACCTTTATTGCAATCAATCATCACCAGCACAATTCCATGGCAAACGTGTCCTCTAAAGGATCATTTCCAGTTGAGCATCCCAAGCAAGGGGGCACTTTTCTTTTGGTAATCACCAAGAGCCCTCAGGACCCCGTGCAAGGCATGGGGTCAAGTATTTGTCTTTCCATGGGCTGCCATAGAGAAAATTTTCGTATCAGAGCTGTGCATGGAACATATTAAAGCCAGCCTAGGCTGGTGAATCTCCTACTAATTTTACTACAGGACTTCCAAAAAGCTGAGGATGCTGTGTGGCTCTGGAGTCTGACAAGTTTATTTGCAAGTGCAGCCTTATGTTGGGTAAACATTGCCTACTGAGACATGAAAACCCAATCCTTGGTTCTGGTTTTGGACCTGTTTGCTGAGAGTCTGCAAAACCACCACCATCTCATCCCCACAAAACCTGAGCCACGCTTTTCCAGACATTTTATTCCACTGACACTCAAAGCAGAAATAGATTAAGTTGAGGATAAAAGTGAAGAAAGAAAACAACAATGGGCTTTGTTGTCAGAGGGAGGGAGCGGCTGCCGGGCCGGCCGGGCCGAGCTGTATTCCCAAACCGGCCATCACTAACAGACTCACTTCCAGTGAGGAAAAAAGGGAGGCCTGAAAGTGCCGGACAAAAGAAATCCCAGCAGACAAAGAAAAAACAAATTAAAAGCACCATTATAAAACACAGATGCTATAAGGAAAACAAACTTCACAAGATTTAGTGTTTTTTGACAAAGCTGGACATCTGTGGAAAAGCCATCAGGAGAAGCTCCCAGGTATGGCCAGACAGGCTCGTGGTCCCACGGCATCGCTTCCCTCCTCAACCCCTGGGCAGAGACACCCTCAGCTCTCCACACACCTCCACCACTGCAATGTCAATTTATCAACAGCTAAAATTTTACTTACAATTATTTTATTTACGATCAGTGTTAAATCTGTAAGTTACTCTTTAGGCCTGAATATGAGATTTAAACATTTGATCAAATTACACTTTTTAAAGTTTTCAAACTGTATTTTTGGATAAGAAAGGAAAGCTACATCAAGGGGAATATGTTCAAGACTTGCAAGCTTCTAACACTGTTCAAAAAGCAATCAATCAACTGAAAGCAATTAATACAATTACATGTCCTCTTCTGATCAACTAAGAGCCTTGATGAATTCAGGCCAGATTTCAAACTGGTCAGTGTTTGAGAGGAGCATTTGGGGGCACTGCTGTCAGAGATCAACAGAGGAGAGAGGAGGAGAAACACCCTGATTTTTGGCACTACTAATGACAAAAGTATACATCCAAACGCAGCTTGGCAGGGACATTCCCCAGCCCCAGGGATAGTGTTCAGCTGCAACACAGTGTCGCAAAAATACTTCATGGGATCCTGAAAGAATGGTATGGATGCAGCTCCCGTTACTCTGCTCTTTAGTCCAGCATAGTTCCACATTGACGCAACCAAATCACTTCTCACCTGATTTCAACTGAGTTTGAATCTACCAGTACCACAGATCCCATCCGTGTGTGGAAATGGAGCTCCCTAAATCACAGCCAAGTTTAAAACCAAAACTACACCCTCACACCTAAGGGATGCAAACACTAAGTTATCAACAAACTGAAACTAAACCCTTTTACCCATTACATTTCAGCATGTGTATGACATGTCTCCAGGCACTACAGGATTTTCTTTGGTGTAAACTGTCAGCGAGGAAAGCAAAAAGGACTCGGCCCAGAGAATTTTTTCTGGTAGGAAAGTAATGATCAGAAGGATTTTAGTTTCTCGATACACTTTATTTGAAAAACTAAAGTGGTATCAAGCACCTCTCAGCCTTATAATAAAATGCTTCTATGTTGATTTTTTTCCATTTTTCTTCCATTACTCCAATACAAAAAGCTTAGTAATGCAGTGTCATTAAAATTCAAACCCCACTTGATTAGGTTTTATATCTTCCAGTATTTAACAGACTCCATTTCAAAGAGTACCACGTAGTCTACTGACATTAACACTACATATAAACATCTATAATTTGGTAAATAAAAACGCAGTAACTCCAGGCTATGCAATCATGTGGAGGCCAAGTTACAGGAAAATGAACCATGTTTGGCCATTATTTCTGTTTAGTGTAACACTGAGGATTCCTCAGCTAAACATTCCCTAATTGTATAATGCAAGGGAAAGAAAATCCTTTCGTACTGCTAGGCAAAAAATGGCAGGAACAACAGGAGTGTCATGGATGTGTTGGTTTATTTTGCTTTGCTTTTTATTCAATACAAAAAGTTTCCCGGATGAGAATGGAAAGCTTCCCAGCTTCAGTTCCAAGACTTTCACCCTCATTTCTGACCTTTCCTCAGACATGTTCCAGTATAATCTGTAATCTACTACAGTCGGAAGAGGAAACAGCAGCGCCCTGGTGAGAAACGCTGCCTTGTGACCCGAGCAGAGAACCCAGCGGAAGCAATGCTGGCTCACGGAGTCCTTGGAAGAGCCTGACAGACAAATTCAGTACCGGCCCGGGAAACACACCCGGCACCAAGAGCCCTAATTACTGCCAAAGTGGGCTTTTTCTTTCATGTTTTGTTTTATTCAGTCCAACATGTGTTATCTTTCTTTGTACAATGTTAGACATTTTCCTAGAAAATGTCAGGAAACTAATTATTTTAGTTAACGATCGCCTCTCAATTAAAGTTACATTGCCATTTCCTTGAATTGTGTCCTATCAAATTTAAACTCATTTCACACCCTAACCCTCAATATTTCCAGTACAATCAGACCCATTAAAGGAAGAATATTATGATTTAGCTACAGCATATGCACACACATCATGTAGCTACTCAGAGCTAAACCTATCACTAACTTGCTTCCATTGGAATGGATGGGAGAAAATAACGCAGCGGGTTGTTTTTGTAACATTTAAATCCGTTTGATATGGAACCTTTGGAAACACAGCTGCACTAAATCTCACGGCTGTCCTAAGAAAGCAGAGCTTGCTCTCTGTTTGCATCTAGGCAAGGCATGTGATGGTGACAGCTCCTAAGTCAGAGGGCTCTGCCGAGACGCACAAGTGCCAGCCCAAGTGTCCCAGCCACTGCTCGGACAGAGTCCCCTGCCCTCTCACCCGAGCTCCTTGAACTTCAACATCATCCACTCAAAATCTGAACGTGGCCTAGTAACAGTCCCTTCCTTCTGGAGTTTTTCTGCTATCTTCAGTTTCAGAAACTTTGTCATCAGTTATGAAGTCTCTCACTCACTGATACCCAATAATCTCCTCTTGTCCTCGGCAGAGGAGGAACTCCCACGACCTCTCTCCTGCCTGTGCCTCTACCTGGCCAAAGATGGATCATGAAAGAACAGTTCCAACCTCAAGCTCTACCTGGATTTGAACCTATCCTTTACTTACACAATTAGTGATCTATGGTTGGTCATTTCTATTAGCTCCATGTGTATTTTTTCTTTTCCTGTATGGAAAAGAAATTACATTGACAGTCCAGAGGAACCAAAAAGGAGAGGAAACCATTCTGCCAGAACAGCAACAATGTCTTGAGCCCTGTGACACCTCTCACAACAGGTGTGAGGACACCTACAGGGTCAACTGCCTTGTGCAAAGAGTAACTCCTTGAAAACCCGACACAAATACCTGCTTCTTCCCTTGCTGTTTCACCTCCTCGCTTTGTACAGACACTGGTTTGCTGTGCTATAGCTGCTCAAAGAGCTGCAAAATAAAGGTGTCTCGTGGCATTTCCTTAGAAAACAACCCCTCCAGCACCACACACACAAGTCTGGCATAATCATCATTTTTCAGGATTTATTTAACTAAAAATACTGTTTGTGCAAAGCTGAAGTCCATGTATGGGCAAAACTCAAAATAAACCCAACCAAACTGGTTTGCCAGCTGTTGGCTCCAGGCTTTGCGCAGGCAGCACTGGCAGCGCTTAAGCTGGGCTATTCCAGATGGTGTTACCAGACAAATCAGCCAAACTGGCCACCCTTTGCTGGATCATCTCCAGCAAAGGCCAGGCACAGCCAGGGCCGAGTCCATCCTCTTTGAAACAGATTTTGCACCTTCAGCAATCCACAGATGGGAAGAATGCAAGATGAGTTTCTTGTAACTACTACGGGTGTAGCTGCAGAGTATTTTGCAAACAAACATGAAGGAGCAGTGCCATCCTCCCTTCCATGTGGGTGTAAGCCAGCTGTGGGCCAGAGGCTGTGGCTACCACAGCACTGGACTGGAGTTTGCAAACTCTTCAGAGGACAGGACTCTGTGAGCTCAGACTAACACTGCACTAATGAGGTTATCGTGCAGGCAGCCTCCGGGCGCTGTGGAGAGACTCTGTTGCTCCGATTTCTTGCACATGGGAATTTTGTTAACACTGTCTGCTGGTGAATGATGAAGCGCTTGAGAAAACAAGAATGCACTATTGCTGCCCCTCGTCGTGTCTATCCATCATAATTCAGATCAGCACAGCTCTGAATTCAAAGCCTTCTTTCAGGGATGACTCCGAGACACTTCAGCATTGTAAACTTCGGAAAATTTTGGTGTCTCAGACTTTTCTTCCAAATGATACAGAATAAAATTATCTTTATGAGTTGAATTGTTTTTGTATTGGGACAGCACAGTCAGAAAAACTGATCAGCCTGTCTTAGAAACTACAAAATGAACCGGGCTGGGAATTTCTGAAGGACATCTCTGTGTGCAGATGTGTTCAGTGAGGAGATAGGGAAAGTTTAATGGCAGCCCCTTACCCAAAGGGCTGAGCTTACTCCAATTTAATATTGATGATAAACTACATGCTAACACATCTGTGATTTTTATCCCCACCTTTCCATCTCTGCCTTATTTTCCCTCCAGTTGCAACCACAAGAACAAATATTTTAGCACCTGAATTCAACCCGGGTTGAATACACGGGATTTATCCCGAGTTATGTGGAAAAAAAAAAAGTGCCTTGAGAACCACTGCATTTGAGAACTTGATAATAATATCCATGGGTAATTATAATAAATGGCTTGTCTGAAACACCCATAGAATAGGAACTGAAACAAACCATAGCAATCTGTCCCCCTTGTACCCGCCACACACCCTCGGCAGCTCTGCTCTTTTACCCATGACCGCTGAGGATGTTTTCTGGCTCCGTGACAGCATCGTGACTCAGGTCATGAGAAGTGTCAAAGATGCATTTCCTTGAGATGGGAAAAAGCAACTGATTTAACAGCCCACAAGGACTAAGCAAAAAAGAATAAGCTCAATCAGCGTATTTAGGGGTAAAGATAAACCTTTTAAAAGATAGAAGTATATTTTATTTCTAATCTTAATGCTTACGTTTCTTTCCATAAAGTGTTTACATTTTTCAGGCTACCAAAGATGCACAGTTGATTAAATGCCTTACTTAAGAATAATAAGCTGGAAAAAAAGGAGGGTAACGGGCAACACCCATTTACTGCATAATCCATCACCAATCGTATAGACAGGGAGTCTGATTCAGGCTGCAGACATGAGGGAGCAGCCCTGGATTCCCAGAATACCCACTGCCAGGGGAAGCAGAAGGTGTTTGGGCTTGAACTCAGCATGTCCATCAGATAAAATGTTTGTTCCCACCAGCTCTTGTCCCATTCCTTCCCCTCCTTGGTTACTAACACAGAGCTTCACATGCTTTCACCTTCCCTCATGCCAAACCTCCCTTGTCATGCAACACCCTCCATACTTAAACCTCCTCCTTCAGCTGATACCGTCTCTTGAAAAACTCTAGATTCTACTTTCTCACCTTCTGATCCAATATATTACAGGCTTGTATCAGGTGAGCAAAGCTACTTTTTGTCATTTCACTGATGGCAGCTCCCTTGAACCACTTACATTCCTTGACCCACCAGCAAATGTCTGGACAGCAATGTCTCCCCTGTGCTAGTCCACTCTCCTCCTGACCTAATTCCAGCCTTTCCACTTTGTGCCTTGGACACGAACCACGCAGAATCTTTCCTGCATCACTCCTTCAGTGACCAACTCTTTTCAGCTGGACTGTTACTCCAAAGCTCAATCCTAGTGATGGGTTTTATGCTGATCACACTCATTTCAGCTGTACACAAGTGTACCTAACTCTGCACTGACACACTGAGAAGACATAAAGTCGAGCACGTTCCTTCTCATGGATCATTAATATCCTTATTTATCAACTTCCAATTAGCAACTGCAAAATCTTATCAAAGTGCTGCATCAGCTGCAGGATGTTGTTACTACTTGCAGTGTACGAGAAGGAAATGCACCAGCCTGCCTTTTATGTACTGGTTAGCTGGGGAGATTTGCAGATGGAAAAACATGGGTTTACTGTAAATTAAGAGGGAGTAATCAAAGGAACAACTGAAATAACCATAAAATTCCAAACTGTCATTCATTAAGTCATTTTCAGATAAACCCTTAAAATTCCAGTTACCACTTCTTGGACTCCCTCAGTACCTGACTCTCACACATCAGCACTTGACCCTCTCAAAATTTCCTTCCATTTGATGTTACCAAGACTGAAATCATCCATCTTGACAGGAAAACGTCAGGGGGACGCTCACATCTGTGGTAATCCCACTCCTCTCTGCCTTCCCCTTTCCTTTCACCTCGCGATCCATCTCTGCCATCGCGGTCTCCTGTGTGCTGCCGATTATTTCCTCTCCGCCTGCCTACCCACAACCTTTCCGAAACAGTTTGCTCTGACCACTGCTACAGCATTTGCTGTGCTAAGTCACTCAGTCATAGATTTTTACATGCCGTATCTCAAGTGCTGCAATTCCCTTCTGATGTCCATCTCCTTCAATTTTCAATCTATCCGTAATATTTGAAACTTCGCTTTCAAATATCAAGGTGAACATGTATTTGCCCCAGTCTTCGATCTATGCTGTTTACTAAAACCTGCTTCTGAAACACTTGATGTACAGACACGAACTTCCCTTGTGACAAAATTTATCACTACACTTCCCTACTTATCTGAAGGGAATGGATCTTTTCCTTCCACTTCAGAAACTATCCAAAATACACCACCCACTTCTTTCACTCCACTGATTCTTACCCATTACAAAAAAAAAAGTAGGTGGGGGGAAAAGGCAGCTAAAACACA
Source organism: Corvus kubaryi (assembly GCF_017639235.1). Classification (NCBI taxonomy): domain Eukaryota; kingdom Metazoa; phylum Chordata; class Aves; order Passeriformes; family Corvidae; genus Corvus; species Corvus kubaryi. Next base: position 9,061,930 of record NW_024581088.1, read on the forward strand.
GCAAACACAGCTCCCTTAGACCTAGTAAGCTGCTGGCTGGTTCCCAAACTGGTGATTCCAGCTCTTCCCACCTCTTCTCCCAGCCCTACACGTGGGACCTGGGCTTGCTCTGGGCCCTTCCAAAGCCAGCGATGGGATTGCTCCAGAAAGAAGGAATCATCACAGAATGGTCTCTAAAAGTCACTAGCAGAAAATTCCCACCAGATAAATTAACTTTGTTTTTTTCCCAACTGCCTTAAAACCGTGAAACTTCAGGTGAGAGTGTGAAGAAAATCACTCGGTGCTTCAGGCAGCACAGTGAACGTGGAGGGTTTATATTTGCAAATAAATAAATATTTATGATGCCTATACGAGCAGTTCAGTGTCTGTATTAGTGAAAAAAGAGAGGGTTTTATCCTCATCTCCACCATTTGTCCGTGTTACGGCGGTTCCACGCCAGGTCCCCCTCTCGGGGCCGGCCCCGCCTGAGGCGCCATGGCCGGGGGGAGGGCGCCCCCTGCAGGCCGCGGCGGGCAGAGGCGGGAGCGCTGAGGGACCCGGCGCGGGCAGACGCGTCCGGGGCGAAACCTGCGCCAAGAAGAGGAGCTGGAAAAGTAATTATTTGAAATTATCTGAAATGACGCGTAAATAAAAAAAGAGCCGAGTGTGACGCTGTGGAGAAACAAGACAGTGACACAAATAGAAATGTTAAAAGCACGTTAAAACAACGTGGGGCGATGCCGCAGCTTGCTTTGCTGTTTCCACGCAAACTGTTTCTATCGTGAGACGCTAAAGAGAAAAATTAAACTTAATACGGAGTTTTCGAAGAAGCGCTTTCAGCTCGTGTTCACAGCGTTTCGTGTTAAACTCCGTGAAGGAACTGCCCTCCAGTGCTTTAAGTTATTATACAGTTAATTTTCTTTGAAACAATTTTTGTCTGCCTCTCTCTAAATAGGTGGTTTCTTAAGTGAGTGTTACTGAAAGGAAACCAATCTGTTTTTCAGGAAGGGCTGATGATGTCAGTCCTTTCAACTCTGCTTTCCCATAAGAATTCTTCTAGTAAAAGGAGTTTCACTCTGGGAAATAGTGAAAAGTAACGTGAAAATATGTAAAGCATCTCAGGCTGCATGTTTATCAAACTTCCAGTTTTATGTTTGGCTTTTAATCATGTTGCGATTGTGACAGATGAAGGAAAATCAAGAGAAAACCTTTTGATTTTTAAACTTAGAAAAGATTTTGCAATGAAAAACGTGTCACACTAAAATATTTATAAAGAGATAAATACAAGCCTGAACACACTGTATCGAGAACAACATGGTTTTTTCATAATTTTAAATTTATATACTCCATCTCAGCATCAGTATTAAATCTGAAACAGAACCATAGCATACTATGAACAGTTTTTTGGCAAATAAATAAATACTTCAATGCCCAATGAAATACAAGACAAATTCAGAGAGAATCATATTATTATGGAATATTTTTAGTAGGTGAGGATGTGTAGCTGTAGATCCAATGTTAACTTACTGGATTATTATTTGTTCTGGTACTGGAAATTCCTGCAGCCAACAACAGAGAAAACCAAGCGAGCAGAGCTACAGAGACTTTATTCACTTACTGGTGATGGAAGAATTAATAACATTCTGTGAATTTTAATTTGCACGATTAAAATAATTGGAGTTATATGTAGTTTTCAACCTTCCAAGTAAAGCACTGCATTTCTACAGCTAAATGCTCCTTGCTATTCACATGTTGGTGTCCTGAAGAGAATAGGGAGAAGTTTGAATCACCAAGGACATAGTTCTGCTTTAACTACTCGCCCTTTAATCCTTATGGTGTACCTGTGAGACAGGTAAGGAACCATAAACCCCATTTTATACAAATAAAGGGCCACGTATGGCTGTATTTTACCCTAATGTTCACCCCAACAACCGACCGATGTTGTAACACTCTTATAACAGTAAAAGCCCATAAAAGGATCCCAACATAACTCAGATATTCGTGACAACACACTCTGGCAATCCAAGGGAATGACAAAAATACAACCTCGATGGATTAACAGACAGAACAGCCCAAACAAAATCTCTGTCGGCTATAAAAGGTGCAAAGGAAATATCTCTTTATCATCCTCTATTTAACAGTTTACTTCATTCTGCTGAAAAGAACAAAGCCAAACGATGATTCATTTGGAAATGAAATCATCCCTACCCCCAGTAAAGGCTGACATTGTGCGGGTAAACAGTCCTGGGGTGCTCCAACACAATGTAAATAGATTGCCTTGCTACTATATACACAGCAAACAGTTTCATTTTGAAACCAGGAGGCAAAAAAACAAGCGAGAAAAACATGACAGAGCCTGAACGCTGAAAATATTTACAAGAACAAAAGCTAATCGCAAATTACCATCAATAAGTTACAATTGCCAATCAAAGGGGAAGATAAGCCACTGCAGTCTTTCGGCCTAAGGCTGTAGCAATGATATTGTAACGCAAAAGGAGTATCAGCAAAAGGATTAAGAGCAGGTTTTTTTTAACGTAGGGTTTACTGAAAATTGGAAAAGATGTAAGAGGAAAAATCGTGATGACATGACTCCGCACGGAAAAATCCTCCAGTTTGCCACAATCTTCTCTGAATCAGTCACTTAATCAACACCTTGTCCCAGAGCAATGGTGCTCTCCAGGACATGGTCTTTGGCTTTATTTCCATTATAATCAGCCGCACTTAGAGGGGTGATTAAGGAACATAACAGTTATTCTTCTTGAAGAGAGCTACAAAATTAAAGTCATTCCACACACGGGGAACACAGGGATTATTATTGTTGTCACACAGCAGAAAGCTGACAGACAAAATCAGCTGAATAAAATTCACCAAGGGCTGCAGAGAGAGTGAGAAGTAAAACAAAGAATTGAACCCAGAACTGCTCTTTTCTGTTTCGAGTACTCGTTTACACTTCTGTCACCAGACTGCCGTGACTCCTCCAAACAACAATAATTTAACATTATAATATGGTAAGGAGCTGTTACAATCTAAGTAAACACATCTTAGCTCACAAATTAAAATAATCATCGGTCTCTGGCTAATCCTGCTGCCACACACAGGCACACAACACACACACAATCCCTCTGCTGAAAGTCGCTCTGAACTTCAGGGGTTTTTTACAAGTTGATGATAAATGGCTTTTTATAAAAAGCTTAGAATAGGGCTCAATATCCTGCCTGCCTTCAGCCAGGGGAACTGAAAGATTACTGAAATGAAAAAGCAGCAATAAAATTACTGAAATATTACAGTACTTTACCAAATGGACTCTTTCAAACCAACTATTTTATTTTTTCTCCTAATTTTTTAAAAGACAACTCTGTTAACTCCTCTATACAATCCCCACAAATTTCTCATGGAAAATGTTCATATGAAGTTTTGCAAGTTACCAACACACAGTCCTAGCACATGTCCAACTTCTGCACTGAGGAAGTGATGAGTACAATCTGCGTGAAGTCCTCCAGGAATCTAAGTCACCTTCCTGCCTTAATTCTCAGCACCCATGTGCAGACTTCCAGTGGAGACAATTGTTTAAACAGAGTTAATTTTTCAAGCAGTGATGACTGCACAGAGATCTTGAAAGAAATCTGATTTATTATCTTTCAAGACAGACATTTGCAAACTGAAGCCTCAGAACTCTTGAGACACTCCCCTAAAAGCTGCTGCCTTTCCCTCAGTAACTCGTCCATGCATGCCTGTCTCCTACCTCCACCACTGAGCATCCTGAAACTGCTGATTCTTCTTTAAAAGAAGTGTCAAATCTATTCAAAACTTCAAATGTACCTCAGAGTACTGTAAAGGCAACAACTTACTGCAATTTCCCTTGACAGAAAATAGAATTGGATGGGTGATAGCCACACGAACTGACAGTTCCTTCCTCTCCTCTCCATGATGTCCACAGTTAAAAGGGGTTGGATGTGCCATAGCGAACCTTCGGAGCACTCCCCAGCCTGTTTCAGGCTGAGCTGCTGTACAGAGATGAGAGGAAGTAAAATGGTAGATACACAACTGTCTCCAAGGAGGAAGAAAGTTCAGAGCACGTTTTGGGTGCCTTCCAGTGGCTCCAGGCAGAAGAGGATGGCTCCAGAACAGCCACGCACAAACCTTTGTTCAGAAAAGTCCAAAGAAAGGCGAAAATACAGAGGCTGCTTCTGAGGCAAGTCTGGTTCCCTTAATAATCACCAAGTCATAAAACAGTTCCTTTGATTCAGAAATCCCATAAAGGTTCTCTCTATAGCAGAAAGCCCAGCACATAGTTGGGCTTTCACAAGAGCTCCTAATCCTGCTCATAATTAGGGAAGAGGGACTGTTCCTGGCCATTTTTAGTACTCTCAGACTGGGAAAGGGTGGCTACCTCAAAAAAACTGCTACTCAAACTTCCACTTCCGTGGAACTTGTGACTTACTCTCAACAGAAAGGGAGCATAAGGATGCAGCAAATCCTGAATGCAAACAAAATGGCTTCTAGCACAGAAAGAGCAGGGCTGAAATAGAAGACGAAACTGGAAAAGCTGTGACAATGATAATTTTTGAACATTTTTTGAGGCTCCCCTTCACATCCTTCGAGTTTCTCCAAAGCACGTCCACCACAGGAGCAGGATAGACAGATCAGTTCTTACAGATCCTTCACCTTTGCACATCATTTGTCACATTGTTCCCACACACACAAAAAAAATGGACAAAAATCTGTGCCATCAGCTTCCCACTGCCTTGTTCCCGCATTTCTCCTCGAGCAGTATTTATTGTAGATACCCAGATGTGCTTCATGCTCATCAAGGCCGATGAGCAATGAGAATTTTAGGCAATAAATACAGAGCAGTTTACTGACTGTGTGCTACATAGAAACAAAACTGGAAACCTAAAGACCCCCAACCTGTCAGTTTAGAGTGGAAATTATTAACACACCTGTGATAGCATCGTTTACTTAAGCAAGCTGCAAAACTAGAACTGTCTTCCTGAAGTGTTTCCACCTTGGCTCATTCCTGTAATATCTGCATACATCACATATTTTTGCACAATGCCTACAGCACCTCATTTTATGAAATTCATATTATCTTCACGATGGAAAGAAAGGAAGAAAGTGGATTTACCATGGAGAGGTGAGCCAGAGGGGCTGCTTGACAGGCCAGGCACGGGGCTGCAGCGTCCTCCCTGCTTCGACGTCAGCTCCTGCTCAATCTCCTCCAGCCCCGCGCTCTTCTGGAAGCGGCTCATGCGATTGACCACCCGTGGGGACATGTGAGTCCTGACACAGGGCTGGCCTCCGTAGGGATTGATGGGAAAAACATGGGAAGTGCCTCGGAGGGTGCTGACCACCACCCAGCGGCAGTCGTGGCTGAAGGAGATATCCTGTACCTGGAAAACAGCGACATGGGAATGAAGCCACCAACGCGCACACCTCCAACAGAGCGCTCATGTCTTAAACGCAAACCTGAACTCAAAATGGGGAAAAAATCCCTCAAGTTTAGGCAATAACTTGAATTTTGGTGCCTTTATCAATGAACTTAGTATTCAGTGTATATTATAAGCTGCACTGCAATTCACAGTTCCAAATTTTATGTACTTTTCAAAATATTCTGAGATTATGCAAACAAACCATGCTGCAAAGTGCTGCAGAAAGCCGCAAGATCTTGGTGTAGTTTTCAAATAGAATTTAGTTCTATAAAGAGCTGGGAAATTGTTTCAATTACATGTTTTGTATTTGCTTGTTTAATCTTTAGAGATTGCCCAAAAAGGGGAAAAGGGAGGGATGAGAAGAAAAGAGAGAGATCTCACCACTGGGCCTGATTTTGACAAATACTGGCACAAGTCTTATTTTAGCTTAAAATGCTAAGTTTTGAAGCAAATATAAAAATACAGTTAAACATTTTCCACCACAGTTACTCCTTGCATAGATCTCAGATACGAAGTCCAGAAGGATTTAATTCTCTTTTAAGTGTGCTTTACACAATGCTTTGATGGAAAGCAAATTCTTGTTCCTGAAGGAATGCTTTAAAAGAGAGATTAAAGTTTGTTTCCAAGCCCATCCTGGCAGGCAACTCAAGAAAACAAGTAGTCGAAGTTAAAATGATTTATCATAGAGAAAAAAAGTCCTAAAACAATTCTTCCAAAAATGTTTTTAAAGGTAAAAGCTGACTAAAAGGAACCATGGACACAAGTGGGATTTACCACAGCAAACAAACATACAGATGAAGGATTAGTTTTCATTATATTATTAAACAGCATAAACCAAAAAAAAAATTCTTTAAGATCTCACTGAAGCCAGTTTTACAATACACTAGGTACTTAAATTGGAGTAAACACTGATAAAATCTTGACAAATATTCCAGAAATGCACTCCAGCTATTCCAGACAAAAGCAGCAAAGTATTCATCAAAGTGCAAGTTTCCAACGGAGCCCTGAAGCCTCAGAGATAAAAAAAGGATTTAAGTCTTGTGACTTGTGACAAGATATTTGGTTGACGGACTGTCAGGACACAAAATGCTTCACCAACGTTACAGAGATAAACTAAAGCCCAGCACTACACACCTGCTCCTTTCAATCCTGGTGACATCCCTAAACGAGCCGCCAACGATGCAGGTCAGAGAGCCCCCCAAAACCTGACAGCTTTTGCACTTCCAGTATTCAGCCCTTACTGACCTACAGTCGCAGCACTCAGAGCTCCGAGTTTGCTTACAAAGTGTTTCACCTTAATAGATTGCTCAGAAAGGATTAGAGACCCCACAGGGATTAGTAAGGGCTCAAAAAAACCCCTAAAGCCGTGGAATCAGGGAAAAATGATGGCATCAAGAGTATTTCAGTACTTGGTGTTAAAGTGGCAAATTCTCCTGGTGAAAATCAAACACATGAACTGTGTACAGAATTGCCATTCTCAGTTACAACAGAACTATGAGATGACAGAGAAAAAAACTCCATCTCACTGTACTGTGTAACAGAACTGTGTGTTTCTACTTTAATACTCAGTTTCCAGTTGGCACCCTGAGGGTCACGTTGTTTCAAAAACTACATACAACAGCCCTGGCAAATGATAATCCCAGCCAAGAAACGGGGAAACAATCACTACAGGATGTTTTTTTCCTCAGTGTAAACATTACACAGAAAAAAAGTATTCCTGATCTACAGGAAGAAAGTGTGGAACTCCATAATCCCAAATGCTCTCTTTAAAACAGCGCTCACAAACACTCGCTGCAGTCAGAGTCGCATCGTGGCCATGATTGCCTAAAACATGGCTGAAACCACACAGGTAGAAGGGTTTTAATGCTCAGTAATAACAAGGAAAAAAGTTTTGACAGAGGAGTGTGCAATGAATTAAGATTTATAGAACAGCGCTATGAAACCCTACTCAGCAGTGACAAAGAGTATTTTGGAAGCTGCTGTTACCCGTGATTCACCTATTGCTCACTGGTCTCAAACACGGCCTCGTTTGTCTTTCAGATACATGAGGAGCAGCAGAACCACAGAAAGTTCAAGGAGGTGATTCAGAGAATATTTCCAATTCCAAGGGCATGAATTAAACACACTCACATCGAACCAGCAGAAATCCATCTGTGCAACACGAAGGAGCCCAGAACTCTCCAGGAGAACTGGAAGAAGGCATGGACCAGGCTGAAAGGACAATGCTAATCATAGCAGTCTCAGAAACTACTTCAAAAAATCAGCTGTGTCCATGAATAAACCCCTATAAATTATGCCCTGGGCCGTGCTGCTCCCCACCACGTTCCTGTACATTACGCCGAGTTCTTGACTGCTCAGAGTATAAACAAACTGCACAGTGGCCCATTAGTGGTTTTCAAGTTTATGCTAAGCGTTGCAATTTATTGCTGTTCTTTAGGTTAATGTACTAATATTTCATGTATTTATAATAGATTTCTGGATTTGTTGTTAATTGTGATGTAATGTTTAGATACCAAAGATCAATCAAGACCCCATAGTGTTTACAGATATATGTTAATAAAGGACAAAGTACACCAGATCTCTCACGATGCAAAGTTTATTCTATAGCTCAAGGTCAATGTCACATTTAATATTCACGTCTGTATTTTAAAATTTTATCTATCCTCTTCTGTCTGGACCAGTACAGGGAATTACAGACCTGATTTTGTTTAATTTGGGAACCCTTAAGATATTTTCAAATTCTTTTCAGTCCTAGACTCTCTCCATCTTTCTTGCAGGCTCCCTTCAGGTACTGGAAGGCCACAAGTACACCGTTTCAAAGCCTCCTCTTTTCCAGGCTGAACAATCTCAATTCTCTCAGCCTTTCCTCATATGAGAGGGGTTCCAGCCCTCTAAACATTGTGGCCTCCTCTGGACTTGCTCCAAAAGGTCAACATGTTTCCTGTCCTCTCCTGTCTTCCTCCAATTACTCTTCTAGGCTTCTCTCTAATTTCCACATTTCTATTTCCCTGTGTTTCTACCACTATGATGTAAAATCCTCCAGCAATGTAGCTACTGCTCAGAGCCTGCCCCGAGTGACACAGTCGGGTAATTTAACACACAAAGTCCTCCAAGGACACGTCACATGTCAACAGCTCTACTGAGGATCAGCTTTCAAGACTGTACAGATCAAAAAAATCATTTCTCATACTACAGAATCACAGAATCACAGAATGGGTTGGGTTGGAAGGGGCCACAGAGGCTCATCTGATCCAACCTCCCTGCTCAAACAGGGTCAGTACAGAGCCCTTGGCACAGGACTGTGTCCAGGTAAATCAGGCAGCAGCTAGAAAACCAACCTCACAATGCTGAACGTTGTACTTTAATAATAACATCAAGAAATAAACCACATTTTGATCTTCCTGGCACTCTTTTTTTCTTCTTACCACCCCTCTGTCAGTTGTGTGGAGTTACACCAGGTGCAATCTGTATATTCTTGTGCATTTCACTGCATTTAATTAAACATTGAGAGTAGGACCAGCACTGCTGCAACAGGAACATGACCTGTTCATGATCACTGTGCAGTGTCACAGAGAAAAAACACCCTGACTTGAAGCACAGGACTCAACTAGTTAATTATGCTGTGCAGGGAAATGGCAGAAAGAAAAAACCAGTATCATTAAACAATGAAAAAGAGCAGCAGTCCTGAGGAGGTAAGGGTCAAAATAAATTAGAAAACCAGTCTGTATGTGAATTTTTTTGGTTGAGAAAATTAAGGAAATGATGTAGCAACAAACATAAATGAAAAAATAATAAAATCATGGTCTACATGATATGATTTATCAGACACACACAGACCCAACTCTGTCTCCGCAAGTCCTCAACACTGATCTCAGTTTTGTGTAAAAGCAAGAGCAGAATGTGGGCACAGTGAGAAATTCACGTGGGGCCTTTAACCAGAGCTGAGCTCTCTACTGATAACTGAGCCTGCAAACACCGCTGCTCAGGGCTCTGTCTCCTCAAGGCAGCCAAACTACTTCTAATTGCAGCAGCTTCTTCTTGTCAGCTCTCATCCGAGACTGATCAACTTCCCCAAATCAATCTTTATTATTCCAAGCCCATCCCCAGCTTCTTCCCTAGAAATAGCAAAGTTTCTCTTCCAGAAACTGTTTCAATAATTGCAACTATGAGCACGTCAAAAGACAGGAAGGAATTCCTTGTGGCCATGGAGGTTCACATCCAACGTTTGGAAGTTGTTCCAACACTTTGCTGCTACCTGGGCACGGGACGTGACACAACCTGGAACAGTCTCTGTGGTCACGTCACCGAAACACTCGCGCGTTCCCTGGAAAAGCGGCAAATCGTGCGTGTTCCGCAGGCTGGAATGTTTTTATCATTCCCTCTGTTTACCCTCTCCGACTGAAGTCAGTTCTAGCTGCAGTTTGGGAGTGGGAATAACAAAAGTCTGACAGAGTAAAGGATTACAGAGGAGCTGGCCAGCAGCCCGCTGATGCTATCGTTACGTTTATTTGTCCTAGGCTGAGATAATGCTGTTTTCAGGGATTTTGTTTTTGCTGTTTACAATTTCAGATCAAAGAGAAAGGATCATCAGGTGACAGGCTAACTTTCATCTGCAAGTAAATGGGCTTCCTCAGTTCAGAACATGCTATGCCTTCATTAAAAACCTTCCAGAATGCTCTTGGGTAAAAATATGAGTGCATTAAATGTCACCTCACAATGCAAGAGCTGGAGGACAAGAAAATGTATCCTTAACCAAAATGTGCAGCACATACATGTGCACATTTCTCCTCTTTAGAGCTGAACTGTGCAAGCACAGATTCTCTGAGAGGTTCAGTTCTCTCTCTGGCTCAGTTAAACACAACCAGTGCTTGCAATGGACCTTCCTGGTGTTACTCAGTGCTGCTCTTTGTCCTCTCAAGGCAAAAAAATATAAAATCTAAAGTACCAGTGGCACTTGAAAGCTCAAAGATCTTAATCTGATATAACCGAAACAGGGACTTCAGTCTGTGTTTGCGGGAAAGCGACTTTGAACGTTGTGACCTTGGGACTCAGTGAATTATCTGAGCACTTCACATTCTTCCATGGTTGTCGTCTTCACAATTCCCTTCTGAGGCAGCAGTCCACCTTCCATTCCACCCCATCTTCATCCGAATCACATAAAGATTTTGGGAAATGTGGGGTGAAGCTCTGTCAGCCAAAATCTCACATACAAAAGCTGATTTCAGCATGGACATTAAAATCCCACATATAATGGGCCATAATGATGATGTTTAAACAATTTATAATGGGTACTAGCTAAACAAATTCTGACACTGATAATCACTCATGTCCATCAACACAAATTAGAACTTTTTATAGCTCCAGTACAGAAGGTGACCTTTAAGACCATTGGCCTTGATTCACAGTTAGTTTTAAACCAGGGGGAAAAAAAAGAAAAAAGGAAAAAGGGCTGGTAGCAAATGTATAAATACTGTTCTAACCAGAAAGGAGGTACAGAGGCTCCCAGTGTGGGCTGCACTGAGAGTTTTATATTGAACAGTCTGCAAAATTCTTGTCTAATGCTCCTCATACGTGAAATTCACACAACAAACGAGCAGCACCAGCAAACTCTCCTCTCACTGAACAGCTACAAGTGCTGTTATTCCAAAAGAAAAAAGTAAAACAATCCATCTTACTAAATAAAAATTTCAAATGATGTGTGTTGAGAATCACAGGTACCAAAGCAATATTGTTTAATTATCTAGGGAGTTGTGAAATCCACCAACACACCTCAGACTGGTTAGAATTTTCTCCATTTTATGCCATTCCAAAAGCTATACTGTTCACATCCCAAATGAAAACTGTGTGGCAAACTAGGAAAAAATTTTACTATGTTGATTCTAAGAATTTTAATGCAATGCTTTCACAGAGATGCTAATACTATATCCCAAAAAACCATGTATCAATAAGGGTTTCTTCTCTAAAACATGCTCTGTTTGGTTTCCAATGTGTGCCTTGAAAACAAATTTATCAGCTGTAAAAACCAGAAGAACATCTTTGTTCCTCATGACTGAAGTCCTGTGCTTTGGGCTTCAATACTGAGTCTTTGTATGAAGGGACAACAAAAATAACTCTAAAACATTAAACACATTATAGAACATGCCCAAGTAGATGGCAGAGTATGTGTATACACACAGATCTCATTGCTCTTTGTAGTCTTTATAAAAATTACTTGTTAGTACTATATATATTATCCCAAATGAACAGTTTTTTCTAATTTCCTCTCACTTTCCAGATTGGTTATTCCTTCTTACAGTAAACCATTGCCTGTAACAGCAATTACACTTCTCCAGAATGGTAGCAGGAAAGCTTTAGAGTATTTAAAATATCAGTAAAGCAAATTCACACAGATCAAAACTTTATCAGCCACTGCTACGTTCAATAAAGCTTTCACATTCTACTTGTTACAAAGGTATGGCAAGAAACTTAAAAGGAAACTGCTCAACTCATAGGGAAAAAAAAAGGTTTGAAGGAACTGTAATCAGGGTACCAGAACCACCCGAGCTCCCAGTGCCAGGGTCATAATCACAGAGCCCCAGGCTCTCCCTGTCACAGTGCTTTACGTCTGCCAGGCTGTCACAAGTCTGTGCTTTCTGTGTGTAATTGCATCAGCAAGTGCAATACTCATTTCTTACCCTGTGGTGACATTTTTATTCCTGTATTTAAAGCAGGTTCCTCAGCAGTTACTCAGTGCTCCAAAGGTGAGGCTCTGCTGGTGCCCAAAAGCGTCGCCGCCAAGGACTCGAGCAGAACGTGCTGCTGCCACAGCCACAGCCACAGCCACAGCCATGGCAGTGAGAGCCAGCTCGCTTTTCCCCCTCCACCAGCAAATCACTTTACTGAACATTGTTTAAAATACAATTGCAGACTTTTCCACCCTTGGATAATATCCTTAGTTTTCCATCTCCGAGAGGGGGATTTTTCAACTGGGAAGTTAAAAGTTAAACTGGGAAGTCTCTGCAGGTTCCCCCACCTTGGTAAGAAAAGTTAATCACAGCCTTTTGCTTAACTCTTCCTTTCAACTCTTTAATTGTCTGTCTGTGGCTTTTACCATCAGAGTCAAGCAAACGCTGACAGTTCCTTCACAGGCACGAGACACAAATGCTGAACATGTTACATGAGAAAAGGTTAAGTGCAAACACAGCCAATAATCAGGGCTCTTTGGAGGCAGTGCCAGATCTGAATAAATCTGACAGCACCTCATTGCAAAGGGCAAGAATTTATTATTGTCCAGGTTAAACGCTCTGCTCTTATCCCTTCTGTGGCTGGAGCACAAGAAAGGCTCTTTGTGTGCTGAAACAAACATTAAAGTGCCAACATACACAGAATGTATAAGGTGTCTGGGGATTATTCTTCAGCAAAGAGTTTAACTTACTTTGGCTTCAGTCTCTCCCCTGTGAAGTGTGTACAAATGATGGACGGCACTTTGTGATGATGACCAAGGATGTGTCAGGATTTGAAAAACATGGAAATCATGGCCTAACGTGTCAGTGGTGACCAGCAACATCCCTGGGTAAAAAAAAAAAAAAGAGAAAAGAAACACAAAAGCACAAGAGATTAATCACTGCAAAAGAAGAGGCTTAAAATGTCTATTTAAAAAACACTGAATGTGGCTTACATTTGGGGTTTGGAAACAAGAAAACACAGATAATTACTGAATTGAAAGGGATTCACCTCATAAAAATGAATCAGAACTTCAACTGAAATCATATTCACAGTACTTAAGTATCATATCACTACTACTTAAGTATTAATATATTATTAAGATAACTTTACAACACAAATCTATAAAAACATCTGAAAAATCTGAATATTCCAACTAAATTTTAGAACAGTGTAACCAATATGAAGCATTGAAGTGATGAATGTTATAGTGAAACCCCAAAATGCTCTTCCCTGGGCAAGAGCCAGTCTAAAAAAAGATTGATGTCTCCACAGTAACAATTTTTGGAAGAAGAGATTATCGAAATCCAGCCAAAAGAGCCCATAGCAAACCAATCCTGAAGAAACATCATGAAAGAAACTGTCTGATTTATTGGTGAAAGTCAGCAAATCAGAGTTGAGAGCTTTCAAATGAAACATTAAATGAGGTACCAACTTCATTGAAAACAGGTCACTGGTGGAGGTACTGAAATGATTCAATTAGAAGATCAGCAGAACCACAGTAACTTATATTTGCTATTTGCTTTTTTATCCCACAATGTGTCAGCCCATAACCCAGTTTTTAAACATTTACAAACGTATTTGAAGTCAATTTGCCAAAAATTTATACCAATTTATACCAAAAATCAAGTATTTTTGTACATATGAGGAAAATACAGCATCATGGCAGAACTTAGGACTACAGTTACAAACTACAGATTTATTTTTCTGTTATTAATGAAATGTAATAAATTATCACCCAAACCTCTGACATTTAATTAACATCAGGTACAAAGCAATTTTAGCAGTTTAACAGTGACATTCTGAATAATTTTCAAGGTACCCATGTATTAAAGAAAAACCAGGAGTTCCCACACAGGTCTGTTGCAACAATCCTCCACATAAAGCACAACTGAAATCTTTTATTCTGCAGGAAGAGAACTCAGTTCCCATGTTTTACAGGACACCTATTCACAAAATAAATGGTTATCTTATTTCTGCCATAAATGAGTGTTTGCTGTCTCAGTGAACTCACAGGTGGCACCAGGAATTGTCTTTCCCTCTGCTGCCCCAGATACCAACAGGACACGTTCGAAACCTCTCACAAGTTACCACTGAAGTCCTGCCTTATGACACTTGGAAAAATTTAGAATTAACCTGGAAAAAGTGTACCAAGCAGCAGAGTACAGATGAAGTGTAATTAGCTTTTCTACTGGACCACCACTACATCACTAGATCAGTACCCTGAGTGTTTTCCCTCCTTGGCAATCCTGGAATCCAAGAGATTGGGTCCTTTAGGCCCAGACAGAAAAATTTCAGTGGCCAGAGGCTTGACCTTGTGGGCCCAACATCCTGACTCCCCACCCAGGGCAACATGGCACCCTGTATGGCACCAACAGGGCACACCTCAGCTTCTCTTAAATCTCCCGAAAGAGGGATCCTGTGAAGACAAACAGCACTTCCAAGGCGATGAGGCCCACCAGCAGCAAGGTACAAAACCAGAGAAATCCAAATTGCACTTGGAGACAAGACTGCCTACAAGCTTCCCCTCAGCTTGACCACTGAGGCTGGCAGGGCCTGGGCCCGGCAAGGCCACCCACGCTGCACCCAGGCATTTCCTGCAGCTCACACAAACGCACCATCTCACATCTGAGCTCAGCAAGATTCCCTCCAGCAGACACACTTTTACTGTTCCTGGCTGTTCCTCCGGCCCCGAGTGTTAGAAATGAAAGGGAGTTTGTTATGGAGCTGAGAAACCCGGGAGAGCATTGGGGTATTATGTTTGGGCGGTAAGGCATGTGAGCTGAGGTTGGTCTGGATGTTAATGTTGGCTTAACTGGCAATTTCCTTGATTTGTAGTGACTGTGTTGATAGGAAATACAGCTCAAGTTGCTCTGGTGCAAGGCAGCCAAGCCTTTCGTGTGGGATTATGCACACAATTTGCATTAATTCTGTTCTGCAACATCACAAACTACACTTCCCTTCTAGTGAAGTGTGCGGTCCTCAATAATATATAGCATTTCCAGCAGAGAAAGCTGGAAGCAAAGAGGGGTTTGTGTGCTGGAATTAGGCTGCTGCTGTTACTGGAGCAAGGATATTCCAAAAGATCTAATTCAACCCAGTAAGAATTTATCTTCTCTGTTCCCACAGAGAAGATAAATTCTCTCCTCATGCATTTGACAATTTTTCTCTCCTCATGCATTCGACAGCTTTATATGGAAGTGATGGGTACTTTGGGTCCTTTTGTGCTCTTATTCCCAATGGAAAGGACCTTTGGAAAAGGAGAAGCTGGAGGAGATGGATCCATAAGACTTCTCTCAATGCTGAGCAGACAGGCTCTGCAAGCAGATATTTTTTCTTCCCCCAAGGCTTGAGAAGTCTTTTATAAATACAGACCCGCGGCTGAGTGCACCCAGAGATCCCAGCAGAGCGGTCTTTGTGTGGATCCCAGCACACGGAGCACGGAAGATCATAAAAAAACCTCGAAATGCACCAAAAATCTGTCTGGAACTGGAGATAAAAAGCTGTGTGATAATCCCGAGCCAGTGAAAACACCGGGATCACCATCCTGCGTTGTCCATGCAATCCATGGTGTTCAGCTCAGCGGGATCTGGTTTCCAGCGCTGGCGAGAGCCGCAGGTGTCTGCGGGCGGCACAAGGAGGGTATCATCCCACCCTGCTCCTCACAGGCTTCTTCCCAACCCTACAGCCCTGTCTGTAGGCTGAGCAGGGCTCACCCTGGCCACAGGGCTCACCCTGGCCACAACCACCACAACCTGCGGCACACAAGCCCCCAGAGCCCACGGTGGTCCCTGTTTGTTCTCTCGGTGACACCTCAGATCCCAACGGCCGCAGCCGTGACGTTCACTCGTCTACCTGCGGCTCTGAGCAGTTCCAGATGATGCTCCCAGCTCCTGGTTCCATGTGTGCTTTGCCTTTGGGTTTTCTGGTTTTGGTTTGGGGTTTCTTTTCTCTGTTTTTGCTAACTTGAAGGAGTACTGAGGTGAAAGATAATACATTTGTGGCTGGAAAGGAATTGGCTTAAAAATAGAAAGATGGGTGGTATCTGATTTGGCAGTTTGTGTCTAAGCTAAACTCCTGCTGGCTGCACTGTTTGGAATAAATGCATTTATTAGACGAAAGCCCAGGGAAAACAGGCCTTTGACTTGTATTAGAGACTCTTTTTCAGTAAGTTAAAGAAGGACCTTTCACACCCACATTTGCACTTGAAGTACAAATATATTCTGGCAGGACTTGTATCAACACAGAGGTCCCAAGCACAACACCACAGATGGGAAAGAACGTGTATTTATAAATCAGCATTTGAAATCTCTTCCTCACTCCTGTTATTCACACAATAAATCACCCGTGTTCCAGAACACTGGGCTGGGGTTTGTGGTGGGATTTTCCAGCTCTCATTACTTCACACTGAAGAATCCCAGTTTCCCATTATCACAGCTCAGCCATTTCGTTTCTCTCTCCATCTCTCTGCAGCATCCCAGCAAGAATACCTAATCCCAGTGGAGGAGTACGAACTGGAATCCTGGTCCTACCTCACTTTCACGCGCAGGAAACTTCAACTCAAGCTTTGTAAGCGGCCTTGTGACAGTTTTCCCAAAGAGTTGTTTAGACGGAAATACAGGTTAAAGCTGTGCTAAGTTCAGTCCAAGTGTTTTCTCTTATGAGGGACTTTATGGATGAATAATCAGAGATGAAAAGTGAATAATTCTTGAGGATTTCCTGCTTATTTTTCAAACTGGCATTAATCCCTGTTTAACAGATAACAGCTGAAATCCATTGGAAGTCTTGCATACACAGGACCCAGTGGAAATTTACGTGTAAACCAGACTTTATTTAGTGTATATCTCACTGCAAAAATTCTGATTTTGCTTATCCACAGTGCGAGGGTGCAGCCAGATTAAATTAATGACTGTTTTACTGTGTGGTTGTTTTAAATCCACAGAGATTATTAAAATCCAGCTTAAAAGAAACAGATATCCTAGATGGGAAAAAAAAAAAATCAGCAAAGCTTTGTTTTACCTGCCCTAATTTACAGCTTCCTACTTTTCCTGCATTCTGTTTGGGAAACAATCAGCTTCTTTCAGGATAGAACTAAAAACACGAGGAATATATGCATAAAAGGAAAAACCAGTACAGATGTAGACTGTGGGTTAAGAGCTATTTATGCAGTACCAGAAGACTAAACCAGACTCTGGCCTGGCCATAAACTAAGCCCACGCCCTAAATGAGGTGCCAAGCCACAAAAAGCATTTGCGTCAACTGGGAATACAAGGAAAAGAAGGACTTCTAATTATAGGGCCTGGAAGCGGAAGCCGGGAGCGATTAGGAGCTGAGGCTGCGCCGTGTTTATCTGGGAGCTTCCTCCCCTCGCTCCCGGCCGCCTCTGACAGATGAGGCTTGGCCTGCGGGGTGGGACTGGAGCTGCTGATGGGACACAAAGTTCTCCGGGCACCGAGCTCCTGGCAGCCCCGTGGGCAAATTAGAGAGTGCTGGGGAAGCTAAGCAGCCCCACCACATCCTATTTATAACACCTCCCTAATTGCAGAGCTGTTGATTGCGTGCATATAAATGAGGTCCGCACAGCTTTGGAGTTTCACCAGGAGCTTCCCTTCAATTTTCCGAGGGACAGAAGGGTTTCCATCTCCCCAAACTGTGTCACCCTGCCAGTACTCACTGAAGGACTCAACACCTTCCAGCTACGGTGGATTTATTTTCAAAACACCAAGGACACGAGTGCCGGGAATCAGGCACCCATCTGCATGGAGGAAACGTGTATCCATGGATAGACTGAATTCAGGAATGCAACTCTTTCATTTCCATGCCTGGCCACAGACAGACCAGTCCAGCCACTGCACCAACTCACTGTCTGTCCAAAAAGTGATTCAAAATATGAACTTCTCACACTTCAGTTTTGAAATCTGAACTTGGATGCCACACAAGGCTGGTACTGAGCTTTGGAGGTTCCCAAATTAGAGGCTCAGAGCGCTCAGGGGAACCACAGCGACTTAGAGCCGCTCCTGGTTCACATATGGATTTTTCCTGGCATTCCCACCTTCCACAGGCTCACTGGGACAGGATTCCTGTCCCCCTGCAGCTCCCTGGGCTGAGCAGTCGCATTCATATCTTGTGTGACAAAGTTTATAAGGCCCATGGTTTTCTGAATCATCTGACCCGACCCAGAACAGCAGCTTTATTTATACTCACTTAACTCCTCTCTCAGGCAAGTGAAAATACAGCCAAACATCAGAGCTGCTCGGCCCCTGGATACTCCAAGCGGACCATGTGCTACAGTTACAAAACTGGGTCTCAGAAAACCTTAACTAAATAATGAAATTCTGATTTTAGCAAAATTCACCACAAAATAAACACAAGTACGTAAACATTTAATATAAATATTTTTAAAATCCCAAGAAGTCAAAAGAAAGTGAAGCAAAATAAAATATTATTTTATGAATAAATAACTCCCTATGACTCTTCTAACTCCTAAAACAATCCATGGCTACAGGTTTTCCTTCACAACCAACCCAAAATGCAACACTTGATCAAGCCATCAATCATCAAGGATTCCTCCCCTCCTGGTGACATGGGACACAGGGACACAACATTTATAACTGCAACTCATTAAACTGCCTTAATTTTAATGTATTTGTCTCCCAAAGCAATAATTCAAGTTGAAAACCAGAAGAAAATGAACAGAAAAACTAAAGAACTATTCTGTCATTAAATAATTACAGCTTGTTTTACTCTCTGTGAGTGTTTTCCTGCTCACTTTCTCTGATCAATGGGGAAAAAATTTGTGCAGAGATGTTCCAATTTCACCCTCTTTAACTATTAACTCAAGGCCACCATCACGTTTCAATATAGAACATTAAAATAATCAGAGCAATTTCAGGTCTGTTAAAGGTGCAGTCAGGCATCCCAAGGGGGACACAGTTTACTCTGTTTTACTGCTGGCCCAACATTAATTTTCTCGTTATTAATGGGTGGAAAATCTCTTTTGTAGCCAAGGAAGCGTAATTATTTTAAATTTTCAATGTCTTGCACTTCACAGCTCTCAGCTGCCAAGCTGGAACGAGCAACACTTCTGGAAAGCAGATCATTTATTTACCACATTTAAAAGAAAAAAACCCCCAGATATTTATAAACCAGCACCATTTCTTAGCTATTTACTAATTGAGAATCTTATTTGAAAACTTTCCTCTTTGACACTAAAATTGGAACGTACCTGCCCCATCCCATTGATTTAACAGCTGGTCCTACTCCCAAATTGAGTGTGGATGTAGCTACAGCTACAGAAGTGTTTTAATTATTGTATTTTCAGTTTGTTTTAAGGGCTTGTATTGAAGAATAGGGTGTCTTTCACTCCCTCTAGATGGGTGAGAAGCCAGGATCGAGTCCTACAGCTGGAAAACCGCTCCATGCTGCATTTGAGCGTAGAGAAAAGCTTCTATTGGGAAAAGCTGATCCAGTAGGAGAAGACTACCAGGCAGCTTTTGTAACAAAATGTCCTTTTCAGAGGCTCTAAGGCTACTTACTTGCCTTAACAAATTGGCAATTGAAGCAGAAGCTCTAAAAAAATCAAATAGGGGATAATTCTCATCTTTCCTGGCTGCCCACAGGGTTTGTTGTACATATAGTTCTTGGCAGTGCAGCCTGCCGGGGAAACGAGGCACAAACCTTCCAAAACCAGGAAGGAATGATTTAAACAACCTCTGAATAGACATGAAAACTTCTACACTTAACTTGCCTCCCAAACCAGACACAAGGAATGGAGAGGTTTGTATGGACACTCCTGGAAATCCTGCCTGGAGCCCAGGAGGCCACGTCGAGGTCAGGCTCTGCACTGACCACAGGACACCACAGGAACTGGGATCCCAGCACAATTCCCTGCTCTGGTGGCCTCAGAAGCTCAGCCCAGCTTCCAGAATTATTCACTGCATTGGTCTGCATAACTCAAGGCTCCCATGGAAAGTGGAACTCCAGACAATCATGAAGATGTCCTGGCGTCCTCCAACACCAAACTCAAAGCTCAAACACCAAGGCTCCACAACTATTGATCATATCTAAAACTTAGGGCTGATTTCTTCACACTTTATTTCATCTATAAATTGTGAAAATGACATCTCCACAGGTTTTTATGTTCCACTTGTTCCCACATTGCATCCTCAAGGCCTCGTGCCCAAACCACGCCCTTCTTGGGGAGCCCAGAGGATCTGGCCCTTCCTCCCCTCTGCAGGGGCAGCAGAAAGAAACTTCATGGGCTGAATGAACAGATTGTCCATTAGCTGGGGATAAAATGATATTAGAGACAGCAAAATGAATATGATTTTAAAGCCTTCACTAGAACTGTCCCCAACCATCTAAAATTTAAGTTATAAACCACAGCTGCTGTCCAGATCCTGTACAAAAAGCTTACCAAAAATCAAGATTAATGGGTGCAATGATCAATACCTTTGACATCCAAAAAGTTGCTTTGAATGGGAATAACTACAGGTGATTACGAAATGTTTCCCTAGGCATGAAAAGAAAAGGGCCAAGCTGAATTGGGTCACACATTTGTTGGCTGAAAACTGCAGTGTTGGGGACATCTAAGACTTGGTGACAAAAATCTCATTAATGAAAAAGCACTTTCTTAGGCAACAATCACAAAATACATTATTTCCATCTAAAAATGTGATCATATCGCTATGCTCACTGTTTTTTACTGGAAATAAACCATGGAAAGTAAAAACTGTGATTTATTAGTTCTGCCTTGATACACAATTCAACTTCCTTCTCTCCCTCGGTGTCTGCAGGAACTGGCAGCTTTTGGGTAAAACACTTTCATTTGTTGCATCAAACCCAGTCCAATCAGTAACTCAAGTTAACCTAAAAAGAATATTCATCCTTGTGCTTCATACTTCTAGAAATCCTGAAAAATCCCAATTTTATGACCCTAAACCACTCCAAATAAACAGAATACATGTGTCAGCTACAACGGTGACTCCGAGCACTCAGAAATAAGCTCCATTTTCCAGTATCAAAAATCCTGTCCCACACCAGCCACGTTTTGTAGACAAAAGATATTAATGTAGGCAACAGATTTGGGCCTTAAAAAAATAATAAATGTAGAGAAAGAAATAAAAATGAGGAGGTTGGTTATTTTGGGGCCTGTTGATAACATTTCTGCAGAGATGAGCAGCTGGTCTAGGCTGAAACATCCATTTCCTGTCCCATTTACAACCCAGCATCGTTTATTTTATGAGGAGGGAGGTAAAAAGAAATTCCCTGAGTTCTACCCCTGTCATCTGTATTAAACCCTTGATCTCTGTAATGTTCAAATTACAAATAGTTCACTTTGCTCCTTTACCAGCTTCTTCCAAATACCAGTAAGAAATACCTAGATATTACAAATATAAACATTCCACATTGAACTGAAGAATTAAAATAAAAATACCAGTATTTTCAGCAAAATATAATTAAGCTTGGCACGGCTGTTAACTTTTCTGTTTTCCTGGAGGATGGAGGCAAAACTTACAGGTTATCATGAAATTTAGGTAATAGAACCGGTAAATAAGGTAGAAATCTCTCTGTCTGGAACTGATTTCTGAAGCACTGATCTGATTTCCTTCCTTACAGACTCTGTTTTTACTGTATTATCTATGGCTGTGCAGAACTTGCCCAAGTGTAGACAACAACATATTTAGCAAATCATATTCAGCTTCAGCACAAATAAAACATCTATAATTTGCTTTTAAATGTGGTGGAGTAAAGACAACTGCCTGAAATAAAGCTGCATTTATTCAAATTACTTTATTCAAATTACTCTCAAAAGCACATGCAACAATCCCTGTAGTATGGCGAGAAGGGGATCATTTACACACAAGTTGGTTTTAATTATCACAGTCCAAAAAGGCCTTTATACCTCTGATCTGCCCAAATGAAGGGAGGATTCTGCTTGTTTTTAACACGGTAAAAATCTATAAAGGGATCTTCCCAAAACTCAGACCTGAGCACCTGTGCAGCTCCTGGGCTGAGACACGATGGAATTAAGAGGTTTATCAGCCCCAGAAAGTAAAATTTTCAGTGAAACAGAACAGTGCTCCCTGTTTGCCTCCCCAGCACAGCTTTGCAGTCGCTGTGATCTGGTGCAGACACACAGACACTGCCTGAAATTAGGAGTAAAAGTGGGGTTTCAGAGCAAGCAGCCAAGGACAGTATCAAAAGCCACCTCTTGTTTTGTTCCCTGTAATGAGCTCAGCCTGATTGCCAATAGACCACTAGAGAATGGGCTGGGATGATGTTACAGCCCTGGCTTCAAACAAAACCCTGCCTTGATGTTAAATAAAGAACACAGAACCCTGGGCTAAGTGCTGCTCTCACTGGAGGCAGCTGAGGGAAGAGTCCTCTGCTGGTTTGTCCCCATCCCTCCTGCAAATCTCCTGCAGCACACAGCATTTGCAAGCAGCCAAAAATAACACCACTTAAAGAAGTGTTTTGCCATTAAACACCATTAGATCTAAGTGTCACTCTCTAAATTATTGTCATTCCAGTACCTGAGCAAACCAAAGAACTTCATCATAATACAAGTACCCAGCAATTTGCAAAAATATCCTTCCTTTTGAAAAATAACAAGTTAATTTGGTTTTGCATAGACATTCTGCTGCCCTTTAAATATACACAATCCTAAAAACCCTCTCAAGGAGGCAATTAATTAATATCTATTTATCATTCTAATTTAAGCAGCTGTATTTACTTCACTTATTTATTTCACTTAATTAGCATTGCTCCACTCTGGGTATCATCCTTCTTCCAGAGCACAAAGCAAAATAACTGTTCTGGAATAGAGGATTCTCAGTTCACTGCGCAGAGCTCCACAAAAAATTCCCTTCCAAGAAAATCCAGGCAGATGAGAATACAGCTTTTCTGTCACAAACTCCCAGTGAACTGCACTGCACTGTTAAAGAGTTCTGACACAACAGATGGGGTGTCAGAATGACACCAACTGGTCAGCAAAAGTGAAAAACATAAATGACAGACAGTCAGTTCTATTCTCTGAAATGTGACTTCACCCTCATGATCTTCATGGCATTTGCTGCATTTTAGAAATTGTTAATTTAGGCAATGGAAGCTGTTCATTCTCTGACCATTTCCCTCAGTGTTGCTGCAATCAGCCAGAACATTATTTATCTACAGATAATGAAATGTTAATTGTCAGATTAATAAGATCTATTAATACACAAGGTTTGTAGTTGTCCCTGCTGCCCACAGTGACTGTTCACTGATAAAAAGGAAAGAAAGAAATAGGTACTTTTGAGGAGCTTCTTACAAGTATTTTCAGATTATAGCTGATTTCACTCAGGAGAGAGGGTAAGATCACAAACTCTTCAGCAGCAAACAAATAATAAGTTACTTTAAAAACCAGTGAAACGATTTTATTTCTGTATTTATGGAGGACTGCAATTTAATCCATGTGCTGATCCTCTGGATACCTGAGTATCACAACATGTGTGCACCTGGCTGGCAGGATCCCAACACACAGGAATTCCTCAGCAGTGGAAGAGGGACTGAATCTCCTCCCTTCTACCACAGTGAAAGAGTTGCTAAAGTTTGAAATTTCCAGACAAGACAAACTGGACATCCAACCCTCCACAGAGCAGGACAGTCATGGGCACCTGCAGTGTCCCAGTGGCACCAGCAATCCCTCCAAAGCCAAGGGACACATTCCCATGGGATTTACTGCCCTGTTTATCTATCCCAATAACTGGAAAAATCTCTTACCACTGGGGTTAAAAGCCATGCAGCAAATGGGCTTCTCATGAGCAGGGAAATGGGCCACGATGCCATCGCTGTCCGAGTCCTCGCTCACCAGGACCTGGGGAACACAACAGAGCCCAGGATTAGGAGGGAAAAACACTGCAGGGGGGAAATCCCAATTGACTGACACAGGGATTGGTTTGTAAGGTGCTCACATTCACAGCCTGTCAGCTGAACACCAGCAATGCTCAGGAATTCTTTCAGATACAGAGACATGAGACCTTCTCTAATAACCTGGGAGCAACCAGAAAGGATTATGCACTTTATGCCTGCATTTCCTATTTATTTACCTTACTCAAATTAGGGAAAATAGAAAACTATTCCTGTTTTGCTCCACAAATGATGGCTGACTGCACAGCAGCTCATTACACCATGCTGTGCAGGAAGCTCCAGTTAAAGTTTCCAATAACAAAATCACAAAATCACATCCTAGAAAGAAAAGGGAGTATTTAACCCTTACATAAATCAGCATTTTGATTCTAAGTGCACAAGGCAAATGGGTGGAAAACCAGATCAAACCCCAGAGAAAGTGTGCTTGCTTTCCATGAGTCCTTCATTCAGGTGGGAATAGCACAGCTTCCATCCTGCTGTCAGTGGTGCTGGAATTGAGGGATCTGGATTTCCAAAGGATGCAAGGAATGCCAAGGGCTGGGAGTGTGTGTAGAAGCAGCTGCACTGTGGAATTCACAGTTAACATGGATTTTCTCCAACTTGAAACTGCCTCACTGAACATGAGGTAACAGTATTACAAAGGTTGTGACCAAAAAATCATGCCCTCGTAAAATACCTCCTTGTGAACAAAAAAGGAATTAAAATATATGAGAGAGTTTGCACATCAGAGGGAAATTCAGTGGAAAAGGAAATACCTGGGCTGAGATCTGTGCTGTGCAACAGCTTCTGGGAAAAGGCACAAAGAATGAGCTTTTGGGGTCTTAAACAAAAGCCAGTTTGAAGCTGATAAAACTCCTGGGCCAGTCAAACTAAAGCTGAGTGTGAGGACATACAAAGAGACAAAATATCAATGTTTAATTGTATGAAAAGCAAAGATATTCCTAGATTTATAGAAAAGAACCAGAAGATGTGTGGACAAAATCGTGCAAGAGCTGTAGGAGTATTTTATTCCTTGATTACATCCTCTTAAAAGCTAAACTAAGTAAAACAAAAAGAAAGACCTATCAAAAAAGGACTTTAAAAAGGGGGTTTTGTGGTGAGCAAAAACCTCTTCTTACTAAGACTGTGCAAAACCACCCGTTTCAAGTTCTGAATAATTGGTCTGCCTCTTCCAAAATAATCTGCAAGGTTTTTAATACTTCCTATCCCAAACAGATATCAAAATAATTTCAAGATATTTTTCCACTTCAAAAAAACGAGGAATCATCTCCCAGAGCTTTGAGCAGTCACGGAATGGGGCTGGAGGGGCCTGGGCCTGCCTGGCTGTCAGAGCTCAGAGCTTTGGCACTGGCACACAGCACAATTATGGCTTTGCTCTCCCTCGTCAGCATTTCGTGCTCCTTCCAGAACCACGAAACCAAAGGGTCTGGAGATCTTCCGAAGGGCTTTTCAAAGGAGCAGAGCTCTCCCTCAGCCCCGAGACACTGCACCCAGGCACTCCCATCCATCATTTATCACAGCTCCCACTCCCAGGGAGCATGGGCTCAGCCTCAGTGTTTTGCTCTAATTAAAGAGAAATGATAATCACAAAGTAACACCACAAACCAGCTTTACGAAGAGTTTTTTTTGCGGGTCTAGCCTGCTAAATAAAAATATTCAATCAGAAATGTGTAGGTATCACAGGATCTAAATCATTGCTAGGAACAGTTATATAGGATATTCCATATGCATCATCCTCTACAGGCTGTAAACTGGATTAATTCAACATGGCTTTGAGAAAAAATAAAAAGTATAAATGCACTGCTGTTATCACCCCTGCAACTAAACCCCTGTCCAACAGGAAGGAACACGGGATGGCAACATGATCCTTAAATATTTTTCCTCTGGAAACATGATACAAAGCAAAAAGTCACAACATTAAAAACTGCAAAATACCTTAGACATACAAATCTGAGAACCCAAAAAGGCCAAATCTCTCTTTTTATGTGATGTTAACTGATTCCATGCTTTCATTTGTTTTTTTGTCATTTACTGCTTAAAAAGATCTTCTTGAAAAAAAAACCCAGTGCAAAAGGAGTTGTTAAAGATCTCCCCCTTTCACTGCAAACGCGGATTTTCAGGTACAGCAGGTCGGCCTTTGCAGATTCAAACTCAAGTATGTTCATCTCCTGCACTAATCAAGTAAAGCAAAAGAAAAGCCAAAAAAACCAACCACAAAAGAACCTTCATCACTCAAAAATTTGGAAATCTTGGACAGTGGGGAATGTGACATTCAGGGCTCCTTTCTCAGCACCTGATCTGTGTCACTCCCTGTGTCAGAATGGGCATAACTGGCTTTGGGAACACACATGGAAACAACACTTGCTTGTGCATGGAAAGATGAGAAAATATTCTTCTTCTTTTTAAAATCAGCATGAAAAAATAAATCCGTTAGGAACAGAGAAAAATGCTTTTTTTAAATCCCCAATTTCCATTGAAATTTGTCCAGTCCTCCCCCTGCTCTTCTGCACTGCACAGCTGGGGATAACAAACATCACTTTTTACAATTCCAACACTACAATGGAAGGAGGGAAAAAAAAATCCAAGGAATTGGACTTAACTACATCATCAACCAAACGTCCCTCCCAGAGATGCCACCAAACCAAAGCCTGGTCCCCATCCCAGTTCAGAGCTTGCACAGCTTTAAATCCCAGCAGGAATTTCCCTTTTTTACAGAACTTAAGGAACTCAAAATGATGCTGATACAACAGCCGGTGCTTTAGGAATATCAAACCAAACCTTCCCAATGTACCACCAGCTCCTCCAGCCAGCTGAGGGTTTCATGCCCCTGAAAACAGCGGAGTTGGGAATTTTTCCTGAAAATCAAAACAGAGGGACAATTTCCCTAATAACACATGCAAGTGCTGTCAGGGAGCTCGAGGGAAGCAGCTCATTCTCCTTCCCAGAGCATGCAGAGCCCACAGGAATCCTGAGGCTGCAATTTTCTTCCTCCCAAACAGGCTTCCTTCTCCAAGGTAGTGGCCTCTAACCACTCTGCTGTTCCGAGTAAAAAACCTTCCAAAGTCTCTCACTGAGAAAGGTTCATAAATCTCAGCATTGCTCTGGTAATCACAGAGTCACTGAGCTTCAGCACGATCCTCCCTGCAGAGCTCCCAACAAGAGACCAACAGGACTCTCCTGTGAACGAGCCCTCAGCTGCTCCTGATGCCCAAAATTATTTTATCAAGAGCTGCAACAGGATTTTCCCAAAAGCTGCCCAGCCAAAGAGCCCGGGGCTGGATGTGCCAAGCCAAACCAGCTCCCAAAGCAGCTCTGTTACTACAAAACTCTGAAGTTTATCAAAGATTAATCAACTCCTCTTTATCTCACTCTAAAAGAAGAGACAAAACACCAAGGGCATCGTTACATTTACTACCAGCCAGTGGTGTTTGCTTGGAGGGCAGGAGGTAACAGCAGCCAGAGCTTTTTTCTCCTGTGCCATATTTTCCTTCCTCCGTGGTATTTTCCGTACTGCTGAACAGAAGCCACTCGTAATTATGACTTTAATTATTTTAATCTTTAAAGGCAAATTACACCACTTATCCCAGTGGAGACATGTTTTTAAATAAAACATGAAAGTAACACAAATAAAAATGGACCCAAATCTAATCAGGCAGGTCCTACTCTTAATACAATTAAGAAAAGAGTAACCCCATCATCATAAAAACAAATAGGTTTGGCAATAATTATAAATATGAATATGATATCACAAATATTTGCTGTACACTTGAGATCCCCAATGCTTTAAAGAGCTGGAGTTTGATTCAGTTCCTCCACACAAAGAGCCTCCCCCAAGTTACAGCCAAGGTCAAACTTCAGTGGAAAGGGGCTAAAAGTGATAGATCTGTGGCATTAACTACTGCACTCCTTTTAATAGAATCCAGCATAAACTCAAACCAGCCTCGCGCTCAGCCTGAACCATTTATCTGAGACAAAAATGTCTTCTTGACAAAAACCAGATCTCCTTTAATAAAAGTGAGGCAGACAGTATTATGCTCTGAGGGAATCCTGTAGCTCTTTTTATATTTCTATATAAAAAGAATTCTTCTGTAATACATGTAGATATAAAAAGTGAAGAAAACTGAGGCCAAATATCTGAGCACTGGCACATCAGATCAACCTCTGCCAAAGCTGGTCCTAAAATAAAAGCCTTGGTGTTAATGACCAGTGGAATTATGTCTGTAGTTAAAGCTTTATTATTGAATATGCTTTACTCTTTGAGCTTCTTTTTGCTTCAGACCAAAGTTTCACAACAATTCCTGCTCCTGATAAGCATCTTGATGTGGTTCAATTGCTATCAACTCCTCACCAAATGAAAATGAACTTTGGAAATGGCGGCAGTCGGCTGCTTTTTTTCTGAAAATTCCTCTTTAATGCAATAAAAAGTTAATAGGGAACAGGAAAAAAAAAAAACCCACCCTGATCACATTTTAAAACATAAATAGATCAACATGTTATCTTGTTTTGCTGAGCTGTTTTGAAAATATTCCCTCCAATATTTGCCTGAGCTGTGGATGAGCTGCGAGCGCGCGGCGAGATCTCATCAATCACAGCCCCGGCGAACGCAGCACCCAGAATCGAGTTCTGTATTTTTAAATGGCCACATCTTTCTCTGTCAACCAACTGTTAGATGTTGAACAGATTTACATTCAGCCCCAAAACTGGTGACTTTTGAGCAAGGTCATTATTGCAGCCTGCACGTGGGTGGCCCAGTGGATGAATTAATTAAGAATACAGAAACAAAGGTCGAAAGAAAATAATTTTTCTTTCAAACCCAAGCCAATAAAGTCTTACACATTTAATTCCAATTACTGAAAAAGAGGACATCTGTACAGCTTTAGGTTTATCCATTTCAACTAATTAAGGGATTCAAATAAATAGTCCTTCCATCTAACTGAAAAGTTTGCTAACACTTCATTAGAAGGAAGTTTAAACAAGCACACAACCTTGTTAACATATTTTGGTTTACCACAAAGTTACTTGGGCATCTCGATAACTATTTTTATTCCTTTTACAAATATCTCCTGACAGCCAACGTCAATAATTCTGCATTCCTCTGCATTTATTTAATTACCTCATAATTCAAATTTTCTTAAAGTATCACCAATTCTGAAAGTAGGAGCTATCACATAAACAACTGCTGGGGATGAGAGTTTCCTACAGTATCTACATTCATAAGGTTTATTAAAAATACTTTCCCTGCATATTTAATCCTGCAAGATTACATTAGGAGAGTTCTTTGGTCTTTAATTGTGTATTTTTCAGTGGTGAGTTTGCATTTCAGCCTCTGCCATGGCAGCACAGAGCAGGGCAGTGAATGAGATACATCGAGCTCCCCCTCACATTCCTTGTATTTGATGCCTTAGAAATGGGAGAAATGATAAAAAATTACTGAAAACTTAAAGCTGTAGTTAGCTCTCCTGGCTTGTGTCCCAAACATGTCCCTTCATCACCCTACTGGCACAGAAATTGTTATATTTGTACACAGGCACAGAGCAGCTCAGTCCATCTTTGAAAGCTGTGTGCTGTGCTTGAAATAACTGAAGAAGTACTTGGATTTACAAGACTTTAGATACATTTATTTAAAAAAAAAAAAAAAGCTTCTCCACTCAAACAAAATGCTTATTTCTCCTCCAAAATGATGTGTTTGCCTGCCTTAGATTTATTTCGTTGTCTTCCATTTTCTCTTTTTAAAACATATTTATTCCTTTCTCTTTCTTTACTATATCTTACTTTACAGATATATTTAACTACTTGGAAAATGTATTCTTTCACTGCAATACCCAAATTCTTAGTCAGGCTGTGCAAGTGATAGAAATCTTTATTGACCTGAAGGAGGTGAGGTGTTTATTTTGTATTAGGAGGGTAGTGATGATAAGAAAATAACTCCTTCCTGCTTCTGCAATTCCCCTCAGTTGTGACAAGGCTGAAACCCATGTGAGCACACACCAATCCCCAGAGCTGCTACCAAAACCCTGTTGAACGGGATTCAAGGCTTTCCAAGTGTTAATTTAGCCCAGAGAATATTTGACTGGAATTTTTAATTCAGCATTTCCCAGTGAGTGTAGGAAGAGCCTGACAGGCACAGCCGTGGAACATCCCAAACCAGGCATCTCTTCCCAGCTGGAAGTGTCTGTTGATTCCACCCAGAACTCTTTATTTTCAGCAATCTGAAAACTGGGGTAACTAAGACGAGGAAAAATCCCTTTGCTGAGAGTGGCTCAGCACTGGAAGAGGAGTTCCCCCACAGGGAAGTGGAGTCACCATCCCCAGGAGGGTTCAAAAAATAAGCAGATGTGGCAATTTGGTTTCATGGGAATGGCAGGATTCAGTCAAAGGTTGAACTTGATGATCTTGCAGGTCTTTTCCAAACTTAGTGATTCTGTTAATCTGTGATTCTATAAACCAGTAACTTTCAAAAAACCAGAGATGTTTTTTTTTTTAAATGGAAATCAGAGAATGACCCTAAAACACCAGAGAGGCTGGACTTGGCATCCCCAACCTGCTCCATCACCCCTCCGTCTCAGCCACAGTGATGATGGAGCTCAGGTGACCACTCCCAGCAAACTGATTTTCCACAGGAGAGTAAAACAATCTCAGAAATTCCCAGAATGAGGAGCTCACACTTTTGGGATCAGCTCCATGCTCCAGTGTCTGCTGGAGTCCAGGGCAGCCACGATGAGCTCAGTGAGATTCTCGCCTCATTTAAAGGTCAGATGTGCTAAAACACTTCCATGAATTCTGCCTTAAACCCAGCCAGGATTACCCAGCCAGTACAAACAAGTGCCATCCACGCTGGCATTCCTTGCAGGAATTCTCCTGCCAGCACACAGCATCACATCCCTGCCAGGCTCCTCAGGACATGCCAAGATCCCTGCCAAAATCAGGATCTACCAGTTCTCATCTGCACAAAAACTCACATTTCCACTGGAAATAGAGCTGGAGGGACAGGAAAAGACTCAGAGGGACTGGGAGCACCCAGGACACTCCTCACATGAGAAGGTTCTGTACTGGGGCAGTGTGGGATGATCAATTACAAAGTGCATTTAGTTATTTTTAATCAACTTTTTTTTTGCCAGAGGGACATTTCAGTAAGAAAAAATTGTCAAAACATCTCCTGCACCATGAAAATCTAACAATGCAAAAGAAAGGTTATTTTCTTTTTCCTGGA
The DNA here is from genome assembly GCF_017639235.1 of Corvus kubaryi. NCBI lineage: Eukaryota > Metazoa > Chordata > Aves > Passeriformes > Corvidae > Corvus > Corvus kubaryi. The sequence goes on from NW_024581088.1 coordinate 9,093,157, forward strand.
AGAAATATAACCCTAATTCTGAAAGCAAATTGCAGCACTGCAAATAAATAATATAATTTAACAACGTTTAAAAACTTCAGATCACAAAAATATGAATGCAATACATACATACAATTAGGATATCCAACTTCCTAGAGGTTCAAGACAAAACTTATTTTCCTAGAGCTGCTGGCTTATTTATGTTAGAGCAGCAGGGATAGACAAGCGTTATCATTTCTACAGCTCCTCTCCTGTAGTGCCCTTTAGGCCTTGATAGCTCCCTGTATTGTTAGGGTCAGAGGACAAGTTCATAAAACCTCTAAATCATATATAACAAGCCTTAAAAACCTAAGATCTATAATTTTTTCCCCCTAGGCCTATGCAGAAGAATCAAAGCACAGACAGAGACCAGCAGAAATAATGACCACATTAAACAGCTTCATCAGAAATTTATGAAGTAAAATTTGTCTTTTTTTTTTCTTTCCTTGTTGTAGACAAAAAGCCAAAAGATTTTTTTTTTTTTTTTTTTCCTGGAAACTCAAACAAACCCCAACAGCCAACAGAATTATTTTAAGACCTGACTCTAAGATCTTAATTTTATTTTCCATTTTCTTCTTTCTTTTATTTCAATTTTGGAAGAAAATGTCTGTTCTGTTTTATGAACAATCCCCTTTCAATGCAACGTTGCTTGGCTAAGTACTTCCAAAATTAATTCTCAGGGAACAACCATAACAAGGTTTTTCTTTGCTTTGGTTTTTTTTCAAGTAAAAGATTTTATTTTCCTGTCAGAAAAGAAAAGAAAATAACTTGGCTTCTGATGTGTCCTTAACACCTCACTAACTTACCTGCAATGAGCATCATAAAGATAGGGGGAAACAAGAAAAAAATAAAGATTTTTTCTGCTTTAAATTCAATAAATGTGACCATGAGGAAAAAAATATTACAGACTAGTTACAGAATAATGAAGTGTGTGGGAGTTCTGCATAAATACTAAATTCAGGACCAGACACTTTAAAATTAAATGAGTGGTAGAAACAAACAAAAAAAGACACGGATATCTTCTCTGTCATAAAGACAGGAAAATCCAGCAATTTAAAAATTATCTGATAATGGTATGGAGTTTGTAACAAATGATCCTGCCTGAAGCACTGTACTGTGTATTATTATGTACAGTAAATTTATTATTAGTAAAAAAGTACAAATGCCTCACAAAACAGCATCACACTCGATTGCATTTGGGATTTATATAAAATGATAAGCTTTTACACTTCATACCCAACTTCTCTCATATTTCTTTTTAACCTGGATTTCAACAATTCCCCCTATTCCTAAACAAGCCCATGTTCCAGGCACGTTCTGTATTAATAAATATAATCAGAGTACATCTCCACTTCGACTGATCAGCATCAATCAATGTCAATTAGGAACAAGTGTTGGGGAGACAAAATGCGACACTTCACACTTGATCTTGTCAAAGTGTCACATAAATATGCTGGAAGGACAATATATATTTTGGCTGCATCTCAAGCCCAAACAGGATTTTATCCCAGTTCTGTGGGTCTGTAAAATTCCTGCCCTGAAAAAAATCTGGTTTATTTCTCATTCCCAACAGCACAAAAACCATTTCCCTGGGATTGTGGAGGAAATGCATGCTGTGTCTGTGTGCTCACTGTTACCTGTCCCTCTGCCACGGTCTCGGTGTCGATGATGGTGACGATCCCAGGCACCAGGGGACTCCGGCGGAGGTTGCTGTGAGCCAGGATTTCCTCCTCGGTGGCTCCCGACGGCAGCGTCCCCGTGAGCTGTGTCACCACCTTCCCCACCATTGTCAGCCCAGTCTTTATTGTCTGCAAAAAAAGGAAAAAAAAAACTTTAAAGATGTTTAGGGCTGTGCTGTGGATTTTTTGTAGAGATGCATTTTTTTAGGAGTGATGTAGCAGCTGCAAAAGGCTGTAACAAAACAGCTTGAAAACTTTGGCATCCTAGCAAATGGAAGAATTCACCTTTATTTTGGAATTCAATTATGCCAAAGCATTATTGAAAAAAGAAGTATTTTAATGTTCAAAATGTTTTCATATTTAAAGTATTCCAGTGTTGGGGGGATTTTTTAGTTTGATTTTACTTACTCCAAGAGCATGGATGGTCAGAAGGATCAAAGATGAGGCCACGATGGGTGTGAGGAGGGCAGTGTTCACAAAGAAATACAAACAGTCCCCAAAGCTGACAGAGTTTTGTCTTCTGCACAGTGCAAGAGACCAAGAATTTGGCCTTTGCTACTTCTGACACACTCATTTTTTCCTCTGCAATTAAGTATTAAAACTGAATATGGGACTCAAACCCAAGAAAATTAAAAATGCCACCCTCAAGGTCCTGGAAAGGACAACTCCCAGGCACATCCCAGCATAAGGAATGGGACTTTCCAGGCTCTGCACATTTCCCAGACGTGGCTTTCAAAACACGTTCAAAAAAGCACCAGCTTTTAGCAGCTAAAGATGCTGAAGATCGTTTTTATTTTGCTTTATTTTATTTGGAGAAAGAGGCAGAGTAGACACAGTAGGAGAGATGCAGATTGAAAGAAAAACAAGCCCAACTACAACTTTAAATATTTTCTCCTTGAACCAAGGACTGTGCCTTATTTGCCTGTAAAGAACTGAGCAGATTTATTATGCAATATAAATAAGAAATAGCAAAAGAGATCAGAATGGAATGACACTGTAACAAGCCAATTCTTAACTAAAAAGACAAGCTAAGCTGCCTGCTAAATTGAAAAGGAAAAAAATGTCCAGATCCCAGGCTGAAACCAAGAAGCAGCCACAAATCAATTGCAACTGCTTTGTTTAGTGCTAAAATCTCAAACTGCAGTGATTAGAAAACACATTAGTGTTCATCAATTAGCAGCCAAACGTTTGTTTTAATAATTCATGGGAAATGACTTACACAAAGTCTGTTAGTGTGTTGTCAGGAAAACCTCTGAAGGGCCAACAGCAGCAGGCGCCACACAGTATCGATGGCCATGGCCAGCCAGGAAGGCTGATTAACCTCTGAGATGCCTCTGCTGATGGACTCACCCCATTAATGCTAATGGAGATACTTCCACTTAAAATCGAGCCAGGCCTTTAGCACAGGAATGGCTTTGGGGGTTTAAAGTCTTTAGTAATATCCTGCCATTTGTTTCTTGTTATTTCTTTTTATACCCGGCTACGACAGAGGAGAATAAAACGGGTTTTAACAGTGGCGAATTCAGGAGGCTGGGAAAGGTAACATAAAGCAGATATTGATAGCTGAGGAATAAACCTAAAATAGCCCCAGTGCCATCACAGGAATGCATTCCAGCTCTCCTGGCAAAAACTGACAAGGCAGTTTTTTGGCCAGTAGTTAAAATCCTAGAAAATGATTCGTTCTCAGTTTATACAGCAGGGAGGAGAAAGCAGCAAATGCTACACAGCAAAATACCTGTGCAAGGGAAAGGCTAAAAACTGTAATTGACCTGCTTTAGAAAATATCTTTAATATTTATAATGAGAGCAGTGGGATGACAAAGTACCAAACATAAATTTATGGCTCTCTAGAAAAAAAATGACCGTGCTTGTCCAGGCAGCTGAATCCCTGCTCCGTGTGGGAGCAACGTGGGCCTGCAGCAGGGAGAGGTGTGCAGAGATGTGGCCAAGGCCATTAACTCAGAAATATCAGTGCAGAACCATTACAGCACTTACTGCCCTGTGCTGTTGTGTATATTTGCAAAAACTTCTGGGGTAATCTTTAACCTTTCCCATGCCATATCAGCTGTCCCCTCCATCCATTAGGGCTAATGACCTTGCTCTCACATAAGCTGTTAGTCCTCATTAAGAAGTTATCAGGTAACAAGAGAAAACAGATGCAGCCTTTGCTAAATCACTTTACCACTACAGGATTAAAAGATATGGAGAAGGAATCAGGCAAAGGAGTTATGAGGTGAGAAGGACTTGGTTTATAATTTGATGCGAGACATGTGACAGAGCAAATACATTTTAAATGAAATGGGTTGAAGTTTGCACTGTCCCAGTTCCTTTGTCACTGATGGGAACCTGCCAGTGAAGTTTGCTTATAAATAAAATTAAAATATTTGATCCAGTTTCTTTTGTAACCAGTGATTCACAATGCGCAGAAACACACATTATTTATAAGCTCATGTGTAGCCTATCTACTTAAAAATATGGCTGCTCATATTCATTTAAATATAAAGAAATACATATATTTAATTAAAATAAATGTATGCCCTCATACCTCATTTAATTGAAAAATAAGTACAACTTTAATTAGATGAAAAGAATTAAAATGCACCATTCAGTGCCTGTTAGGATGCTTTGTTCCAACAAAGGCCTTGCATCCTTTTAGTGACAACACAATATATTGTTCCTGTTTCTCATAATAAATGTATTTTATATTATTTATTCAATTTCAAACGAAAAATCTATAGAAAGCAGAAAGACATATCAAAAAGATCTGCCTTGGGTGTCAACACAGTGAGGCCGAGCCTCACACTCAGTTTGAACAAGGTGATAATGGGGTTTATTCTGAAAGAAATTCCATGTCCATTCTACTGTGTTTGTCCAACTGGACTGAAAAAAACCTTTATCCTACGGAAGGAACCTTCTAGAGAGGATCTGAAAGGCAGTTCTCCAAAGAGACCCTGCTGAAAGCCCTCAGCTTTCCTTCTCTTTCATATGAAGGTTCTTTCACTTCATTAGGAAACTGGAAGCCAACCAGACAAAAGGCTGTAACCTGGCAAAACAAGAACTTTAATGGAACCACTTCTGAACCAAAAAGCAGCAGTGCAGGGAAAAGGAAAGGACACCCACTTCCCAAAAAGCTGATCCTGTGCTGATCAAAGCAAAGGAATTACAAACCCCTGCAGCTGATAGGACACAACAGCAGCAGAGGTTCATAAATGAAGAATTAAATAAGGAGGGAGTGAAGTTGATGGTGAGGCAATGAGATGGACAAAGAGCTCCAAAGAGCTCTTTATCTTTGGAGCATCTTTATATTTGGAGCATCTATTTGCCAGCAAGAAAGTCAGCCCTGCAGTTATCAGAGATGAAAACCTGCTAGATAGCAAGCCAAGACTCAATGAAATCACTAATAAATTAAACATTGCAGATTTACTGTGGCGCACTCGTGGATAACAAATTAATACACTAAGGGTGAGACACTCCTCAAGAGCCAAATCATGCAAATATTTAAAACTATATTAGTATTAATCTTGTCTATTACAGTAACATCCAACAGGCAGGAGCATGAGCAATGTGCTGTGCAAATACAGAGTAGCACAGCGACCGTGCCCTGGGGATTATCCCTTTTCCTAACTCTCACTGGGAGTTTATCTCTGTACAGAGGCTAACAATCTTTTCTTTCCTATGATTATAAACACATTTTATCTTCAGTATCTATTCACATGATGCAATAGCACTACTTCAGTGTGATAAATTCAGCTTAACAGCAGAATTTCTGGATGATGATCCCTGGCTCGTACTACTCAGCAGGGAAGGTCATCAGCTACAGTGATCTGTTTGCAGGATTTTGCCACATCTGATCCAAACTGGGGCTGATCACACTAAGCCAGTCAGTTTTTCAAACTTATCTGTGCTATAAAAAAGATGTTCACGATGCTGAGATTGAAGGAATTTGGGGAGATTTCCCCTCACAAACCTTTTTTTTAACTGTGCTGATGGTGAAAGTACACAGAAATCCAGCGAATCGCCTCGGGAGAGGAGCAATTCCAGTTCCCCTCAACAATGTAAAAAGCTGTGATTTTTCTCCTTCTCCAGCCACACTGTGATTGTGATGGAATATGTTTGTTTTTATATTTTGTTTTCACATGAGCTGGCCTGCCCTGTGTCTCTCTTTGTGGCTTCTCCTAACTGTTGTTTTCTTCGGTGCCACTGAGCCTTCTGTCCTGCGCTGTCATTTCATTCCTATTATTAGGTTTGTTTTGTTGCACGTATCAGAAATGAGAAGGCTGGTGGTAACAAGGGAAGCTTGTAATCAGCACCGAGTTCAGCTCACAGTGCCAAAACTCACTCTGTGTGTGTGTGTGTGTGTATGAAAAAGAAATGGTTGTTGCAGCAAGGAAAGGAGCTGGGAGGGAGACAGTAAAACAAAAGTTGTGCTCAGTCTTGTTTAAGATTTTTCCAACCCATGGGCTTCTTTTGATACTACAAAAGCCCAGACATTTCTCTGAAAACAGAGGGATTTTATAACATCATCTGAAGTAAGAAAACGAGGCAATGGAACCTATATGTAAACAGTCATTAATAAGCTCTAACCTTCAAAGAAGGTAATTCATTAGCTCCAGTACTGCGCTGTCACCCTTCAGAGAGAGCAAAATGTATAATGGGGGTGTGATGGAGTCCAGAAAGCACCAGGCACTTGTAAAGTCACTTTTCATGATGCTAAAAGACTAATAATTCACAATGTTGATTTCCAATCATATAAACTTGTACCATTATGAATAGCCATTATACAAATCCATCCCACTGTCACTTCCCTCTAATATAAATATCTGTTTCTAATAAATAAAATTTTAAAAAATCATTTCAGAAACAGGAACACTTTGTGGAAAGCTACAGTCAGAGATTTGCAGGATGGGGAGTGCAGGCACGGTGCTGATGCCTGCAGGGTTCTCAGCGTGCTCTCCTCTCTGGGAAGGGAGGGGGGTGATGACACACAGCACAATTCAGCAGGGAAACCTCATAATTATGTTCCACGAGCAGCTCTCCCAGGGCAGATGATGGACTCACTTTGGCAGCACTAATGACTGTGGCAGTGTAAGACTGAATGTTGTCTCCACAGGCTCCACCACGGGATTGATGGCATCGGATCAGCTACAAGAAGAAAGACAGCAACCAAGTAACTACTATTAAACTACACAAACCCATAACCCATTACCAGAGCTCTTATTTATCATGTACAGTGGTGTATTTTTTCCTACAAATAGCAAAAAGCCCTGCTGAGACACTTAACCCCTTTTTATAATCTTCTGGGTGCCACCCAGACTGTCGCGTCCCCCGCTCCAGTTTTCAATTACCAGATGAGTACTCACTAAGAATTCATAAACTTTGAAATGGTGGGATTTTTGGTCTGGCAGCAATACCACAAATAAATTTAAATAAATATAATCAAAAGCTTTAGCCATGTATATGTAACATTAAATATCAGACATTCTAAGAATCCGAGTGTGGCTTTCCCCTCCTTTTTATGACGAGCAAGCAAAGAAATGACAAAGGAAAAGAGTTGTTTGAAACTTTGCATTTAACAGATTAAAGGAATGTACATGGGGTTTGCTTTTTATTGCCTTCCTTCAAAATCAATAAATCAAAACAAGACTCTTGTACCTGCCATCACCCTGCAAAAGTAGGTTTTGCCTTTGAACCCTAGCTAACAATAGAATCTGTGCTTCTATGTAAAATTAGAAAAAAAATAGGTATTTGTTGCTTGCACACAGAACATGCTGCCTGTTTAACTATTTAAGCTAAATAAAACCAAAAATTACTGTAAGATGCATTTGTTTCTAGAGGCTTTTCTGTCCTGCTTATATTTAAATATCTAAATAAAAATACTTAAACTAGGGAAAGCCCACAGTGAAGTTACCTGGGAACACACAAGCCATTTAAACCCCTTTTGTGATACAATTCTTTTGCTGATCAGTGGCTGATGTTTGGCAGCAATACTTGCTGACAAGGGTTCAAGTTTTCCAGCACCAGCAAGGTGTGGCACTAAAGGAAAGGTAGGCTTGAATTTGGGAAGAAATCAGCTGTGCTGGAGGAGGTGTAACAGCAAATACATCTCTAAAGTCTGATAAATTTCTGGCTCAGCTCTAGAAACAGCTTCTCCAGTCACAGGTGGAAGGGAGAAAAAACATCTGCTTTGAAATAAAAATAAGGCATTAGAAGCTGAATTGAGGCTTCGCTTCAAGCTTTAAATGCACAACCACTTCTCTAGGTAACGGCAGTGATCATTTCTTTGCTTGGGACCTATTTCCTTTGTCTCTAGAAAGAAGAAAAAGTCTTCAAGCATTTTCTTTTTTTTTTTCCCCTGGAGCTTAACTTTTTCAAAGATGTTCAAAAGTGGCCAATTTAATGCTGTTTTCTAACCTACAGAGTGCCCTGCTGTGTTGGTTCAGACAAACCCAGGCTCTATCCAGACTCAGTTTCCCCAAACAGAATTTAGGAAGTGTTTTTTGCCTACGTTCACAAGTGTCTGTAATTAAATGCTTTAAACTTTTAAAGCACAAAATGGGTTGATTATTGAGTTACCTCACTGAAACACATGTTGATGGCTGTCTTCTCTGCCTTCCAAGTTCCTGAGCTTAAATCAAATGTGCAGAGTAAAGATCTGATATATAAAAATACTGAGGTTCTGTCATTTTAATGCAACTCCTCTTACAAACCTTCTTTTGCACGTACCTTTTTCCTGAGACCTTTTCTTTTCCCCCATATATATACAAAAATCTAGAAGTATTTTTTGATATCAAACCCCTCCTTACCTTATTTTCTGCATAAGCAAGCCAACGGCTTCCAAGAGCAATAGGATTCATGTTTGGCCCTGGACAAGGATAGCAGCCTGCAAAGTTTGAAAAAGCAACATTAAGAAATATCTTAATGACTTCTTCCAAAGAATTTTATTTATTGCCAAGAAAACAAAAAGTCTAAACAAAAGCCTTTCAGTTGCTAATATCACTCAGTGAATGCTTGCATTTTTGTTTCTGGAGATAAGGCTGTGGTTAGATGAGCTATTTTGAACACTTAATTATGTGTAAATATTAATTTTTCCTTATGTTTGCATTTTTAATGCCATTTTGATAAAAAAATGGCATTTTGGGGTGAGGGAATATTGATGTTTGACTCGACTGGTTGTGTATCTTCACATTTTAATTCATTTTATTTGATTGCCACCTTTCTGTTGGTGAACAGTTTGTCCACTTCAAGCTCTTCTAGATTTTTATTGAATGAAAGGATGTATTGTGCTCTTGGTTTTGTTTTCAATAATTCTATATATAAGCCCTCAGCCTTTCAAAATGCTTTTGGTTTTGATTTTAACAATTCTATATACAAGCCCTCAGCCTCCCAATATACTTTTGCACAAACTTAACTTTACACAGTGGGAAGATTTGTAATTCCTTTAAAAACAGTGGCAATGTTTCCACTGTTCACCTGCTTTCCATTACCTTTATATTATCATTAAAAATAGATGGATACATATGGATAAAAATGAGTGTAGAAAAGAGAATTATTCCTGAGGATTAAAACATGAAAATATCTTTAAGAGAAAATAGCTGCGAATGAAAACATGGCAAGGCTTAAAATGAATCAGGCCCGTATTAAATGGCATTTCATAGATAAAGTCTTTAAAATATGTATTTTTATAAAATGTTGTAAGTAAAATAAATATTTTTATAAACAAAATAAATCATTTGTATTTAAAAATATACGCTTTTACATGAAAAAATAAGGAGGAGAGAACGGGGGGAAGGAGGAGGCTATCAAGCAAATGGTTAATCTCAGTTTTCATCAGTTCTTAGGCTAATAGAGTCAATTTTGCAATTTAAATTCTCTCACTGATTGGCCAAGAAACAAAACATTGAAGACCTTACAGACATGTGTGTCTGATTTAAAGGAGCCCTGGGCAGCTGCTCCTGTATCCCGGGCAGAAGGAGCGCCGGGCTCAGGCAAACAGCGTTTCAGAAGAACACGTACAACACAACTTTTCTGCAGCTTATTGCATAAAATCCTAACAAAAAAAGTAAGTAAAACCCAAACCCAGCCACAGCCAGTTAAGCTTCTATTTCCCCAAAATCTCTTGTATGAGACTCTGACACTGCACCCACAGCGAGGAAAAGCACCCGGATCTCCGCAAACATCCAGCTCTTCTCCAGCAGGCTCCAGAACAGCCCAGAACATTTACTGAGGACAGCAGGACTTACACGAGTGGAATGGGTTCATTTTCCACACCTGCAGAGCGGTGAGTGGGTGTGTGGGAGGTGTTGAGACGTTTCTGGAAGTTTAAATGGACATTTGACAACACTCGGGATGCATTTTTGGGCCCGCGTAGGCCCCGCCGAGATAAACAACCCTGGATTTCATTTTCCAGAGCAGAGCACTGAGGGTATTGCAAAATTCCAAAGATCACAGCGAGCTGTTTCAAAGGTCAGAAAGCAAGGGAAGGAGAGAATTAATTCATCCAATTAAACCCATGTCAGGCCGGGGAGGCAGAACCCAGTGAGGGTTTTGTGAGGCCTTATCGCCGCCCTGATCTCAGGAAGGAAAACGAATTCTGAAGAGATGATGCCACAATTGTTATTGCATTCCAGGAGTGCATAAAATGTGGGTAGCCAGAGCCTCTTAAGGAACAAAGCAAGCAAAAAAAAGGTTGTAAATACAGGCCTGGGTTGTAAATACAAACGTGTTCTTCCGATGACATTATAGATCAGGACCAGTGAGGTTTTAATGCCGACTTCTGCCTCGGCAGCTCTTATCTGGGTCAGGAAAGGCATTCAGGTCCCCCAAACCTTTCTTTTACCTTCCCTTTTATGTATAAAATACAGCATTAAAAGCTGCCAGATGATAACCCTCGTCCTGTAAATCTCTACAGTGACTTTGGAAGCAGTGACTTGCGTTTCCCAAACTCATAACATCCCTGCAGGAGAAAACTAAAGGAGCCTCAGCAATTCAACAACTCACAGCAAAATACAAGTCTTGCTTGGAAAAGGGAGCTGTTCTCAATTACTTCAGTGAACTGAAGTCAATGAAGAACTGCAAAAGAATTCTTCAAATCCAAAATTGATCACTGAATAGAAGAGTCACTTAGAAAAGCTGGGACTGCCCTCCCCAAACCCACTGCCTGTGGTTTGTCCCATGAACTGGGCTCAGTCAATCAGGCTCCACACACAAATCAGCCAATTCTAAGAATAAACTCCACAAAGGTCAACAATTCAGCTCGGTCCTAAACTCTACTCTCCGATACGAAAAACAGCATAAAAAAAGGAGCTATTTCCTCCCTTTCTTTTCTTTGCAAGTCTTTGCATTTTGGAAACTTGCAGCAGCACAAGGATAAACAAAGGGTTATACTTTATGGGAAGGAAAAGCAAATTGTTTTTCTGCTTTCCAAAAAAACAGCTGGAGTCAGCAGAACATCATCTATGAGGCAAATGAAAAGACAGACACAGCGTGACCCATCGAGCTGGGCCATCCAATCCTCACCAGCCCCACTCTCTTAAAGATTAACTTCTATTTCTACTAGACTTCAAAACAACAGAGGAAAAAGCCATTCTAAGCAATAACAGCAGCAACTTTAGTGTGTTTACAATAGGAATGAACATAATGAGAATGCAGAACTAACTGTCAAGAAGACCAAAGTTTCCAAGTTTTAATGACAGCATGGAGAGGTCATCCAAGAAAGGATCACTGAGGGAAAGTCCTTCCAAAAGTGCAGCAAACCAAGCAAGTACTAAAAAACATCTGATCTTAGAACCAGCTTAACTGGGCCTATCACCCACAAAAATATAGGTGAAAACCTACTGGAAACTATTTCATAACTTTTGAGTACACAGTGATCTTCTGCCTCTGTGCAGAGGAAATGAGTAACTTCAAAGTTGCAGAAAAAAAGAAGAAAATTTGCATTTTGAAAATCAGAATCAAAGTCCAAGTTTTTCTGCTAATTTTATCAAGTTCCTACATCCAAAAACTCCAACTGGTGCTGCCCTAAGCAACAGTGAGGAATAAGAAATGGGCTCCAAGATCCTTCTGAACAGGGCCATGGCTAAGGGCACCCTGGGACCTCCTATCCTGTGCCTTGCTTTTTCCACTTCCAAGATGGAAGTGTTGCCTACAAACAGCCCCATAGGGAAATTCTCCAGTGTTACAATTTCTTAGTTTCTTAGCTTTTTTGTTAATAACTGGGTTATAAAATGGTAACTGAAATAAGCACCTGGTTTGTCATTATTTGCATTCGAAGATGATTTTATATATTTTGGTTTGCTGAGGATATAGGAATCCCACATTACCTGAAGTTCTCCAAAGAGCTACACAAATGTTTGCTTTGTGAGTGAGCAAAAAGAGTTATTTTACATTATTTTTCAATTACTACCCTTGTGGTAACGATGAAAATCTGTACCACCCTTTGGAGATTCATATCCATAATCCCATAACAACCCAAATCACCTCCTCTACTCAGCTCTGAAAATTCACACAAATATCCCCTTCTCTGATTCTGGATCTTTCCATCAGTCTTGAGCTCCTACAGAAAACTAAGGCTTCAGTCCTTTCCTTGAATTGTTTTCCAAAAGCTCATCCTGGATCTTCAGTGATGCCAATGTGAACACAAAGAGAGCAGCCAAGAGGAGAAAAGCAACACATTCCTGTCCTCCCACTTGTCTTTTAAACAAACAGCACATCGGGAAAATGCTGCTCAGAGGAACAAAGTCATTACAAGCCGTGTCAGCTAGATCAGAGCTTGGGCCAATAAATCACCAAACACACCACTAATAAAACTTGAACCATTTCAACTGGGGCAGCTCTTCAGCATCTCCACAGCTTTTTTATAAAATAAAGATTCAAAGGAAATACAGGAATACAACACTCTCTCTAGAAAAATCTGATATGAACAGTCAGAACTTGTCTAAGCTAAGTCAGGGCTTATTTCCAGTTTGCAGAATTCCTTACCCAGAGCACAACTTTATTTCTTTCTCAAACCTCACTAAAACACACTGTAAAGTGACATCTGATAAACCACTGCAAATTAACAATGGAATTAATAAAGCTGAGGGACTGAAAGAGCCGAATCAGAATCATCTAGCATTGCTTTCCTTCAAACACATCCCATCATGTTTACCTTAAGACACTACTGGTTGATTTTTAATTTCACAGCACATTATAAGAACTTTATTCCCTACAACAATATTTATAGTCCAGAAAAAAAAAATCTGCTTTTGGTATTTTCCAGACTTTCATCCCCTCTATCCTGACTTTGTTCTTACTTTTTAATGAAAAACATTTTAAGTTCTTTTCTGTCTTGTTTCAGTCTTTTTTCCCTATCAGTTTAATAGGAAAACTTTCTTTTTCCATTGTTTTCACTGCTTTCTTTTCCCCAATCCTCTCCAGTTTCCTTTGCAGTGGTACACGCTCATCCTTTTTTATAACTAGTTTTGATTTACTGTTTCCTAGGGGGTGGATTTTAATGGATATCTCACAGCTTGTACCTGTGAGGAATCCATACCAGAGGAGTCCAGTTTTATTTCAAGCTGAGAGGATGGGCAGTTATTAATAGAAAATCCTTTTAGGATTCTTTCCCTAATCCCAAAATAAGGCAGAAATGGCATCTTTTGGGTCACAGGAAATGCCATGAAGGCAGAGATTCCCAGGCTCATCTCCCTCCTAAGGAAACCTTCCTGATTTCTGGAGACACAAAAATTTTTCTGATCAGTGCCTGGCAAGGTTCATTAAAGATGACACATGTCATCTGAAGTGTCCAGTGGTTTCAAACACAGTTTTCTAAACAAATTCCAAAAGAAGTAACTCATTTTAACTGAAATTCTTTGCCTTTAATCATTCAAAGGACTTGCTGGATTATCACTTCAAAAATCAGTGAAGCAGGGCCATTGTGTATTTTTAAATAAATAGCTCCAAGAACCCACTAAAGTGATGCTACATCCCTAATAATCAATCTGTAATTCTTTTTCTGGGTCTTACAAAACACAGAGCACTCCATAGGAATGAAGTTACAAAACTCCATCCTTAATTCTTGCAGCGCAGAGCAGCCAGAAAGCAGATCCATGACAGAGAGCATAGAAAGGGAATATGCAATAAATAATGAGTAGAGTGATACTGTTGTAGCAAAAACATTGTTTATTCCAAGGAAAACAAATCATATAAGTTGTTTTATCTAATATTTTTTTGTTTGGTTGTGTTTTTGTTTTTTGGTTATTGGTTTTTTTTAGCAAACCAATTTTTTTGTTGTTTATAAACTGTATAAAGCAATACTGTTTACAAATTCCTCTGGGTTCCTTCTAGATGAAAGGCCCTGTGTAAATGTTATTACTCTCACACTGTCACATACTTTCCAAAACTCTTCTATTGTTCTTGTACTTCCTTCTGTTTAAGTATCACCCGTAAAATGGAGTAAAAGAGCAAAGGAGCAGGCTGCACCCCCTGAGAAATCAGGTTTGCCACCCAAACCGTTTTTTTCCCTTATTTAATTTTAAATCATAGTGGCATTACTGCTATTAAAATACTAAAAGAAAAAAAAAAAACAAGTAGAAATAAATTGAAACAGTAAAGCCATAAATGCTGGAGAGAGGCTTTGGAGAAGGGTCTGGATCACCAGGACAAGGGGAATGGCTTCACACTGTTAAGGTCCTTCCAACCCAAACCATTCCATGATTTTGTGCTATCCTGCATCAGAAGAACTGAATTCCCTCAGAGAAGCTTATGGAAGGACCACAGATTAATTTTTTTAAATGTTATCATTGCTGTTGCTATTACTATTATTATTATTATTATTATTATTACTACAGAGATCTCCTTCCCTGTCCACTCTACCATGGCAGTTTGAAGCATCTGCACTTTGATGGTCCCAGTGGGTCCCTTCCAACTCAGGAATTCCATGATTTTATGTTTTTACTGTTACTCCACAGGTCCAAGCCCAATCCCAGAGCTTTTACTAAAAATATCAGTGGCCTTTCATGTTCATTAGGCCTGGCTGTTTAATTTAGCACCAATTTGACTGATTTCAGGGCAATGTTTAATCTCAGGTTTACCTTCTTTTTTTGTTCAGACTTGGACAGTGACAAATAATAAAATTGCCACTGAGGTTGTTGTTTCTCTGCAGGACAATGTAAGATGGCTTTGCTTGCCCTTTAACATTGAGGATTTGGGGGCTTTAGATAAAAATAACTTATATAGAAACAAAGAGCACTTCCTGCTTTACATCTAATTTGTAAAGCTGTCAGAGCCAGGAGATATGAAGATACACATCTTGGGGACTAAGGCCTCTGTTGTGGCTTTATGCAGCTTTTCTGTTGTATTTACACTTTCCTGCAGTGGAGCAAAACCTCCTGCAAGCACCAAAGCCATTTGTTCCCATAAATCCACCACGGTGCCCCTGAAGACCTCTCCAAAAAGTGTTCCAGCATTATCCTGGAATGGTGAGACACTGGTTCCCACAGCCAGGAAAAAAACACTCTTATTTATAAATACCACTGTTAAAAAGAATAAGCAAAATTAAATCAACATTTCTCAGGGAAAAATGCTGTGAAGTGGCAGGTGCTCATATAGATGTGTGTGTGTAAAAATCAGAAGTGCTTATAGCAATCCACAGGGACATACTTGGCTCTTCTTCACTGATCAAGAAAATCCTGTGACTCAGGAGCTCCCTTCCCACCTGCCCTGAGGACTTTCGATCTGAGCTGATCCCCCCCAGACACAGGAATCCTGTCAATTATTATCCTGTGTGGGATAACCAGGAGAAATGCCCACAGCTGAGGAGTGAAACACACAGAACTTCTTGAAGAATGTGACTCTTCAGGCATTAAACCTCTTCATAGGACATCCAGTGTTTTTACTTCAAAGTCAAGAGCTCAAACTGCTCCCTGTGAGCCCAGCAGGGAAAGGAATTCCAACAGAAATGTCCAAAAAAGCCTTGGTGATTTCCAGACCAGCCCTGTGACAAACTGAAACCACCAAATTATTCCTCGTGTGTCAATGTGAGAGCAAACAGGAATCCCAAATCCAAACTGCAGATTAGAGCATCCAACACCATTTGGATTGGGGGTTTTATTCACTTGGAGAGGTGCAGGGCATTTAACATTCACTGACTGATTTTTGGCTTGTGGTGAGGAGAGCCTTTTGAGACTTTCTATACAATAAAGTACTCTGACTAAAATCTGCAAAATTACCTCTCAGGGCTCTACTGAACGGCATCAATAGAAATGTGGTGCCAGCTAATGGCTGCAATAACTGTCTCCATCCCTGGGGAATAATGGATGGAGAATATATCAATATGAGGAGTGGAAGGGGCAGGGAAGCTGAGCAGGCCCTCGTTATCGGACACAGGGATGATGCCACATGCATGATGTTATCTGTGAGAATCTTTACTCAGGGCCCAGGGGGTGGGGAGGATATTCTTTATGGAGAAGGAAAGTATCCATAAGGCCATATTCATAATCATCAGCTTTCCACTAAGTAAGCAGTTTTGGGGTGAGGGGCACTGATGTAATAGAAATCAATGGAATTCAGCTTTTCTGCAGCTTTTGTTTAGAGCAAAGTAGGGGCAAAAAAAGCCTGAGCATCACTTTGGTTTCCGTGCTTCTGTTTGGTTTCTAATCCTTCAGTCATGTGCAGAAAAGGCTCTGAAGGAAATCTGAAGTGAACCACAATAAAACTCTGAGCTATTTAAGAATCTATTTAAAATCCACACCTTGACACTCACAACCAGCAAAGGAAACACATTCCTAACATAAGCATAACATTATTTTTTTTTTTTAGTTTGGCCACAGGAGCACTTAAAGCAGTGCAGGATGTGAAATTCCTGCTTGGCTTTCTCCTCTCCTTGCTGTGAGTTCTTTCTTAGGGAAAAGGAGCTGGCTCCAAGCACAGGGAGAGCAGTGATGGATGGAAGTGACTGCCACGAGACTGATGCTCTGCCTTCTCCTAGCAGACATTTAAAATCAGAACACCCCACAGGGTAGATTAGAGGATATCCTGGTAATTTTTCTACAATAGTTACAGCATGTTTTCCCTCCACGTTTAAGCACCTGTCTTAAATTCCCTCTCCCAGTCTGGAGCACCTGTACCCTGAGGTTTTGTTACAAAAGGCACAAATAAAACGTGCTGGCTCCCTGCCATCCAAGTCAAACCAGCACAGTTCCATGTAATCCTAGGCAGGGGAAAACAAAGGTTAGTTCTATGTCAAACTTGCTCAGGAAAAATCAGGAAATGCAGGAGTTAAAACACTCCAACAGCAGCACGAACTTGACCATGTTCTACATCCTGAATATTTTATGGTATATTTATGGTAACAATATATTAAGCTACACATCCAACCACAAAAACAAAAACAGAAAGACAAACACTCCTCATGTGCACGGCAGCTGCATTAGCATTTCTGAGGAACCTCAGGATTCCTGACACTGCTTTTAATTGGACATTCTGCATTTCATTTCTACATACAAATAATCAACAAAACAGACCAGAGATGCTGCTTCATGTTTGTGCTGTCTCAGTGAGGTTCTAAGGCTCCCACATCACTTAGCTGATAGGGATGGAAGATGTGATCTCCACATCATCACCAAATCTTCTTGAAATAGAAGGTTTTCTTTTCCTTAAAAGTAACAGAAAACCCTTCAAAGAGTCAGTGGCCCTCAGTAGTATTTCTGACCTTTATGCCCTCACTTCTGACCAAAGCAGTCAGATTGAGAATCTTTTTCATACTGACAAATTCTCTGGGCAGGCAGTGACATCCTCACAGCTGAGGTGCACCAGGATGAGCCTGGGCAGGACTCAGGCTGCCCTGCACACAGAGATGCTCCAATAATGCAAACAAAAAGGCCTCTAAGACCTTTTTCTGAGCTTCCATTTCAAAGATTTCTGCTTTTTTAATTGATACTGGTGCTGTCCTTTAATAAATTTTTAAAAAAAAGGCACAGCCAAAGAAGCCAGTCGTGGCCAGTTGGCTGCCTCCCAGAAATCCCTGCAGCTAACGAGGGAGCTCATTTACATCCAATTTCAAACACATCAGAGGAACTTAAGCCTTTAAAGATACACTCTCAGGTCGAGGAGATTTCAGCACATGAAATGGGAAAGCTCAGCCAAAAGCTCTGCTGCAGCCCCGACGTGCCAGGGCACGGCACCCGCCTGGGAGCGGGACCCAGGGAATGGCTGAGCTTGGAATCCTCAGGACAGGTCCCAAAAACCCATAAATCCAGGGAAGAAACACAGGGCTCTGCCCACCAAGCTGGGAGGGGACAGGGAAGGGCTGTGGTGGCTCCAGCTCTGGCTGTTGGGGTATCCGAAATGCCCCAAAAATGAGGTTGTCCTTAATTAAACCAGAACAAAGTTTGAGAAAATCTTGAGTTTCTCATATCAAAAAGCAGCACAGCTGGAGAAATACACTGGGATTGGTGACATTTCAGGAGTTTTTGGATTTTTTAAAAAATAATTTGGTAATTATCGTCAAAAGTTTTAATTTGTCCTCTTTAAATTCCACTGCTGTTCCACAAAACAAACTGCAAATCAGAGTTACAGTTAAGAATAGGGTATCTCTGTTCCTCAAAATTAACTTCAGTGGATTCATTTTTAAAAATAAATTGCAGTATCTTTAAAAAAACAAAACCAAAAAAACCCAACAAAATAAGCCCAAAAATTCTCAAAATACACATTTAACTGAGAGGTTTTCTTTACTTTTCATGTAAAATAAAGCAAGGCTTGTACCCTAATTCTTGCTGCATAAAAAGGAAGTGATGAATAGGACACAAATAAGTCCTTTCCCATTTGGATCTTGTCGCTGAATCCCAGCAGATTCCCAGTATCTTACATCCATGGATAGGAAGAAACTGACACCTATTGGCAACTTTAATATTACTGCATAAAGATGCTTTCCTTCACACTATGACAAGAAACATCTTCTCCTAGGGAGATTTTTTCTATAAATACACAGATAATAGAAAAAAATAATTTAAACTTTTCTAATTGTGACTGAAAATACATCCAGAAAAATGCAGACTCTTTTCAACAATAAAACTCTGACCTTTCCAAAGTAAATTATGAACTGTAAAGACACATGAAAAAAACCCAGAGTGCCTAAGGAACAACTGAAAATGAACAGAGGGCAGATTGCTGTGGGTTTAATTGCTGCAGATGTGATAACCTGGAACTCACACCTGAGGCTTTTACACACATTTGTGCAAAAAGAACAAAAGAATTGTTCAGCTACTGATGGATGGCAGTGTGGGTGCCCCTAACACTTACAGTTACAGCTACAATAAATATAGAAAAGAGTTAAATACTGACACAGTAGCATCTGGATTTGGGGTTTTTTTGAAGCAGGTTTTCCTGAAGCTCCAAACAAAGTCATGAAGACCTGCTTTGAGGATTTAGGAATAAAAGAAACAAACAAAAAAATCTCAGTCCACCTCTGAGGCCAAAATTGTACGTACTGGTAACGAAGAACTTTTTGGTGAAAGTGCAGCTGTCAAAGGCGGCGATTTTCTCCTGCAGGACCACAACAAGGATCCTGAAAACACAGAAATGGAACGTCCACTTTAGACATTAAATGCATTGGTTTAAAGATTCAATATCTAAATGTAATTATTTCCAAAGCATCAATATAAATCCTACAGTGATGAAGTGCCAGGTTACCAATCCCTGGCAGTTATCGAGGGTTCTCTCTCCTCCCAGCCACATAAACTCCACTTCAGGAAGTGCAGGGGTCTGATCCACAACAACACAGCTCATTTGTGATATACCTCCTGCAGTAAAAGCTCCATTAAAAAGCAAGAATGGAGCTGCAAAGACCCTGAATTGCTCTCACTGACTCAAACAACAATCAAATCAACAATCAGCAGAACACGAGCTACATGTGAAATAATCCCATTGCCCACCTCAGTGCAAATTTATTGAAGCATTTCATTTACTAAAGGCAGAAGGGGTGTAATACCAAGAACATCAGCACACAAACAGAGCTGAGAGAAGCAGAATTTGGGTCAATTAACAAATTAAAGACGTATGTTTATGTGCTTGCTTGTACATTACACACTTTTATTGTGAAGATCGAAAACCACAGGGTAACTATGCAGGAAACATGGTGCTGCCTCAAAAAAGAGAGCCCAGAGATGCAAATGCGGAAGCAGAAGAGCATCTTGGAAGTTTTAGAACCAGGGAACACCTTCTCCCACGCTGATGGCTTCCCAAAACCAAGTTTGTAAAAGCCTGACATGAAAGAAGCGCCTGGGAAGCCAACATATAAAACCTACATTTAGCAATATGACATAATTAATAATCTGTTATTCTCTCATTAGGCAGACTGTGAGAAAGTATTTTTAATTAGCTGTCAATATAGATCATTATTAAATATTGTTTTAATAGTTTTAATTGTAAAGATACAATGTGGAAAAAAATTAATCACATCTCTCACTGACTAAAACACACACCTAATGCTTCATGTGAACATTACAATTGTGTATTGCAGCCTGGAACAGTCACCTTTAAAAATGGGATGAATCACCTCAGTCTCAACTCGTATCCTTGGGGAAAGGGTGATGATTATCTCCCAGCAGTGTGAAATCAGCCTTTAACCCCTTTTTCCCTATTTTTACCTGTTTTGCTGTAAGAAAATTTCCTCTTACCCCATAAGAGGTCAATACCTGTGAAGGACTACACCAAAATCAAAACATACACCATCCCCTCATGCTTGCTGATGTTTTCAGATATATAAATAGTTTTAATATAAATTTTTAATACAAAATTTTTAATATAAATTAGTTTTGGACAAATTAGTAGTTTTAGTTAAAAGACATCTTCCAATTGCTGAAACCGCAGGAGAGAAAAACAGAAGAAAATACATCAATTTAACTTTTTCTACCTTGCCTAAAGTAAAGGAAACCAATGAATAATGGGGAGGCTTTGACTGCAGGGGGAAGTGTAATGTGTATATACTGAAAACCTATGGGTATTTGATGGGAGTATTTCCCAATCTGGATTATTTTTGTTTTCTCCTCTTTGAAGACACTGTGTCTTTCTGCAGAAATGAACCCCCCAGATGGATGATTCCAGAGGATTTATTCATCTATTTATTAGTTGCACAAGTTTGATGCACACTCATCTACTTCCCATCTGCAACAAAACCAGGCACAAAAAACTTATCATTCTGATGTTTTCAATTATTTGTGTTATTGTTTACTGAAGGACCATCCATTTTGGCATGGCAATATGTATTTCCAAAGAAAAGCAGTAATTTCTTCACCCAGAGCTCTACCTTTACCCCAGGAATTCGACTGCACCACTTCCCCAGGGCACCTGAGGCCACAGTGACTCAGGCAGTAATGGGAGGGTGAAGCGAGCAGGAACGTCAGCAGAGCTTGGACCAAAGTCACCACTCCAAATTCTCCCATCACGAGTGCCAAGGGATCAGCAGGATCCTCACACAGAGATCCTGAGATTTCTCTTCTGCCTTAAAAAGATGCAGCAAACTACAAAGCAAACCACAAAACTTCAGTTTTGTGTGTCTGGGAGAGATGGGGATTTCAAGTTAACTCAGCAAAATTTGATTCCGTGGACACAACAGCTCCTGTTCTGCTGGAGCTCTGTGATCCTCAGCCTCCAGAGCCATTTTCTCTCTATCCCAAGCCAGAGATACTGCTTTGTTATTTGACTCACTGGAACATTATTCCCTGCAAACCACAGACTGCACACCAGGAATGTTTTGGATGTGCAGGAAGGCAAAATCCAACAGACCAACACGAAGAAGAGAGACATAAACTCCTTAGTGCTCTGTGCTGTTTAAACTCTCTGTGATCCCATTTCTCCAGCTGTAGGTGGATCATCGAGGATTTCAGCGATTCCTGCTCACTCTTTATCACAACTGAAAGAAGCTTAAATGATTTTTTGGTTTGAGCTTCTTAAACCAAAGCCATGGGGGAAGCACAATGATTCTGAATATACTGAAATACTCCTTGAGAAATGGAGAAACAGAGCTGTGCTTACAGGAAAGTCAAAATAAGAAAATCAGGGAGGTCATACACCAGAAATTGCATTTATTACCAAAATCTGGCATGCCCTAACACACAAGGCATGCAGAATGAGCATCCTTACCTCTTATTGCAATGCAGATCATAAATAGGAGTTTTGAACTGGATGGACTTGACCATCTCTCCTGTTCTCAGGGAATACAGATCCACACAGCAGTAGGGTGGGCTGGTGCTGAAAGGAATAAAAAAAAATATTTTAATGGTAATCAGGATATTTTTAAAATTGGGGTTTAATGATTTCATCCTCCTAATATTGCTTAGCACACTAGCGGAAAAGTCACAGAACCGCAGAACTATTAAGGCTGGAAAAGACCTCCAAGAACATCAAGTCTTGGACTCAGAATTCCAGCAATCCCAGCAGAATCCTGGAGAACAAAGGGTCAATATAAGCCTTCTACATTAAGAAGGAAAACTGAATTATGATCTCCATGACGGTCCTGAACCTGTATTGTGCAACTGATTATCAAACACTTGGTTTCTTTTACCACCAGTAAGACCTTGGAATAGCAGCAAAAAAAAAGCCATGAAGCTTTAAACCACATCCTAGTTAAAAACTACTCCTCAGAGGAACTCTCTCCTACAGGGAGGACTTCCCCAGAGCAGCAGCTGAGCTGCATGACTTGGGGAGATGGAGACACCTCACGCAGAATTTACATTACGTCCCTGATGGACTTTTGTTTGAACCGTGTAGATCTTTTCAACTGCTTTGTGTCACTTTTATCATTTAAATATAAATAAAAGCCTTAAGGCCATTTCTTAATAAAAAGGCTGAGTGGGAAAAGTGCTGAGTGTTCGATAGGGCTGAGGAAGGCAGTGGTGGAAACCCTTTTAGAGGCCGAGGAGAGGCTTTGATGTGGCAGCTCTGTTCCACAACACCTTTCTCCCCCTCCAAGAACGCATTAAAACCTTGGCTATTTCTAGGTCAAGGAATATGAAGGAGCACAAATTGCCAGCTGTACAAACATATCCTGAGCATTGGTAAAAGAGGGTGTTCCCCCCTGCCCATATCTGTTTTATTTTACAGAGTTTCACACAATTCCTGCCCCAACACTCGCTTGTCTCTTGGATCTGCTCAAGCTGCTCGAGAATTTTCTGGAAAGCTGGAGGACAAATGCCAACTGTTTACCCCCAATGCCTCAAGATAATAAAATGGTTTATATAGTAATGTATAATATACAGTAAATGCACAGCAAGACAACTGTCAGAAAAATAATAGAAAAAATAAGTTTTGACATTTTGCCCACTGAAATTTTTCCCAAAATATACATTTTTCTAGGCCAGTAACTAGAGGGTGCAATTTATTACTTCAAGCACTTCAAAGGCCCTTCAAAAACACCTTTAAACCAGTGAGACTCAAGCCAGCTCCTTCACATTAAAGTTCACTGCTGCTCAAAAACACAAAAAAACACTGCAAGGTCTATGTACAAACTTTTTAAAATTAAGTAGTTTATTACCTCTAGCAAATTATGATGTTGATAGAAGGGAAATTTCAAAACAGAAATCACCGAAGTAGATATAGCTAAAATTGTATCAACACACTCAATAGTGATTACTATTTCTACATCATCCTGTGTTGAACACTTTTTCCAATTTATGGGTAATAATTCTGTCACTCAAATCCATAATTATTATTATGGCTTAATTATTATGATCTCTTGGCTGATCATGGTAAGACCATTCTACTAATACTTTTTTCAACCACACAGGGTAAAACCTTGAGTTCAAGTGCCAGTAACCAAGAAATATCATGGAATCACAGAATTCCAGACTGGGGTTGGGTGGGAAGGGACCTTAAAGCTCACCCAGCTCCTACCCCTGCCATGGGCAGGGGCACTTTCCACTGCCCCAGGTTGCTCCAAGTCCTGTCCAACCTAGCCTGGAACATGTTATATGGGTAAGTCAGA
Source organism: Corvus kubaryi (assembly GCF_017639235.1). Lineage (NCBI taxonomy): Eukaryota > Metazoa > Chordata > Aves > Passeriformes > Corvidae > Corvus > Corvus kubaryi. The sequence continues at coordinate 9,116,811 of NW_024581088.1, forward strand.
AATACCCTGAAATTCTGTCACAAATAAAATTCTCGTGAATTAGTCCCACAGATTATCAACAAATATTAATTACATATCCTGATTGTTCAAACAGCTGCAGAGAGATCAACAACTTCTTAAAGGTAATGGACACAAATCCACCAACAACTTTAAAATGTGGCATTAACAAATGTATAAATACACTCAGGCTTTTGTATCTTCTTCTGTTTGAGTGCTGCAGTGCAGGGATGGAGGGGAAATAGCAGATGCCTCGTCCAGCTGGCACTTGGTGACATCTGTGCTCGTGCCACACGACAGCATCACCTCCTCCCAGATCTGCTGGGTCCCACCATGGCAAAAAGCTCTGTGCAAAATGTTTGCAGAGAGACAAACACACCACACAAAACACACGTGCTTTTTTATGGAAAAGAAGTTTTTAAAAGGGGAAGAGTGATGGAATCAAGATGAGGCCGAATTTTCTGTGCCTTGAAGGCTTTGCTTTATTGCCAAGGGCTGATTTTCCTCCGCTCTGCCACACGATGAACATCCCACTCAGAGATGGACATCAGTGACAGGTTGGGCTCATGGGTCTAGAAAGGAAAAAAAAAGAGGTTGGAGGTGTAAAACTGAAATAAAACTTGCTGGGAAAGCTGCCCTGTATGAAACGTTCTTTACGTGAGGACTTCCCAGGCAATTGTGGCCTTTAATAAAATCATCTCTTTGGCCAACATCACTGCATTTTATACCACCTTCACAAAGCTTTTTTAAAGCCCAGCCTAAAGCACAGACTTATTTTTATTAATTACTTTTGGTGCCTTTAAGAGGAGATAAAAATATTAAAACTTACACTGAAATCCTATTCAAAATAATAGTTCAACATAATCTCTTACTAGTCCCAGCTTTAACAACTTGTAGAATTAAAAAAGAAATAGATTTTGCTGTAAATATTAAGTTGCTAAGAGCCTGAAATTGAATATAATTTTCAAACTTGTAGAGACAACAGCTGAGAGAAAAGTGACGGCAATTCCAAGGAAGTGGCTGTTCAAGATATATCCAAAGGATTTGCACAGCAAACTACTCCTCCAAGTTTTTTATAAAATTACTACTCTATAAAGCATCAAATCTACCAGTAAGTTGCTGGTAAAAAAAGACTATTTCTATATAGGAAAGAAGAAGATGCTGACAGTAACCCAAGTTTTTAATCAGCAGGGGTGGTTATGATTCTCCCGTGACCGGTTCTACCTCTCTGGTGCTTCAGAGGGGAAGAGAAGCAAAACAAAACCAGAGCACAGAGTTAATTAATTGAATATTGGAAAAATTCCTGCCTGAACCTTTACACTGGAAAGTTGAAGCATGAGATTTGATTATGATCTTTGCAGCAATATTACGAACATGGTGAGACCACAAAGGCAATTCTGTTCTCCTCAAGGGCCCTGAAGAAGGTTTGCTCAGATTAACAGATTTCAATTCTGGAAGGATCATCTTCTCTTTCCAGGCCCTGCACAAAATGTCCCAGAAGCTCAAAGAAATGACTTTTTACCAAGCAATCTAATCTTGTCTTAAAAGACTTTGACCAACAATGAGTCCTCTATTTTTATGGGGAGTGGTTCCAACATTTTGATCCTTTTATTTTTATGAAATGACTTCTTAGTGCCTGATAGAACTTGTACATATTCTGCTTTTTGGCTTCTGTGTCTCTGTCAAGAACACAAAAAGGCTCATTGCCTTCAGTTATCTTTTGTCAGTGATCACCTACAGCAATCCAAGCACCAATAAAGTGAAAAAGACTTTTAAGCCTTAAGTTGTGAGGTTTGTTTTCCAGCCCTAGCACTAAACTCCTCTGAGCCCTCTCCAGCACTGCCATTCTCCCCTCTTCTTTCTGAGGGATGCACACCAGAATGAAAATTAAAAAAAAAAAAAAAGAAAAAAAATTCAATTCTTTATTCCTTAAACATCACTGCAGAAAGAGATTCCACTAGGACTTTCAGCATCTAAAGGCTCTCTGCATCCCATCTTTTCACAATAAAAGCTCGAAAACTCCACGCTAAGTCATTTTCTAATTCATGGTACTTAACAGGTTCATTCAAAATCAGGAAAAGCAGCACAAAATTTCTCAGAAAGTGACACTTTCCCCAAAATGTGTGTGCAGCACTGAATTACAAAGCAGCAGAGACATTTTAAGTGCACCACAAATTGCAAAAAGCACGGAAATATTAATTTCTAAGTAAGAAAAACCTGCACCAACCTTAGACAGACGTTACTAAATCTAATCCTTTAAAAAAAGGGGAGGGAATTATTTGATACAGCACTAAAACAGTTGTGTTAAACACCAAGAAATACAAACTTCACCGTTGCATCTTCCTCAAATGTTTTGATCAAGTCTGTCAGCCCAGGAAAAAAAGTTTCACCTTATCCTTGTACTTCACCATCTTCATTGAAAATATTTTTATTACTTGCCCGTGACACAAAAAGTCACCAACTCTGCAGAAACCATTTTGTAACAGGTAAAATGAGTCAGGTTTCAGGCTCAGGAGTCTCCTTTTTTGATTATAAGGAGTAAATTTTATTTCTGTTAGTTCATAACTAAGGCATTTCTTCACAGGGCAGGGTCTAACTGCACCTGGAATGACCCAGGAAGGACCTGCTGAAGGATTGATTGAGGGATTGGTTCAAGGACTGGTTTCTGTCTCCTGCATAACTCTGGCCATGATCTGTGAGAGAACCTGAGGTTCCACACAGTTCTTCACAGAGACTTTTCCAGTTCTGAGTACTTTCAGTAACCATTAATCCACTTCTGTCCCATGAAACCAACAACTCCTTCGCTTCCCATCTGTAGTCAAGGTGCCAGACATCAACAAGAGGGGGGAAATTTAAGAGTGGGTTTGTGCAAATATTGATTATTGCAACAGATACTGCAAGAGAAAAGTAAAAGAGGAATCCTTAAAAATATCAGAATACTTAGCAGCCTCCAAATTCCTTATTTTGGCAGCTCTTCCCACATCCAGCAGCACATAACACGTTTCGACTGTTGTGTTCTCTGTTATCCCTCACTCTCATCATCAGAAGAGGCTTTCTAGGTTTGAGGGGGTTTTGCTGGGTTTGTTTTTACATTTCAGGATGCATGGAGCTGATGAGAGCCATCCAAGAGCCCACAGCCACCTTGGTGTCCCCGGCATGTGGCACTCCTGTCGCTGGAGTGTAAAACACAGCACAAGCTGCCTTCTCAGCTGTGGCCTTTGCAGGGAGACCCGAGTGTGACACACTTTCCACTTCACTGAGACGTGCCACATGTTACAAAACAGAGCTGTCCCATCATATTTCCAGTTAGTTAATACAGGAAGATTAGCGGCATCTCCGGAGATTTGTTCATCTACTTGACCGTGGCTATCACTGAGGGGAAAGTACAGCTGGAGCTCCACTTGCAGAGCAGGATCATTTTTTTTCTGGTATATTCTGGACTAGACTTTGCTTGTGTGTAGCTAAACAGTCCTTTCATACACAATTTATGAACCTGCACTGGCTGTGCAGTGATCATTCTATGAACATGCACGAAACTGGAGACATTTCTGTAAATCTTCATGAACACGAGCAAAGATTAAGTTCTGACAGAATACAACTGCATTTATCATACCTCTATCAACAACCAGTATTTCTGTGATCAGTTGATTAAGCCACAATCTGATGTGTTTCTCCAAAAAATACAAAATTAAAGAGTTGTCTTGCCCTTCCTACTGTCAAATGAAGCAGAACTCACCACTGAAATAAATGCACATCATTTGTATTGCAGTAACAGCCACACAGATATCCAAGACCATCCAGAATGGATCAAAATCAAAAATGCAGAAATTTTTGCATATCAAGAGACAGCCACATGTCACAGCTTAAGAGGAAAAGTTCACATTTCTGGGAGCACAACTCTGAGGGCAAACTGATGGTGAAATACCTCAGCTCCAGCCAAATTTCACCAAGCACATATACAACACAAACTGAGCATTTTGTGGAGCCACTTACAGCCTCAGCTAGACCCAGATTTTATAAAGTGCCAATATTTCTAACCCTCCAAAGCAATAGCACAGCTTTTTCCTTTATTCTGAGGCATTTGTACTGACAGTACTTTCTGATTAATGGTGTATCAGGAGACAGCACAGTTAACACAGATGGCAGCTGATTATTTCAGCATATATCCAATTAATTGTATATATTTGAGGCACGTTCCTCTGCAACCTGCGTGCATTAAAAGCCCCACCTCGTGTGTGACTGCACACTCAATAACCAGCACTGCAAAGTCTTTACCGGCTAGTGTTAAAACTATTATGAAGGACCAAATATTTCATCCTGTTGGTTCTTGTAACCAATTTCTTTAGATTTCAGGTTCGTTTTTTCCCTTTCTGTGCTTTCCCTCATGATTCATGAGCCTCACAGGCCCCTTGGCACCCTCTCCCCTCACATGCCATCAGCACCAACAAAGGCCACGTTAAGCCAGCGGCTCCAGGCCCGCCCGCGCCGCCGTCCCAGAGCCCACAGAACCATTCTGGGGCTTCACCACTAAGCACAAAACCTTGCACCAACCTGTCTGAGCTAAAATTCTTTTGCCCTCGGTGTCATTAACAGCGTAAGAAACCGGTGGGATTGTGCAACACTTCATCACCTCTGTATTAAGCAGCCTCTGCCTCCAGTTGCATGACAGAGATCATTAGAAGATGTCTGTCAGCTGCTTAGGACTCTGCTAAACCTTAATTGTTTATATGCCAGTTTATGGCTCAAATTACAATTTTTGAAGAGCTTGAAAACAATCCTGTTTCCAAGAAATAATTAGAGGGTTTTAGAGTGTGTATGACTGAAGCTGAGCAGAAATGAGCTTAGATCTTACGGTTAAAGCACTTGAAAAGTGCTCCGAACAGCAAAGCTGCGCTGAGGTTCTGGTCACATCAGGTAGGCCAGAATTTTCCCAAGTGCCCATTAATTATATGTTCTCAGGTATTTCTTGCTCTGTTTTATGACTTGAATCACAGACCGTGTTCTACAGACGTGCAGAGTTCTCACCGTAGCTGAACTCCCCAAAAGCTGGGTTGAAATGATGAAATAATACCTGGAAATAATTACTTGTGGAGCCCCATGAGCAGCAAAAGGAATATTCTGCTTTTCCTTAAATTGGTCTTAAAGTTGAAACCCTCCATGAATTGCTTAACATTAAAAACAAACATCAGTTTAGGTTATATCCTTTCTCTCAGGGAAGACAACAATGCAGCCACCTCCTCTACTGGAGCACTTTTCATTAAATTTGGAGGAATTTCCTAGTTAAAGGTGGTTGATATACCCAGGAGGAATTACAAGTGCTAAGGAAAGGCACACAGGAACACAGCATTCTCCCCAGAGAGTCACCTGACACAGCTGATGCTGAAACGGGAAATGCACTTGTTCAAATTGTGCAGGCAGAATTGATTAAAACATTGATTTACTTTATTATTGTCTCACTGTAAAATATGATCATTATACAGCACAAATGTTCTATTAATAATTTGAAACACCATTAGCTTTAAAAATAAGTTTGTGAGCAACCATCCAAAAATGTGTGAGGGGTCTCCTCAGGTGGTATTCTAATACATTTCCTAGTCAGAATCAAAAAAAAGAAGGCATTAAGCAAGATCTTTTTTTAAGCACATGCTTTACAGCTTTTTCACAAAGTAGGAGCCCTCTAAATCTCTATTTTGAATTACTGAAGAAATATTTACTGAGTTATGCATTGAAATTTGCAAATTTAAAGCTACTAAAATATATTCACTCTTAAAAAAAAAAAAACAGAACTAAAGAAAAAGAATAATGATACCAGATTTCTTAAATTGTGTTTTAATTGTCTTTTTTCTGTACTTCAGAGTACTGTACTTTAAAAGGAGCTCATCCGTGTATGAATGGTTGAGCTCAGCAAACTCCCATGACATTTTCTCTGTATATTAAGCATTTTTGAAGGAAAAGAAAGGAAAAGCACAAGAACGACTTGGGAGAGCCCATGGTAAGGGAGAAAACAGCATTTAGTAACAGATGAAAAGTTCAAATACTGTCAAGTTGTAGGGAATTACTCAAGTGGCAGCAGTTGTGTAACAATACAGATACAAGGGCTGCAAATTGAAGCAGTTTGCAATCAGCTGCTCCAACTGTGAGCAAGAAGTGACAGCACTCTTTTAGGAAAAAACAGATTAAAGAGCATCCTCTATGAACCCACTGGGATCTGATGGCTCTAAGTGTCCTCAGGAAAAGAGAACAACTTAAATCATCCTGAAATTTCTGGTTTCCAACGTCCTTTAAATCCTTCCTACAGTACAGAACACAGGAATAACCTTAAAACACATAAGAAAAGAAAACATAATCCTCAACTGCTCTCCGGGTCTGTCACGTTGATTTATAACAGTTATTTCTAAGACAGACAAAAACACACAGATGCAAACAATTACTCTATTTTTGTAGGCAACAAGTGAGGTGGGTGGTAACTGAGAAATTTTGAAAAATCCTGTCACAATATTCCGTTTTTTCTGAAGTAACCCTCAGCACACAACAAACGCTCGCCACATCAGAGACTTTCCAGGGCCTGAAGGGCCACTTTGATTCCAGACCGCTGCAGGCATTAGTGGGGACGTAATTAGGGTAAAAAGTTCAACCACAGCTCCATGTCTAGAGTGCTGCCAGAAATAAATTTCCTCTCATTCACTGGTTTCTACTGTACCCTCCCTGAGAAACATATTGAAAACACATTTATCTTTGTAGAGTTTGTTCCTCTTCTAATTAACTTTATAGCGTTTACAGTATTTAATAATTTAAAGTGGAATTTAAAGTGGCCCTGGAAGCGGCAGCCCTGCCTGTAATGGTGCTGTGCATTATCTTTTCCCTGTGGTGCTTCTTTTGACAAGTTACTGGGGGCAGGTTTGTGCTCCAGCTGGTTTTATCCGGACTTCCTTCCCTCCATCCCTTCCATCCCTTCATCCCCTCCCTGCATCACTACACAGACAGAGGTTGGAACAGCAGTAAAACAAAACCGTGCCTCAGCTCGGAAATCTGCTCTCCCAAACCTCCACTCCATCCCAAGGATGGCTTGGAAAAGGTTTATCTTTTTACAGCTCCATAAATCAAAGCTTTAGAAGGTCAAAACTACTCATGGTTCTCACCAACTGGTCAAGGTTTGACCCCAAATACTCATTTTCTTCCAGTTTTGATCCAAGATTAACAGTTTATTATAGTTCAAAGGTTTTTTCTTACTCTAGGTTCACTGAGACAAACATTTGGTGTATCAGAGGAACTCCAGAGCTTTCCTGCCCTGGGTATTTACACATGGAAACACCACCTTATTCCACTAAAGCTCCATCTCCTGGCATTTGAATCCATGAGAAAATTCAGAGAATTACCAGCAAACATCACTTCAACATTACAAAAAGTACATTATTATAATCACAGAATCAACTTACAAGGAAAAAACGCTGGGATCTGGAGAGCTCTTTTTAAGATGGAGAATATTCCATCTTTAGCACGTAACAACCCCAACCAGCACTGCTAAAAGGAATTTAAACTACTTTATTCAGGGATCTCGCTCAGGCTCTTAAAAGCTACCACACAACCTGCTGAGGCTAAACTGAATTTTCCTGAAAGAAATCAGAGAGGAACACGTTTTTCATCTGCTGGAAGGGAAGGAAATCTTTGCAAGGCAGCTGACACCACACAGCTCTGCAGTTAAGTGAAGCTTTGCAGTTATTCAGCAGCTCAAGAACCTTTGGGACTCAAATCCTCAAAGGTAACAGAGAAACGGGAGAGTTTTGCCCAACTTTAGAGGTCCTACTGTACTTCTTAGAACAAAACCCATTAAATTAAGTTTGCTCTCTAGGCTTGAGAGTCTTCACAAAATCTGAGTTTTGCGCAGTCCTCAATAAAAGCCCACAAATATTTCACAAACTTCATGAAATCTATTTCATGGTGCCCAATACAATTGAAAATCACAACCATCTGGCCCAGCCGTTTTTCTGAGTGATTTCAGAAAGCAAACTGCATTTTATACCTGGAGTGGCTACACCCTTTGCACACCCCCTGGCAGGACTGAGCCAGGTGAGTCCTCGCCATCACCACTGTCTTTGCAAGGGCATTCCAGGAGAAATATTCCAGGGAGAGTTCCCCTGAGCAGTGTGAGGACTGGGAACAAGAACTTCATTCACCAGAGCTCGTTTCCTCCTCTTGGGAGATCCTTCCAGGAGCTTTGCTGTTTGTGTCTGACAAATCATTTCCCAACCAGCTCATTTTAAGCATTAAAAGCCACGGACACTTAGAAGTGGACACTGGATTTTAGCACTGTCCAGTGACTTTGCCAGACCCAGAACAGGCTCGTGAAACTCTGAAACACTGAGAAAATATTAATACTTTAATTGTGCTGTTACTCATGTGAAGCTGCTCCCTAAACCTGAGCACTCCCATAAACACATTCCTGAGCTGAAGTTGGGTTAAGGTTAGCAGGATTTAATCTACAGTAGCCATGAGAATAAAGCACACGCTTCCTGAAAATCTGCTGCCAATTGATTTGCCTTGTAAACAGATCAGCAGGGGAAAAAAAATGCTGGCTAGCCAAAGTTACACATTTTCTTTGCTCCAACTACTCCTCCTTCTTTAATTTACCCTAATTTCCTCTCTCCTCCCATGATTAATAAAGATTACATTACCTCTTGCTTCTCATGCCCTTGAATGACCTCCATCCAATTCTTCAAGTCATCCAAAATTTTCCACCACTTGATATCATTAAATTAATTCATCTTTCTAAAAATACAAGCTGGAAAGCCAACACAGGCTGCTGCAGGGGCCACTGCCTGAGCTCCTGCACTCTCCCTAAAGGCTACTGGCTTCAAACTCTTACTTTTTAATCTTCTAGTACTGATTGTTCAATTAGTTACACTTGCATCATTAGCTGATTATCATACTTGCCTATGTAAGATTCTGGCATAATCTGCTGATCTTTCAGCAAAATAATTTGTCTATTTGCACACAGGACAAGGGAACCAAAATATCAAATATGTTTTGTAAGGAGGGCTTAGAGGTCCAGTACCTGGAGAAAGATGGACAAAGGCTATTTATAAGAGCAGGCAGTGACAGGACAAGGGCTTAGGCTTCCCTGCCCCTCCTCCCTGTCCCTGCTACTTCACGTGCTTTATTTCCCTCCTGGAATGTTTATTTCTGGGGTTTTTTAAGCTTTCTTGTTACCTGTATCATCTACCGAAGGGCAAATTTGCAATGTCTCCATCTATTCTCAACTATGTTTTTAAAAATCTAAAATAAAACTAAATTATCCTGCTCAGTTTCTCTTTAAATTTCTCCATTAGTTAAAATGAAGTGTTTATTTAATTTAAAGAGATTGGTACATTTACTTATGAAGAGAACAAAAGTAATGGATTTTGGACCTCTCTGGCGTATTTGAAAGTGTTTTTACAGATCCAGTATGTTCCAAACTATGGCTTCAATGACCCATGTGGGGAAAACAAGGATATTTTAATGTTTCACCACCAAGAAAATGCATTAATATGCACCAAACCCATCAATTAATTCCGTGTATGTATAAACATTTGTTTGTCTTATCACCAGGAACAAGCAGGCATGTCTTTGCAAACCTCCACAACCCCAAAATTTAGGCAGATATTCTTTCTTTTTTGGTTTTCCTTTTAATTTGAAAATCTTGTAATGTAAGACTGAAGTTGCCTGAACCAACCTCTAAAGCAGCAGAGAAATACCAGCCAAAAACCACAATCTGTTTCCCATTTATGTGTCAGGACTGCACCGTTTTGGGGGGCTGTGAAAACAATTATTTTGAAAAGATTATTTAGTGAATCACGGACTGGTTTGGGTTGGAAGGGGACCCTTAAAGATCATCCAGTCCAAGCCCCCTGTGAAACATCTCAGTCACTTTACTAGCTGGAAAAATGTGACTTTTAAAAGACAAAAATGTGCATACCAAAAGCCAGCCAGAAAATCAGATATGAGGCAAAAGTTCCACCTTGTTGATGAGTATAAAATGATGACACACGAGAACAGAAAACAAAAACCATTATCAGCAAATTCATCTGGGAATTAATTAATAATGGTAACAACAAAAAATTATTTGGAAATGATATTATGGCGCTGAAAACATATGAGGGGCTTTTTTTGAGGAAAGCAGAAACTGCCCATAATCTCTGAATTATTTTCTATTAACTGAGGAATACAATAACACAATGAAAATAATGATCCTCAGGGTCTGTTCATTTCCCAGGTATCTCAGCTTCTAAAAGAAGGGTTTGAAGGAAGATTTTTACCAAACCAAAATATCCCTTACATATTAAAATACACTGTTTGGATAAAGGTTGAAACTCCTATGAGAGCAGTATTTGCATTTCTAATTTATAAATAGTTAAACTTACGGGGCAGGGAAGAAAAGGAGAAAAATCACCATAAACTGGGTTTTGCAAGTTGTAAACACATAAAGAAAAAAAAAATCACTTCTCTGCCTTATGTGGATTCTAATTTCAACATTTAAGGCAGGTAACATTAATATTGCAATTTAACACAGTAATAACAGAGAAAGTTAAAGATTTGACAGTTCTTCCTTCACACACACAGTGATTAAACTCTTAATTGAAAAAGGTGTGGCACAGAATTAGCCTTACAACTGTAAGAAGATTTACTTCAACTGTTCAGCCATTAAATGGCTGTGTAGAGAATTACTCCTGAAAAGCAAATATTTTCCTGTAGGTAGAGATATAAATCCTGTGCATTGTCTGAATCAAACGTAAAATGTCTTAAGGGCCTCTTTTATAAGAGCAGTGATACAACAATTTTGGCCAGAGAGCACAAAACAAGACTGCAAACTGATTTTTCTAACTCAGAGAAGGAGGTTTAACATGTATTTTGCTAATAAACACTGTGTGGCTGCAACAATTAAATGCTTGGTATTTGTAATTCATTTGCTGCTTGAAAAATTACTTTTTAAGACATAGAGATTGCTTTAGACACTTCACAGTAATAATTCTGACCCAGTTTAATATCAGAAAAGGTTAATTATAAAGTTGTGATTCCACTGACAATAAAATAAACTTAAAATACCCCTTTATTTATTTTATATCAAGAGTCTCTTTTTTTATTCCTTTTATTCCTTTCCAAAAGCTTAAGTCATAGGAAAATGTATGTTGATGCACCAAAAAAAAGTTTCAAACCACATCCTAGTGTTATCCCATGAGGAAAAAAGGAGCAGAGCTTTAACAATGTCATCTACTGGGCTTTTTAGATGACATTACAATTTATGTATTACTTCATACACAAAAATATTCTTACCCAGAAGATCCAATGCTTTTGCACACACCAAGCAGAGGCCGCTTCTCAGCAAAATTATCACATTTCTGAGCACCTGAGAAGAGGGAAACAAGAGAAAAGCAAAAGGAAATTACTATGCACTGTTTGTACAGTTTCTAAGTTCAGGTTGGGGCCCAATATATTGAATATATAACCCAAAACTCACAGCTTGTGCAAGGTGAGGGACAGAAATTCAAATCCCAGGCAGAGCTGTGACCACTGAAGAACTGCTCTTGACAGAGTGAAAATGAGAAACAACACAAGCAGCAAAACGTGGCCAGGCTTTGGGAGTGATTTTCTGTTCATCCCATTTGGGGTTGGGATTCTGGGACTGTAACAAGTGATTCTTGCTCACTTTTCATTGTTCCTTATAAAGCTGTCTGCACTAAGGCCCTCAGCAGCAATGCCTGGGGTTCACACCTTGGCTTCCAGTTTGTGCAAGTGGAACACACGAGTGCCAACCTCAGAGCAGCCTCTGCAGCCCCTGCCCTGTGCCCAAGCAAACAGGAGATGAAATTCAAACCAGATCCATCTGTTCCACCATCAGGAGATTCCAGCCTTTAAGAGAAAACAACCTCCAGTGGGACTCCAAGTGAAAACACAACTCCTACACCACACCCCAGCCACATTTAGGGGTGGTTTCACCAGGTGACAACTGGGCCAGTTGTCCCTGCCCTGGGATCCATTCCCACACCAGTGGCACCAGCCCTGGCACTAGAACCCAGCCTGTCATCCCCCCAGGCTCAGTAACACCTTCACCCCAGCACAGGCAGATTGTTAAAGACGCCACACTTCTCAAAATGGGGTTTTAAAGAGTTTGGAGAACTTTGCTTTACTGCTGCATAAACAGAAATAAAACTAAAATTGAGTTTAAGGAAAAACAACAACAGCAAAAAGTCTCATTTCTGCTTGTGAACGATGTTTAACTGAATTCCAGGGTATGTTTCTACCCAACTTAAATAACTGAGTAACAACCAACACCACCACTATGAAGTTTCCTCCATTTTCTTTCAACCTTTGCCTTTTTAATGATCTATCTATAGGTCTGCACGTGTGTGGTGAATAATGGAATTTTTTTTTTCTCCATTATACACCAAACCCTTTGATCTCTAAAGAATATTAGTGATAGAGCCTGCTCAAAATTTAAATCTCAAATACTGCTGTACAGCCCTAAATCATTTATTCAGAAAGGCACAACAATTAACAATATTCATTTTGACACAGCAGACTCTGTTAATTATTAATAACTCAGGTACATGCACTTAATTTGTAACAAACACTGTTCAGTCCTCTCATCTGTACAAGGATAAGTCTTCCCTCCTACACCTTTGGGTATTTATAAAGTCAAATGGGTCACATCAATAACTCCACCATCAACAATAGCTTTACAAAGAACCTAAACCAGCCAGATGGATTTCCCTTTTATTCCTATTATTTCAAGCTCTTTGGTGAGTCAAACCTGTACTGTATGTACTGACCTGTAAATTGATAAATGAAACATAAAGTCTCCTTAAGAGTCTGGCAACCGATTTGTTTCCTTCAACCCAGGTAACAGATGAATTCCATTTGTTCTGTTCCCAGCACTGAGGGGGAAATGCTGACTACCAGCAGTTCTGACACTGATTTAAGTGCAGCCAGGACTTTACCTGAAGTATTTAACTCTACTTTTTTTCTTCTTTTTTCACTAAGATGTATTAGAGACACAAATTCAGATGTTTCTTTATGGTCTAGCTCTCAGTTTAACGAAAGGAAGGGGAAAGAAGGAGGAAAAAGGTGGAGGGGAGTCCAGGGAATCAAGTGCCCAAAATAAAAAGGAATGCCAGTTTTAATACCCACAGCACAGATTCTGCAACAGGTGCTTAAACTTCTGATTTCAGTCTGTAATAACTCCAGTCCCTCAATTTTAAAAAATCCATTTTCTATTTCAATACTTTCAGAATGTAAATATTAATACTGCAGGAAAGGATCATTATTGGGAGGCCTCTGAGGGCATTAAATCAGGTTAAGAGCTGTCCCATTCATGAGATTGCACAGAGCGACATGTGTTGGGCTCTGCCATGCTCTAATGGAAGCAGGAGCCTCTCCCAGTTCTGGGGTGGGATTTAATCCCCCAAGTTCTGCTGGATTAATTTTCATTTGTAAAATTGTGTTTATTTGCATGTGCGAGGCGCTGACGTTGCACACACCTGCTGCACACACAGTGTTTAACAAAATTGAAATGAAAAACAGCTCCCTAAATCCCCCAAATACAAAAAGTATTGAAATCCTGTTGCAAAGTCTTTTTCTTAAACTCCGTTTATTCTAAATCCTTTTAATTCTGTCATATAACACTACAGCATTTATAAAATGCTGGAAATCCTGACAAATCACACAATTAAAGTAATGAAAACTGCCCTTCCTGCCAACAAGGCACCACCTTATCTACAGCTCCATTTAGCTAAATGATACGTTTGGTTTTTTAAAAACCTAACTTCAGTTGGTGTGCTTAACATTGAAAAAAAAAAAAAGAAAAAAAATATCTCTCTGTGGCTAAATGAAATTTCATACAAACCAACATTTAGAAGTTGATGAAGTCAAAAGGTTACCCACATGTAAGCTCAAAGCAGCTTAGGCCCTGTCCTGCTGATGAAACTGTGAATAGAGACCTCGGGCCTGCTAAGGCCTCTCAATAATGCCAATAATAAAAGAGCAACAACAACAATAACAACAGCACATCTTTATGCAGAATAAAAATGAAACCCAGTGATTTTCACAGGAACTCAAAAGCTGCTCAGAACTATGGAAATCACCCTGGTTTCCCATGGGGGGAAACACACTGGATGAATTTCACACTCTGACCTATTTAGCAGTGGCATAGAGGCACAATGGAGTGGATTTTTCTGGTGTGTAAATCCACTGATCAGTCCCATCTAATAATGTAGTGCAGCTCCTGCTCCACTAAACCCCTCTTATTTCCATCTTTTCCTTAGAAATCATGTTGCATCTGGGGTCCTGCCCCACGTCAGTGCAGCAGCCAAGCAGTACCCGGGAATGCCCCAGGCTGGAATTCCCTCTCAGCCTAACTGGGTGAAAGTTTCAGGTGCACTGGCCTAAAGCACTGATGTGATGTGATGATGGAATACAGGTCAGTCCAAAGCTTCAAAGAAATTAGTATTTTACAGTGTTGCACTCCAAAATTCTCCCCTGTAATATCTCTAAGAGCCTTACTTGGAGAATTCCAGTCTGTAATTTCTGTAATCCACAGACATTACCATTCATTACCCCAAAAACCCCACAGAACAGTGGGAGAACACCAAAAGTCAAACACACACCTGCAAAACCCACCTACACCACCCCAAACCTCGCCTGTCCATCGTGCAGGGCCAGTTTCTCCACCACACAGCCCCTGTGATTATTTTGGCCTTTGGGGATTGAAAACCACTGAGCCACCCAAGTGGCTGAACATACACAAACCTCCCATCTGCCTTCCTTTAGGGAGCAACCTAAATATTAGAGCTCTTTAAGTGTACCTGCACATAAACCTGAGTCAGCTTTTGAGGTTCAACTCTGCATTTTACCAACATCAAAGATGGGAGCAGTGGATAACAGGGATAAATCTGCTGCAATATTTCAACTCTCAATGGGTTTTAGTACCTCTAACTTATTTTTAATTTGCTTTTTTTCCCCTTATAAGTCAATCTGAGTGAACAGTCAAATTCACTGAGAGATGTAAGGCTATTACACCATCTTTTCTGCAAGCAACATAATCTAGAAAATGGCAATAAATTAATTCAGCTTGCTGGAGGAATTTATTTTCATAATGCTGAGACATGGAAATAGGTTTTACAGCCAACCACTGATCTAAACTTCACCACACCAGCCTGTCACCGTGTCCCTTTGAGCAGGAATTGCCACACACAGAGCTGCTCCTCTGGCTTTCTGAGTTTCTTGATTGATTTTTAAACTATGCAGCTCCACCTTAACAAATGGGCCAGCAGAAGGCAAAGCAGGTATTTGGCATGGGGCTTGTAAAATGACCTGGGAGAAGTAATAAAAAATGGGAGACTGTAGCACTGGCTTACCTCAGAAAGCATCAATATTCTGATTTTGTAGGTAAAAGAACAGCAGAGGTAACTGAAATAAATGCACTGACAGCAAAAATCCAGCCCCCAGCACACCTGGGCACATGGAAACACCCCTCAATCCAGCCCAGCACCCAGGTCTGGAAGTGAAGAGCCAGGCCAGCCCAGCAGCTGTGCCAAGGATGGCTCAGCAGATAGCACAGCTCAGAATTCTTGTCCCTAACACTGCCAGAGTCCAGACTGAGATGTTCTCATAGTCTAAAAATTAGCTCTGCAAGCCCAAAATCTGGTCCCAGTGCAAACCTTCAGTCTCCAAAAAGGGCGTTTATATTGTAAACTGTACAGAACAATTAAAGCCCTGTCTATTGAAGGTAGGTATGACCTGACCACAGAGAAGAGCTGGTATCTGTGGGGTTTAGCATTATTTACAGAAATCCCTCAGGGTTTTAAGGACATCTCCAGCAGGCTGCAGAGCAGCCCTGCCACGGCCACCAGGACATCAAAGTGATGCTGCAGAGCTGGGCCAGGCCAGGGCTGTTGGCTCAGAGCAGAGCAGAGCTGCCAGGTCCGAGCAGTTCCAGAGCTGGCCCAGCTCCTGAGCTCACAAACCTGCCCAGCTCCCAGCTGGCAGTGCCCCAGGGCAGCTCCAGAGCCTGCCCAGGCTCCTGCTGCCAGCAGCACCCAGGACCTGCTGAAGGAGATCCTCTGCATGAATTGACCCCCCTGAAACAAGGCTTCATTATGCCATGAGGCACACTATGAGGCAGAGGATCTAACATCAAAGGACTGCAGTTTTTTAACAAAATAGTTGACAAACTATTAAGTTCTGCTCCCGTAAAGTCACCAAGTTAAAGCCATGAGCTTTCCTTTCACACCTGGGAATGAGCTGCTTATCACCAGCTAAGATCTGTTTCTAGGAACGTGCCAAATCCATCCACCAAGAGACTCCTATTTTCAATAATTCCCTTTTTACAGCTTTACAGTAAAACAGTGTTTGAGCCTGCTGATGGTAATCAGCTTCTCCTTTACAAATTCCTTTTATTTTGTTCAGAATCATTAAAGCTCATGAGTTAGTTATCTAAGGCCTCTTATTACAGCTTTACTTTTATCTGATTCCAGATACTGGTCAATGATACATTCATGTACTTTTAATCAAAGATTTATTTAAACCAAGCCATGTAAAAAGAGACCAAAACATGTTTTTAAAAGGTTTGGTTTAATTTAATATGAGCTAATTTGAATAGTTTTCTAATGTAACAACTATCATTGTCAGATGCTAATATATGGAACTTAGGGGCAGAAGGACAGTAACTGCTTGAAGGAGTTCATGAGTGTAATTTACTCGATTGAAAAATCAAAAACCTGTTTTAATACCAGAAAAAAACAGAACTTCCACGTTCTTCAATTAATTTACTTCATTTTCATTTCCATTTACACTTTTCTTCCTCCTTTTTTTTTTTTTCCTTTGAGAGAGGAAGGGGCACAGACATCCATTACTCAGTGACACACATAATAGCAAAAGAGCAGCTTGTTGGGAATTATGCCGTGTTCCAGTAAATGGAATAAAGGAACAACAGGCCTGGGAAGTATTTTACTGTAAGTTAGTTTAACCTGTAACAGTTACACAGCCACATACACTTCGTATATTCCTCTGCTCAGGAAATCACCAAAACAATGTATAATACATCCATGAAACCTTTAACTTTCTTCGTTTGCTTTCTTTGAAACACACAAAATTAGTATAATTTACTATGAATAATTTAAATAAGATTTGAGGCTGTGTTTTTTGAGTTAATTAATTCATAAAATATTACTAGAAATTCTAACCCAGCCTAATCCCCAAACACCTTGGTCATAGTAGAAAAACACTCTTTTCATCCACAAAGTAAAACAACTCATTTAATTTAGACCTCAACAGTTCTTGCAGAAGTCTACAATTAGATTGGGTTTGGATGAAACAGGGTAATTTTTTCAGTGGAATTTGCTCATTTATGCACAGTTGCTCAGATTTTGCAGCAAGTTCTTCTGGGGATTAATTCAACTTCTGGAAGAATCCTGTTAAATTAAGCAGCTTGGTTCAGAATTTGATAAAATAGTATTTAAGCAGTGACAGAGGAGCTGCACTCTAAGGATGATAAAAGTTCAGCCACTGAAAGGGTCAAAGTGAGTAAAGTTAATGTAAAATACGGAGAAATTGAACAAACCAGAAGCCAGTGCCACCCCAAAAACCAAATTCTGTTGTCTTGTTAGTTTTACTGGAGTGGAAAAGCAGCCTTTTTGAAAAGCTCTGGTGAATGATGATCTCTTGAACTGTGTACTCACTGATCTGAGGGGCTGGGAGGATCCGTGCGGCTCGAACCGGCCCGTGGCGCACCGAGAACAGCTCCTGGGCTTCTCCACTGATCTGCAAATGTCAACAGCAATGCAAAAAGCAGATATATACTTTCAAATACATATACATTTAGGAGCTAAGAAGGTAGGTAGAGAGGCATTGTAGGGAAGTACACTGGTAAGACTCTGCCTAAGCAACCACTGGCATTTCTGTAAATGAGAATAGGCCTTAGAAGTCTCGAATTAATTGTTCATGACCATACAGGTTTTGGAAGAAGCAAGACTTGAAGCTGACTAAAATTTACACAAATTTATCCCACGTTTCACATGGTTCTAAAGAAAAATGCCAACTCAACAGAGATCAAGAGTGGCAAACATGGGTGGAAAAAGATGGGAGAATTTCATATATTGGTTCATTTCACACTCACCATGTGTGAAAACCATGTTTAAAAATAGGTGGTCAAGCTACTTAAGCCTGCCACTGATGGCAATGCTGAAAAGATTAAACCAGAAGCAGTCAAGATGAATTCCCAGACTTCCTGCAATGGTCACTCAATGTATTTTCATAACTGCCTGGTAATGGATCCGATACGGAACGTCAAGCTCCAGGAAAATGGCAAACATTATGAAGCTCATTTCCAAATAACCAACAACTTAAAACAGATGTAATGAGCCTCAGAACACAGCCAAGGCTGGCATAAAGTTTTGCCAAACAAGCAGCTTACAATATCAGAACAGAACATGATTTGGAATAAGGTTCCTAGGAATCAATAAACTATAAATTCAAGTGAACTTTTGGAAATGTCATTTTAGGGTTGTTTCCATTTCTTTCTGCACTTCAGCTCACACGTCCAAAAAGTTAAAATACTCCTACTGTTTGACCAGCAAATCCCAAGTACAGTACTCCAGGCTCTCAGCTTACATCCAATCCTGCCTGGTTATTTATTATCACTGCTCTAAGTCATCGGGGAGAATGAAACCCACCCCATGAAGCACAATTATAAATAAAATTACTTTGAAAATACCATTTACTACAGAGCTAACCCACCATCCTGCACACAATATAGAGAAGTACTGCTTTTCCCTGTTAAGCCTGGAATTACACACAAGCTACACAAATGTGGTGAAATAACATTCTAACCCATTTTAGCCCAGCAGTTTATCAATTAATATCACTTTTACTGACACTATCAGAATTATTCCTGATGAACACAACACTTTTCAAACTGCAATCAAAATGAGAATTAATCCCTGGGTCTACCCTGCTCTTATTTTATGAGGCAGATGTTCCAATCACAGCAGATTCTTCTCTTCCCTCTGCACACACAACCCTGCAGTACTCCAGCTTTTGCAAAACAAGTTTAATTCTCCCTCAGGAGCAGCATCTTGACCAGATTCTATACAAGACACAGAAATGATGATCAGAAATCAACTCAGCAAAGGTTTGCTGATGGCTTTTAACTGATCGTGAGCTTGGAGTGCAGTGGAGAAAAAAAAAAAGCCTCTGGATGAAAACATCTGTATCCAGAAAAAACAGCTTAGGAAAATGTAAAGCACAGCTAAGCAGAAAATGAGGAAAATTAAAGAGGGACAGAGTAATAAAGAGATTAAAAAAATTAAGACAGCAGCACGTTTTCTGTCCATTGGAACACAGCAGCTCTATGAAAAGGCAAAGGAGGAAATGGAAAAGAAGGAAAATAGAAGGGTTTGGAACTATTATTATTGGCAATTAAAGATTTTTTCCCCCAAATCATAAACATGCTGTTTCACACGTGTGTGCACATCTCTGGCTATGAATGAAAACAAGAGGGAAAGGAACCAGCACAACAAAGGTACGGAAGGAGTGATCCCCATAAAATGTCCCAGCCCAGCTCAGACACCTCCTTCTCCTTTCTAAATCTGCCAGCACACGAGCCCCAACTCCAATCTACTTCAAACAAAGTTCCAGTCCCCAAAGGAAGATACACAGAGAAGGCCAAACCTTCTTAACTCAGGCTCTGCTCTTAAATATCCTGAACTCCAGGAGCATGTTTATCCAGCCTGGGGTGCCAAGACCTGGTAGAGCTTAAACTTGAGACTTGCAAAGAAAAGCCTAAAATGTCCAAGTACAAATGAAGTTTGTTTGTAGTGAAGCATTTAACATGGAAATCCCAGCCCAGCTCTTCTCATGCATATAATGCACTAACTTTTGAATAATTAATATTCATTATGTAAAAGATAATTTATTATTTTATACTGGGGGAAAATTACAGAAAGGTTAAGTGGAGTAACAAAAGCCACAGGATCCAACAGTGACAAAGATGAGATTACAGGTATTTAGCCCCTGTTTTGAGACTACTGTAGGTTAACAGGTCCTTTGCTCAGTCCCTGTAGGACTCTCAATCATGGAATGGTTTGGGTTCAGCCTCTACAGCTCACTTGCTGACTCCTGGGAGCTAAAAAGGAGCAAATTTTAAGATACACCCCCACTGGGGACTTTGCAATGAAAATACAAGATGCCACCCAACCACCAGCAGCTCGTTTGTAAAGAAAATTCAAAATTCTCTAACAGGCACAAATAAAGTTTCCAAAAAATCTTGATGTGACACTACAACATGGATCACATTAAAACACTAATATTTAATCTAGCATAGTTTCATAAAGTAACAGCTTTTTTAGGGGATTTAAATTGTGTGTCCTTAACTGTTCTGTAGAGACAGGGACTCATAGAAGGCATTGCCTGTTGTTGTCTGTCATGAATTAGTAAGAACTTGGTTGTTCCTTGGTTTGCTTGGCACTGAAAAATGCATTAGGGCTTTGAGTTCAAGATTTTCTTTGAATTCCAATGAACTTCTTTCAAACACCACCACCAGCAGAAGCTTCTGCTATCTGCAGTCTTATAAACCCCTGAATGAACTGTGGTTAATGCTAATGCCCTTCATTTATCTGTGGACAACATAAAACTTCATTGCTGAGGCCACACAGATCCAATCTGCCTGCAAGCACCATCTTCAGGGGACAGAGATTGTGTGGCCTGATCTTCCTGCCACTCCAGCCCTTATCTCACATGCTCAGGCAGCCAATCCTCCCTGTGAATAGGACACTTATCCCACTAGGAACTCAAGTGGGACAAGGAATTGCACACTGAGGGGAGAACGGCCAGCCTGGATCAGATGTGGGCTGGCAACTCTCAGCCAAAGGCTCCACATCCCATTACCAGTCCCTCGAGCTCCACAGTCTCACATGCACAGACAAAATATAAATAGAGCTCATGAATTGAAAACAGAGCTCTAAATTCTTCAAAAAGCACCTGTGAGAAACGAGGCTGTGGCTGCCATTTTGGATTGGATCCAGCTAAGTAGCAAGCCCCCGTGGCAGCTCTCAGAGCTCTTAAAAGTTTTTCTTTCCCATTCCAAAAGCCAAGAATATTTCCAAACAGGTTTCAAGAATTGGATATTAAGCTGTAAAAGCAGCACCAGGTACTCGTTGTAGGGAAGAGTGAATCCAAAATGACGGCTCCAAGCTGGTCTGGTAGAACATCTCAGCTTTCCCAAAACATGGGATCGACCACAACTCCCAGACCTACAGGGAGGGCTGGAAGCAAAGGATTCAAATCCCCCAACAAAGTTTTCATTGCTCTCTTCCAATTAAAGGAGGAGGAAGAAGAGCTCTCTCCTCCACTTAAGACATCTTGAGCTATTGCTTAAAACATGACAGCCCAGGAATCTGCAGCACTGGTTAATTTTTGATGACAGAGCTGTATTGTTTGGAGTACACCAGTTTGCACCCACAAAAAAAAAGCTGAACAAAGAAAGTTTTGTTCACACCAAGGATAACTAATAGTTTTCAACCAGAGAAAATGGTTTTCACATGGTGAAAAAAACCTAAAAAAAAAAAAAAAAAAAAAAAAAGCCAAACACACCAGAAATTTGAGTTTAGAACTCAATGCTTGACCTACTGTGCCACTCTAGAAATGGAAACTGGGGAATGTGTAACAGGAAAAGGGAACGATCAGAAGGCTGTTTTTAAATATTCTGCTGCATGTTTTAAACATGAAGATATCATGATATGATGTTAAAATATGATAATAAGCAATTGATAGACACCACCACCAAATATTGCTGTGTAGGGGTTAAAGACAACTTCCAGTCATGGTGCTTCTGAGAAAGCAATGAAGGACTGGAAGAAAATGAACACATTTTATCACTTTAGTTTAGAAATTCACTCAGCTTTTCCATTCAATCCAAATCTCTGTAATTATCTAGAGATTGTAAGAATCTAATGCTCAAAGAATGTTACTCTAGCGACTGGATTGAGGATGAAGTTGCACGTAGTACTTTAAATTATGGCAGTGCTAATGGAATCAGAAGTTTTATAAAACCGTATTTCTCGCACGCTGGTGCATCTTCAAGTGTAGAAAACCCAGAGCCTCAGAAAATGATTTGCATAGATGTTTTGCAAAGTCCTCAGGCATTTTTCAGGTTCACTAAGTCAGGCCATTGCTCCATTTTTCCGAGTGATAAATGGAAGTGGTTCCCTCTAGAAAGAGGTTTGGATTGCAGCTTGGGATGAGATAAGTTTCTTTTTTAATTGTAACAAGAACCATTAAATTAAGATGATTTTTCTACTTCTGAAATTCCCAGCCTACAACGAAAAAAATAAAAAAAGCAGCCAACGTGCATTCCCTGAACAGGAACATCTAGAACAGATACTTGGAAACCACATCAGGCAGAAACCAGTTCCAATCGTCTCTGAAACATGAAACTGGGAGCGAAGCGAAAACAAATTCCAAACAAAACACAAAGCTCCGCTGCACCATTATCAAATAGGAACTCCTAGTCATATTCCCAGATTCCTCCCCACTTAGCCAGGCATATTTTAAGCCCACTTTTAACCTTCCCACCCCCGTTTGAGAGCAGAGATCAAAGCTGAGCCCTTCGCACGGACACCTTCCGCTCCTTGTGCGCCTCCGGCTGCACTTCCAAGGCCAGGCTCCCCCAAACACCACCCCAGCCCTTTGAAGGCGCCCTAATGGTATCTCCCATTTGCGAGCCACACTCGTGCAGTCAAAAGATCTTCCTCCAAGGAGATGTTAATGTGAAAGCACTCAGCCTGCGAGAGACACAGCGCTGGGGAAAGGCTGCGAGGTGTGGGCAAGTCAATGTAACACCATTAGCCCGAGTGTCGGCTTAGGAGCTGTCATAAACACTTCATAATCACTCACACACAAACCCTGCTGCCTGCAACACATTATTAAGTGCTGAATAGAGGGCCAATTGTAGGAATAAAAAAGCACAATGCTACAGATAATAGCCTTCCTGAGGAGATTTGCACATAAATGTCAGATTGTTGCTTTTGCAGATTATGCTGGAGAAGGCAGGGTTGGGGTTTTCTTTTCTTAGCTGGAATAATATTGCTTAATTACAAGCTAAATAGTCAGCAGGGCCAAGAAGAAAGGTTTGTGTAATAGTAAAGGACACAAAAAAGTGTTGCCAAATAAGCTCTTAAATATTTAGTCAATCACATAACTGCCAGGTTTTATTGTGCTCAGGCTAAGCAAGGGAAAAAATGCAAAGAAGAGACAACAATGTGAAAAAAACCCTCCAGTTTATGTTCCCTCCAAATTTGTTGGATATACAAACGCTGCTCTGTAAAGATATTTAAAACTGATGTTAAAGATTATTGTTCTGTGAAAATCTCCACTAACAGAGGAACCACTCCAACGCTGAGGTTGGACTAACACGGAGCGCCCAGGTCCAAGCTGCACCTCCCTGGCTGTGCTCTGAGAATTTCACAGAGCACACAAACGAAGGGCTGGCAAAGTGATACAATATCTCCACAGCTGACATTCTGAAGGCGGATGGTAAAATGTTTCCACATTTGGCATTTTCTCCATTTCACTGCACTGCCCCTCAACTCATACTTCTGCAGAAGTTGAACAATACTAAGAGAAGCTGTCCTGCAATTTCATTTTTGTTAGTTTTCCTGAAATAGCAAATACTATCAAAAGCTAGGAATTATGAAGAAGTGAAATACTTCGGGGGGGAAAAAAAAAAAAAAGGACAGCCTGCTTGTATGGTCCTACTGAGAAGAAGGCAAAACCAGGTATTCCGTGGCCTAACTTGTGGCTCATCCAGACACAAGGAGAAAGAGAGAAAAAAAAGAAAAGAAAAAGAAAGAAAAAGGAAAAAACTCCACCCATGGCAACACGTCTTTTTTTTTCTTTAGAAAACACGCGTTCATTTGGATAAGAACATTCCAGCTGGATAAAACAGGGTGTTTTGTAAGGATTCTTGCGCTCAAGCCGATGTGATACTCAGGGTATCCTACTTAATTAATTAATTAATTAATTGATGAGGTTGTGCTGCCGCTCTTAGCTCGGTGTCCCAGCGCCACCGTGTGGGCGCTTTGTGTAACGCACGCGAGAGAAAATTCCCTCTATTTTGGCTGAAATGTTCCCAAGTTTCAGTCAAAAGTTCCTAAATTTTAGCAAACGGTTACAAAATACTGAAATTTAGTGAAGTATATTAGGTCTCCCTCCATTTCTATTAAACATTCTTTCAAACGCCAAAGTTCAGGAGCTTTCTTATTTCCTCATTCCAGCTAATGAGATGCAATCAAGAGGATAACAAGATGCAATAAAGAGGGGGCGAAGCTCTACCACACCCATAAAACTCAATTTAACTGAAATTTTGCTGTATAAATTAACATTATTTCCTAAGCTACTGGTATATAAACACATGTTCTACATAGCTACCCAAGAAGTTGTAAAATGCACACATTTCTGGAAAAAACGGTGTATTTTACAAAGGGAAAGAACTCCATCCTCTCTGCTTTATTCTGAAGGACAAGGTGTTGTGAACCGTTTTGCTTTTTCTAAGTTCAGAATTTTATGACCTACTGTATTCAGCTTCATTCTCTCATTTCAAGAAATTTGGGGGAAATTCCCCAAATGAAGACCATGTGCTCATAAACCACTCTGCAACACAAACCAGGGGGTGGGGATGACAACACGAAATCAAACCCACATGCACACAGAGCCCTTCATAAAATTAAAATTGCAAATCATGTCCATGACAAACACGTGATTGTAAAATGCTGTTAATACTGTCATACTTGAATTCCTGGGACAAACAAATCCTGTGGGTGTTTTTCCACCCTTATTCCTTCCTGTTAAAGAACAAATCTGTCTTTTTTTGGGGCTACAAACTATTCCAGAAAGGCAAACACTGCTCCCAGTTTGAGTCTGGAAGTGTACTTAGCAGGAATAATGTGTCCTGAAATGGGAATGCCCTGAGAAATCTGAAGGCACACGAACTGAAGTGTCTGAGCTATGCTCAGGATTATCTGAAGATAAGCACAGTACACACAATCCATATGACACTGATGGGAAGTGTTGGCTCTTTCCACTCCAATGGGAAAAATTAAAGGTAAAATATTAAAGTTATAACAGAACATAGACCAAAAAAAGGAGAAGGAAGGAGTGAGGTGAGCTCTGTACTCACAGGTATGCTCCAGACTTGCATCCCATCACTGTATCCAATCATCAGCAGCAACGGGGGCTCATTCCCAGTGCTGTGGATTTCATGGAATTCCATATTCCTGGATGTATCTGAATTGGGGTTCAATAGCAGAGCCATTATTAGCAGGTCAGGATCAAGCCCAGCTGCTCTCAGCAACACCAGATGGTGTCTCCTCAGTTGTTAGAACTAAAAGCAACCAAGGTGCTTTACATTTTTATGCTGGACCAATACTGGAATATATTCTTTCATGCAAACATCATTGTTGAAGTTTCAC
This sequence comes from Corvus kubaryi, assembly GCF_017639235.1. Taxonomy (NCBI): domain Eukaryota; kingdom Metazoa; phylum Chordata; class Aves; order Passeriformes; family Corvidae; genus Corvus; species Corvus kubaryi. The sequence goes on from NW_024581088.1 coordinate 9,142,301, forward strand.
AAAGAGAAAGCTTTAACATTTAAAATGGCAGAGAAAAATTTTCTGGATAGCAACATGGTCTAAGAGAAAAGGGTGATTGATTCCCCATTCAGCCCTGAGCTCTTCCACCTGTTTATCCCTGCTCCCTTTTTTTTAAAAGGAAGGTTAGGGATGGACTGAGAGAGGACCTAAATCAGGGTTATTAGAACTAGAAATTACCTATAATCTGTACATGGCTTTATGGCCATCTTTAGGCCAGTTTTAGGCCAGTTAAGGTTTGTTTGCTTCTGGGTTTGTTTTCTTTCTATTTTTAAAAAAATCTCAAACCATTTTCAGGTTTATATAACCAAACTCTTTAGCATGTTCTTCAGAATCCTTCATGTTGTGTTTTATTTTATGCAGCCTGTTCTGACTGGGCCTGGAAACATCCTCTTTTATCACCCCAAATAATCTTCTCTGTCTCTGATGCTTCCATGCTTTCATTGAGCTTTGTTCATTCTCTTATGGTTGAAAATGTCATTTAAGAGGAGTTTTACTCAAGAAAATCATTATGTTTATGATTCTTTTATTACAGAGAAAGCTGACTGGAATTATTGCACAGGGACCCAACACTCACAAAAACGAGTGAGAGACAAAGAAGCCATACCATTTAAATCTGCATTTTCAAATCTAACCCAGACGATTTTCTCTTTTTCTTCTGGTGGGGTTCCACTGTAGGCCTGGACAAAAAGCAAAAGGGTTGAAATAAGGAAGTTTAACACTGTTTTTTCTCCCCCTGTAAGAAGGAATTTAATTAAAAACCACAAACATGATTCATGGATCTTATTGTCACCAGTATTCATACAACATAAGCATGCTGAAAATCAGTCACTGATGTAGGAATATTTATCACAGTCAATCTTCTGGGGCAGGTAAGAAATGCCACATGACTCACAGTGAGTTAATAAAATTAAACACAGTGGCTTCTACAATCTTTAACTTCAGCAGTGTTGGACGTTCTCACGTGAGGTGTTTTATCATTAAAATTCTCTTTAATTCACTTAAAAGCACTGCAAGCCAGACTGAGGAAAGAAAGAAACCTTTACTACACAGTTTATGTTACTGACACCTTTCAGTTCTATTTGTGACAACTTTAATATAGTCTTTTAATAGAGAATAAACTGCAATTCCAGGAGAACAGATCCATGTTTCAGTCCTGTGTTCTACAGATTCCCATAAAAAGATGAGATACAAAAAGAAATTGTGGAGTGAGACTTGCAGTGTTTCCAAACTGGAGGTTTTACAGTCCTCAGGAGAAGCTGTGGTAGCAGGAACGTGAGCTACAGCAGAAATACCATCACTGCCAAATGAATTATAACAAAATACTGAGCACTATTTGGGATTAAATATGAACAGATCTTGTATAATCACTTTATACATGCCAGAAAAGCAATAACACGAACTAAAAATACAAATGTAAAAAATAAATGTGGGGTTTACTTTTCAAAACAAATCACATTCCACCCTTCCAAGGCAAACTGATATGTAAAGTAAAACACAGACCGTATCCTTTAACCAGAGAGGGGGAATGGGAGGCTGCTAAATGCAGCAACCTCTTAATTGAAACCTTAAACATGTTTAATTTTAACCCTGAGCCCAAAATTCATTTCACAAATTGATATTAGTGAGGGCATTGTTTTTATATTATTACAGAATAAATGCACTGAGAATTCCTAAGAGGAAATTAATGAGGAAACAAGACACTAACTAACCAAGATAATCCTTGGAATCAGAATCAAGATTATTTCCTGAAGGTACAATCAGCTGCAGTGCTCCTCTACCATGGACTGCAGCTTTCCCAAAGAGTTAAACAAAATCAGTTCCCTTCTGCTACTGGGAGGCCCGTGGGCAACCATGAAGGGACCATTCCAGTGCCATATTTATTATACATAAGTATAAACAAATATATAAATATATATCTTTTAAAATAATAAATTTATTTATTTGATGAAATAATAAATCTACAAAGCAGAGTGAGGATTCCTGACACTGCTTTGTGCACTGAAAGAAGCAGTTTTAAAGATCCACACCCTACCTGTGGCACAACATCTTGCAGGAAGGTAACAACACTTTCCATGTATGACTGTTCCCTGCAAAACAGAAGGAGAATTTCAGCCAAAGGAGTTCAGAAATGGTCATGAATACATTAAATTAGACAGATCAGCAAAAGGAAACATGGGCAACCTTTAGCACATAGCAAAATACTAAGTATGCAATGCAGGCACTTAATTTTACTGCCAAATTCTGATAATATAAATTGTGGCTTGTAAGTAATGAAAGGACTAAGTAAAAGTAATAAAAGTTTGTAAAAAAAGCTAAGTGATACCTGCTGATGGAATAACTGCTTGGGGGCAAAGTATAAAATCTAAATTCAAGGAATAAGCCATGTTCTCCACATCAGAGGGGCCTGAAGTGGTACAGGGATTTGGAAATGATTCCTCAGTATTTTTCTACTTGATTTGGCTCTTACAACATGAAAATGAGGATTTAAACAACGACTGGAGCTCTCCTGGTGGGACAAGCAAACTTCCAGAGCTCCTGTGCACGATGGACAATGCTGGAGTACGTGGCAGTGCTCAGGGGCAGGGGATGGAACAAAACGCTCCCTAAGAATAGCAAGGAGGGGTATTTTCAGATGAGATTTTATAGCTTGGGAAGCTTATTCCTTCTTGGAAGTTCATTAGCAGCATCGATTGAGGATAGTTTATAGTGCAAGATACATTTGTTGGGGCAGCTTTGAACTAATGCTTTGAGTAGCTTACACGAGTGGTGAGTCCCTTGTGTAACTGCTGAGTAACCACAGCGTGGGCTGAGCGCAGCACACACAGATGGCGTTGAAACCATGCAGAAAGTTGGTGCTTTGTGTCATGAGGAGCACTGAGAGACACTGGCAACAAGAACTATCTTCAGAAAGTCTGAAACTATCTAAGAAAAGGCTTTAGGTTTTCTTTAGGCAACAGCTTTGGCAGCCCTGAAATTAATTTTTATGCTGTCACAATTTTTCCTGTGCTAACTCAAGATTTCTCATAGCAACAAAGGAGAACTGAAAATTAGTAACTCTGAATGCCCAAAGGTGCTTTTTTTCTGAAGCTGTGCAAGATTGTTTTAATAAAAACAGGAGTGTTTAGCACTGAAAAATGAAGCACTCTGGAGAATTTAGCACTACACACAACTATACAAAAGATACTTGAACCCAAATGCTGCAACAACTCTTTGAAAACAGAGATAAATCTAAAAGATAAAGTTTTACACTCACAAAAGCCTACTCCAGCCCACAACCAAACCAGATTTTGCTCAGCAATCCCAAGATTTCTGCATCCCAGTTTGTCCCACCGCTTTAGGCTGAGGCCTTACAAACAAGCTGTGGTTTCTTCTGTGCTGATTCTTCTCTGATTTATGTAGGTCACCCACACCGCCCCTGCAGACCTTTATTAAAATGCCTGGCCACAGGTAGAGTATTAAACACAGAGTCTGAAGCTGTCCTGGGAATGCCAACCAGCCAGAGTCATGCTGCCTTCGTGGTTCAGCTCACGGAATGCACTTTTTTCCCCTCTCCCCAAGCACATCTTGAACCAAAGTTGATGTTTAGGAGGTGTTTTATTCAGAGTGTGTGCTCTAAATCTCTCCTGAAGTTGAAAAACTCCCAGGGAGATGTCTTTAAAGTGGTTAAAAACAACATAACCCACAAAAAGGCCCAATCTTCTTTTAATAATGATATAGAAACTTAACATGAGCAGCAGAATGCTGCTGAGTGCTGAGCACACACAGATCCATCAAAGAGTGACATTTTTGAGGCACGAACAGGTACCTCAAGAACAAGACACCACAGTTAAAAAAAATAAAAGCAGATAATCATCTTTTTACAGTGTTTTTCTATAATATTTTAAGCATATTTTGAAGAAAATGTCATTACAGAGAGAAATGCATCTGTTGAGGAATTCTGCCACATTAAAAAAACGGCTGCAAGACAAACCTCTAACACGACTTTTTGTGCTACAACAATCAGTTTCTTGTGCTCTCCAATAAAAATAAAGTGAGTCTTGTTTCTGGAAATACAGAATTATCTCCAAGAGCACAGCAACACCTCCTGAAGTGGACATTTCCATACGGTGCCATTTTGCAGCAGCATCAGCATCCCAAGGAAGAAAGAAAAACTGCTACAAAACTCCTTTAATAGACAGAGAAAAGACCATAAATCTTCTAGGCTGTCTTACAGCCAAAAAGCTCCTCTGCCATGAGAGCACCCCCATGAGAACACAGTGAAAATCAGGATACCCAAGCACAAAAATTGTCTGTCAGGTGCTCTGACCAAAAGGATGGAGCTTCTTCCTTTTTGCTTGGTTTTGTTCTTTTAAGTAAAAAAAAAAAAAAAGAAAAAGAATCCAAATTCTCCTGCCTGGAGAATTTTAATGACAAGTTTTGTATGTTTTAATATATCCACTCCTGGGACAAGGTGTTATTAAAAAGAATAGCAAGAAAGGAACATGTGTGGCACATCTCTCTGGCCTAAGGAAGAGGTTGGCATCGCTTTTCTACATTGCAATGTTTGTACAGCAAAATGGTGCAAACACCAACACAACTTTGCAGTATATTAGCTTTTAAATATACAGCTTTGGTATACAAGTGCAAAGCATCCCACTTAGGGAGCCAGCTGGCACCCAGGAGACAGAAATGCCACGTGTGTTGACTTTATTGGACAACAACACTCAACGCAACAAAACTGCAGTGTCAACACAAGCTGGCTTTGGGGGGAAAAAGCCCCAAACCAGCTCAGGCTGGGCTCTTCTACAAGGAAATCAAACCCATTTCAGTAAGGGCTGTTCTTCTAGAAGATTCTTACGTGGCAGCTTGTGGGCGAACCACCACTCCTCCAGTGCAGCGACTGGGGCGGCGTGGGGACTCTGTGGCCATCGTTCCTGGGCACACACCTGCAACAAACACAGGCACTTTGAATAAAATCCCCACAGCATTATTGATTACATTACTTCTTGATGTATTCTTCAAGGCAGTAAGAGAGAAACTCCACTTACACAGACCTGTAGGCCTCTTTACAGCACTTTTTTTAATAAGGAAAAGAAAATCATGCACCAAAGTGGCAACTTCAATCACTGGAATGTTTGTGAAAACAACCAACCACAGATCTGCATGATAAAGTGCAAAATTATCTCAAACTGCAGTAGGTGATCTTTAAGGAGCCCTCCAACCCAAACCATTCTATGATAGTGGTACAAGTACACAATTGTCATCGCCATTACATAAACCCACTATTTACTAAGGGGCTGCTGTCTTGGAAAATAATTATATAAAAATAACGTGCAATCACAATTGCAGTGTACTGTACTCTTGAAAGTGGGGGTTACACTGCAGCTCACACATTCTACTGCTTGATGTCAGCTTTTTGTGCCATCCTCAAGCTTTCCTTCACACTTCTGTTCTCCAGGGGAAAATGCTGTGCAACATTCCTAAAGGCAGCAGGCACTTGAGGAGCACCACAGATCCCAGCCAGCTCTTCAGTGAACCCCTCGGCTGCTCTGTTGGGTCCCCCCACCCCAAACCTGTTCATAAAGTAAAAGAAAAACCCAAATCCCAAACGTAGTATGGGTTATCACCATCATTTCACGTCAGGGCAGACTTTGCCTGGGCCAGCTCATTAAGGGAGGCAGGATAACCACTCAGAAATTAGTAACGAAATAATAATTAACAACAGAACGTTCATCAACACAACAGCAGCCTGACACACACGCCGAGGAACCTTGAAAGCCGAAATATCACGGAAAGGATGAAATCACCCCACGGACACCTGCGCCTGCCGTGCCCTGAGTACCAACACCCTGTGACACCCCACCCTGAGGGAAAGGAGCACCAGAGCAGAGTTTAGCTCCTGATCTGGGCCTCGGCACAGCCGCGCCTCAGCTCGGGACACCCGCGGAGCTGCCACGGCGGGGCTGAGCGGCCCCTCCGGAGCCCTGACAGCGGCCAGGCCGGCCTGGGCACCCTCCGCCGCCGCTATTGAGAAACTCCACACCCAAACACTCCGACCTGCCCGGCCTCTCTCCCGCCGCCGCCCGGTGAGCGGGGGCCGCGGCCTCCCGGAGCGCGCCCACCCCGCCGGCCGCCCCTCGCTTTACACCCCGCGCCTTCCGGCCGCAGCTGCCGGGGGTCCCCCAGGCCTCGCGGCCGGGCCCGCCCTGCCCGCCGCCCCCCGCTCCGGCC
>NW_024581088.1:9148931-9169630 GCF_017639235.1 Corvus kubaryi
CAGCCTGTGCCGTTGTGGGGGGCCCCCGCGCACGTGGGGCGGGGAGGGGCAGGGGGCGGGGCCGCGCGCACCGGATTGGCGGGGAGGGGGCGCGCGGCCCCGCCCGCGCGCGGCAGTGCGCGGTGACGTCACGTGGAGGGCGGGGCCGTGAGGGCGGGCGGGCGCTGAGGGCGGCTCGGGGCGGGACGGGCCCGGGACAGGCCCGGGACCGGTGAGCGGGGCCGGGAAAAGGTGGGGGACGAACAGAACGCTGCAGGCAGAGAGTCCTCGCAGGGGGAGAGGCCGCAGGACCGAGGCGTCCCTCAGCTGGAGCGTCTCCAGGCCGGAGCGCTCATGGACAGCTCAGGTTCGTGAGGAGAAGGAGCTGCTGCGGCTGAGGAGGGGCCTTAGAGCGCCTTCCAGTGCTCAAAGGGGCTCCAAGCGCCATGGAGAGAGACTTTGGACAAGGGCGTGGAGTGACACGACACAAGGAATGGCTTCACACTGATAGAGGGTGGATTTTGATTATAGAAATAAATTGTTCCCTGTGGGGGTGGGGAGGCCCTGGCACAAGCTGCCCCACAAGAGAAGCTGTGGCTGCCCCTGGATCGCTGGAAGTGCCCAAGGCCAGGATGGACAGGGCTTGGAGCAGCCTGGGCCAGTGGAAGGTGTCCCTGCCCATGGGTGACCTTTAAGCTCTCCTCCAGCCCAGAGCAGCCTGTGATTTATGTTTACAGGTGTCCAGCCCTGCACAGAGCCCTCAGGGTGACACATTCGGTCCTGGTTCAGGTTTCCAGACAGCAGCACCAGGTCAGGAGGGGTTGACCTGCTCTGGTAATGCACCTGACTTCTGTGACACCACCATCCACATACCAAAAGAATGAAACAATTACTGAAGAGTAACCCAGCAAGCATTCACAAAGTGGCTGTTACCAGGTTTGCACAGATCAGAGCTTTATTTTGCAAGAAAAAGTTGTAACTCAGGTTTGATTTCACCAAAGGAGCCTCTGTTAAAGTTACTAGGTGTAAAGTCCCTGTCTCAGCTTTGAAGATTAATTCCAGAGAAGTCAAATGATAAAGAGGTGGGCACAGTACACCCAGGAGCAAACTGCTGCCAGTTTCTATCAGCAGGGAAGTTTCTGTCCAGTCCAGAGGAGATTTGAATGTTTAACTCTGACCATCATCCAGCAGCTTTCCCAGCAAAAATTGTAAGATTGGGATAATTTATTAAATGTAAAAAAAGCCAAAAGTTGGAGAAGCCCAAGTTTAGAACTGCTTGAGGAAACTTCAGATAATGAGGTCCATTTCTGAGTGCAGCAGAGCTCTATGAACATTTAAATTTTGCTTCTGTGTAGAGCAAAAAACCTGAGAAATTCACTACAAATCTTTTTTCTTTCGCATATTTCCCTTATAAGCAATAGTACAGTCATCTAATCAAGGTGTTACACTCACCTTTAGAAGGTTCAGTGCAAATTAATTGCAAATAGATAATTATTACCTTAGTTCATTGCAAAGGTTGTTGCCAGGTAGTTGCCACACACAGTTGTGGCCGCTGTAGCCTTTCCTCCCCATCTGGGGTAGAATTTCAACATCACAGCAAAACTTTATTAACTGAAGTTACTTCCCACATACACAGAAATAAATTCTTGCAGGATGCAATTTGGACAGGCTGTTACTTTCATCTCCTAAGGCAGCGCTGTGTTCTCAGCATGGATGAAAGAGAATATTTTCAGGAATAAAATCCCCTGGGATTTCTGTAACCATGGTAACACGTATAGATAGCAGGCCTGGTTCTAACCCGTGTTTTATTGTTCCAGCAGTAAAGAACTGGGTTCTATAAATAACCATCCTGGCCACTGGAATAAAGTACTGGCCTTTTGCTTTCCCATCAAAATAAAATTTTAAAAGTTAATATACTGCTACAGTTAAACATTCAGGATAAAGTGCCAAGATCAGTTCTGTGATAAATCTAAGTGGGATGTCTTGTTTCCTAAGCCTCAGTAAGAAAGGGGAGAGTATTCAGATTTTTAATGAACACCAGATAAATATGAATTTTTTTGTAATAATAAATTCATATTTCACTGCTGAATAAATAACAGACCTTAAGCTTGAAATAAAAATTAAAAAATAAAAAGCATTCCCATCAAATTTTCATGTGTTTTATTGAGGTGAACATACACATGGTCCACATAGTCAATGAAAATAGTCATAAAATAATTTAAGAACTTGTGTTGAAAGGTATTAGCAGCACCATCGGTATTGGAATAGCAGAAAACACATCTCAGAAGGGCGGTTATGCCTGGATAAAATGCCATCGTTTGGAACAGGGGATGGGAATGGCTTTGTCAGATGCTCTGGGGAGTTGGAGTTTTTAAAACACACTTTTTTTGCTAAATACTTTTGACGATTATTGTTACAAAAAATACAACTAAATAAGATACTGCATAGTATTTTAATTAACATAAAATCGACACTGAGGTGTGTAAAGCAAGACTCAAATCTCTGCTTCCACATACATTTCATTTCTGAGTAGAGAAATCTAAAATTTAAAACCAAAATATAGACCTAGTGTATTCTCTAAAAGACACACTTTAGGTGGAACGTATCAGACTACGAAAATACATATCTTCCATTCTGTTTAATAATTTACTTTAGTTAAAAAGTTGTGAAATTCTCCTCACAAGAAGTGTATACAAATTGATGACTTTAGTAAATTAACAAAAAGGATTATTTTACTTTTTGTTTTTGTTTTTTTAAAACAAGGCTTAGCCCCGCCGTAACAATTATACAAGGAAGAAAAGAGACTACATTTATATGAAGGAATACAAATTTACACACATTTTACAGTGACTTATACCCTACACATCTACAAAATTCACAGTTATAATACAAGCAAGCACAAGGCTGGGATAAAGCTGTCAGATACCAAAAAATGTTCCTACTTTAAAAAAAGATCAACGGGAAGAGCTTCAAACTTGTGCACCCACTTGCAAGCTGGGCCGGGATGGCGAGGCCGCTGCCGGCAGGCTCAGCAGACGCACACGGCTTTCCTGGGCGGGTGGAACAGGGAGCTGCCGAGCTTCTTCTGCCCGCGGAGGCTGCGCCGCATCGCCAGCTTGGACGGCGTCCTGCGCTGCGGGGTGGCGGCCGCGCCCTCGCCCGGGCCCCGGCCCAGCCCCCGCCGCGGCTTCTTCACCGCCGGGCCCGAGTTGGATTCCTCCAATGTCCGCTTAAAGTTGGCCGGCGGCGTCCGCTCCGCGTCCTGCGCCTTTGTTTGGCCGTTAGGGGACACCTTGAAGCCTTTTTGGTCCGTGCCTGAATTGGCCGAGTTGGAAGGGGAGAGGCTGACTGACAAACCATTGCTGTAGGATTCCTGTAGCCTCAAAGCCAGGGCTTTGCTGCACTTCTCCTCCTGGGGGCCTGAATCCTTCGGGGTTCCTCCTGAGGAAGGTAAATTGCTTTTGGCAATCTCGTTTGGCAGCTCCAGGTATTGTTCTGAGAGCATGTTGCTGTGCAGGAGGGGAGGAATGGGCTCAGCAGCGTTCAGTCGTGGCCAGGGGTCATCTTCTAAAAGCTGAGGGAAAAGAAACAAAATATTTAGGCATAAATACAATCATAGACTCACAGAATGATTTGGGAAGGGACCTTAAAGATCTCTTAGTTCCAAACTCTGTCATGAGCAGGGACACCTTCTGCTATCCCAGCTTGCTCCAAGCCCCGTCCCACCTGGCCTTGGGACAGACTTTATCCTTTGAGGGTGGAGACAGTGTTTAGAAGTGCGACACTTTTAGAATTTCCCTAAACCTTATGAAAGGCAGAAGAATCCTACTCCAAAGCAGACTCATTCCTCTCCCTGTTGAGAGGTGGAGGGAGAGGTGAACTGCAGCTGTAGAACACAGATCTGCAGGCAGCTGCTGGGAATTCAGGAAAGAAGCGGTGCCTGTAATCTCTGCAATTTTCAGCAGCAGCATTTCCAACCCTCAGACAGGACTCCCCTCCATCAGACACCGACAGAGGCACTGCACTGCCCTCTGATTTCTGCACGGTCCCTGGCCAAGCACCATCAGGGCAAACAGCAGGAACAGGCTCCTGACCTTTGTTACGTTCAGCACTCTCAGTTTCTGCACAACCAGGTTAGCAGGGGCTGGACAAACTCCTCCTCACAGCTCTCCCCGCTGCCCACAGAGAGGGGCAATGTCAGACACAGCCATCTAAAAACAGTTCCTGTTCACTATGCAAAGTTACACTTCTTATTGCCTAGGGATTCCTCCAGCTCCATCCCTCACAACCTCTCCCCGGGAAGCACAGTCACAGAGATGTCCTGAGAACCAGGCACTTCCTCAACTCTGACCCTCATCTCTTCTGCAGCCTCTGAGAAGTGTTTTTGCCTCATTCTCAAGTTTTACCAACAGGAAAACGGGGACAATACTTGCTCTCACTATCCACGGGGGGATTATGAAAATTAGTGTTGATGCAGTGCTCTGAAGATAGGAATTCTGACCTTATTAAAGATTTAATTGTGAAGAAATCCCTGGTTACTCAGTGAGCCCTTCAAAAGTAAATTTCAAGGCCACACTACACACCGTCAGTGGAAGGCAAATGGCAGCTATTATTTTAAGAAAATCATGTGCTGGAAACTGAAATGCACACAGCTGAACCAGTCAGGGCAACACCTCAGGTGAATAAACAGACACTTCTGAAGTCACAGCCCAGAACAACTCCAGGTTTAATAAAATGCACTCCAAAAGAAAAGATAATCGGAATTGTTCCCAGCATCCACACTGGTTTTCCACTCCTCTCTACTCCTCTGTTGCTCCCCATGTGTAGACAAAACCATTTAGATAATATTCCTTTACTACATTTAGCAACACAAGAGGGAAGACCTTTAAGAATGGTATTTTAAAGGCTACTCTTCATCTCAGTTCCTGCAGAACCCAGAAGGACACCAGATCACAAACGCAGAGCAGCTCTGGCAATGCTGCCTCAGCTGCTCAATGTAATTTTTGACATTGTGTCACATAAAACTCAGTTTTATGTTTTTTATTGTGCAAGACATTTAATGTTGTGGCTCTTTTCCCCAACATCTCCTGCTGGTGCAAACAGCTGAGACTGAACAAGGCTTTGGGAAGGCCAAGGAAAGGCAGAGGATGGACTGCTGGAGAGTGATGTAACAAAACAGGAAAAATAACCCACAAGTCACCAATTTAATTTCTCAACAATCCAATCAATCTTTCTCACTGGCCTCAGGAATACTGGAATTAATTTGGTATTAGTAATTGCTGCCAGAAGGATAAGCAATTAAGAAATACTTTTGTTTAATTAAGAAACTTTGGTCTCCAACTCTTTCCAAATTAATTGTTTTGGCAGGTAGCAGCTGTCAGGAATCAAGGCCATCCCTGCTTCCTTCACAGAAACTGTGACTGAAAATTTTAGGAGCATTTACAATTTAATTTTTTTCTTCAAGATTTTGCTAGGTTTAAAGCTTTTTTCATGGCTTTTGCTCCACTAGATGAAAGGGGAGGAGACAAAGTTGAAGCTTGCCATTTTATTAGCAGCTTGTTTCTCCCAAGGGAATGTTCAAAACTCCCTTTCTAATTTCTGCTTTCTTTTCCTTTGCCCAAAGGACAAGTATCTGAAGATACTGCAGAACATCAAAGGACAGTAACTTAAATCAGGAGCAGCTGGTAATTACTGAAACAAACAGCCACTCATAACTACACTCCAGTTCTTAGAGGGGGGGAAAAAGCCACAAAACAGCAAAACAAAAACCCTCTGAAGAGCTCTGCTTTATGTTAATGGCTCAAACTCCAGAAAGACCTTATGTTACGATGTCTCTTCCTCCAACAAAGAACATCAAATCAACCAAAGGATGATAACAAGATCTCCCAGAACAGGAAGAAAATGTTCTTTACAGCAACATGTGTTGGAACAAATTAACCTTAAAAAATAAAATAAAAGCCCAACCACAACCAAACAAACCCAAATCAAAGCACCCCCTGTCAGGAACACATTCACAATCTGCAATCCCTGGGCTGGGCAAGCTACACAAGCAAGACAGAATGAAAAACTGCAGCCCAGCCTAAAAATTAAGGGGATGTGTTGGGTTCTTGCTCTTCTAAACCTCTGGTCCCCACTCTGGTTCCTCTCTCTCTCAAAAGGCTGCCTTGGATTTTGGGGAGGATCTCGGAAAACTTACTTGTAAGAAACAATACATTTCAAGGTTTGTGAAGTTACAGTACTAATTTCTCCCACATTAGGGAGGGAGCACAGATCAACAACTACCAATAAACAACCATCAGCAATTCTGAAAATTCATACATTGGAACACTGAAGGCCGAGTGTTAATGTCTTTTAAGAAACATTGTTAAAAGTTGGTCCATTCCTCCAAACCTTTGCACGTGGAACTATTGAGGATATGTTAAATTCCTGGATTACAACTGTAGCTTTCACAGAATATCCAGAGCTGGAGGAGACCCACAAGGGTCATCGAATGGCGACACCATGTTTTAGCCAACTGAGCCAACCTCAGCAATAGATTATCTAGACATACACAGTAAACATTCAAAATTAAAACAAAGCAACATTAAAGGGTGATGTAAACTGACAGGTCAGGAAAGTTTCTACAAGTATAGCTTCATCTCTGGCAACGCTCTGATTGCTCCAGGGAGCTGGGGGAAGGCAGAAAGGGACCACAGAGAGCCCTTACCTTGAGCGGGGGCGTGCAGCAGCGGGAGGGGGTGAGGCTGCAGGCGTCGGGGCTGCTGTAGCTGGGCCCCTCGGCCAGGTTGAGCACCAGCTCCTCGTCGCTGTCCCAGCGGCCGCGCTCGCGCAGGGGGGCGATGCAGATGACAATGGCGCTCGTGTTGTCCGCCCGCAGCATCCGCTGCCTCCAGCGGCCCAGCGCCCGCCCCACCAGCATCCGCGCACACGACTGCCGCGCCTCGCCCTGGGGACACGGGGACACGGGGGTCACACAGAGCCACCAGCACCTGCCCCGGGACACGGGGGTCACACAAAGCCACCAGCACCTGCCCCGGGACACGGGGAGTCACACAGAGCCACCAGCACCTGCCCCGGGACACAGGGCAACCAACACACAGGGCAACCAACACACAGGGCAACCAACACACACACAGCCGCCAGGCACCTCATGCCACACAGACACCATTCCTATAAACCACGCCCCAAAGTGCCCCCATTCAGAAATCCGAATCAAAACACATCTTCCTTCGTAACAAAATACGCCTTTTAAATTGGTTTGTGGTGTAATCCACATATATACAGTGCTTTAAACAGTGTAAATAGTTTGTAACTCATCAGTAGCTTGTAATAGGTTGGAACACAACCTACAGCCTTTCCAAAGTCCCTCACGGGGTTTGCAGAGTGTTTACGCTCTGTTGCTCCATATGAATTGTCAACTGTTTTGTAAAATAAATCAGAGAATAATTTAATTCAGTCTAAACAACTGTCTGCATTATAACGTGCACCTTAATGTAATAATGTAAAATAAATTTAATATTCAGACAGCATTTTGAGTAACTTCCTTAGAGAAGAAACTCATTCTCTCCTTTTTTACTCATAAACACCCTGCTAGTCAAATTTCCCCAAAACAAAAAGCAAATACCTTAAGATCCCTGGTATTTAACATCAGCCACATTGTAACAACTTTTATCATGTGGCAAAACCATCACTATGCCTAAACCCCACCAACTCTGTAGGGTACTTTTCACCCCTACCAGACTGAGCAATTTTTAGAGGTAACAAGTATGAAATTTCCGCACTGACTTCTGGCCACTGCTCTCACCATGAAATACTTCTTCTCCTCATGATCCTGGCACATGGAGATGGCATCCTGAGGTGGGATCATGTTCCAGAGCCCGTCACTGCCAAGGATGATGTACTTGTGCTTCTGGGGGTCGATGGTGTGCACGCTGGTGTCGGGCTCAGGGGACACAACAAATTCCCCACTGTAGAAGTCGTAGCTCCAAAGATCACCTGGCAAAGCAGAAAATGGGTTGGAAGTGTTACATAACACATGAGACATCTCACTCTTGGAAAATAGAGAAAAATGTTCCCAGGAAAACCATCCCCCACCAGCCTTGAGTCATCAGCAGGAACACAAAGATATTCCAGCCCAGTCACGGCTCAGCTGCTGCCACCTTCCAATCATATTTAACTTAAACCAAGCTGTATTCAGAGGTCTTCTACTCTCTTAAAACAAGTATTTGTGGGAAAAGGAGAAATGGAACAGAGTAATACCTAGAAAAATGGTGAAATCTCAGTCACTGTCCAAACTAAAACCTATTTGAATTAATCAAGTTCTCCTTAAACTGAAGTAAAACCTTGATTTGTTGATCCCACACCAAATGTGCAAATATTTTTGTGTGCAGGTGCCACAGGAAAGGGACAAAGGAAAAAGCAAAGGAGGAGACTGAAGCCTTTTCCCTGTTAAATTCCCTTTGCCATTCCTTTTCCTCCCACAGCACGAGCATCACTTGCAAAGCCACACAGGGCTCTCTGCAGCTGAACACCATGTGCCAAGTTTGGGAGCTGGAGAGAAGCCACAGGAACACGGGCACTGCCTGAGCTCCAGCAGGAAGGCAGAAAATCAGAGCTCAAGCCTCTCCCTAGGACGGCCTCATGCAGGGAACATTTCTATTTTTAAATCTCTCTCACTGTGTGAATGAGTTTGGGGTCACCTCACCAGAAACAAAGCTGAACAACACATCTGAGTCAAATCATCCGCTGATTCAAGAGCTCCCTCCAAACCATCCTCAAGTAAAAACCACTCCAGCAGAAAAATGCATTTCCACATCAATTTATTTCAATTCTATTTATCAAGTATACTTGAAAAATTAAAAACCTTTTCTAAGGCTGGGCCTTCAAATCAAGAATGGTAATTATTTGCCCTAACAATTCCTTTTTATTTATTTCCATGTTCACAAACAGCTTCCTATAGTGATAAGCAACAAAAAGTAACATTATTATTATTACTTGCAAGCACTGACTACATTTTTCTGTGCAGAACACACAGCTTTAAAAGCAGAAATTAATTAAAATGTCAGAGTTGAGCAGCAAACAGAAGCTCAACAACTCAAACTCAAGAGTAAGGTTTTGTCAGGCTCTTCCTTTGCTGGACAAAGCCTGAAGCTTCTTCCACATCCATCAGCACCCTTTTAAAGACAATAAATAAGCGTTTTGTCTTCCTCCTTGCCTCCATTAGCTTTGCCTTAAGCTATCAACCAGTTGAAAAGACTTTTCCAGAATCAGGAAAGGGAATACTTCAACTCAATTACCCCACTCCACCGCAGCCAGCAGGGCCGGCCCATCCTCATTAAAGCCCCGATTCTGCCCGGCTGCAGCAGCAGCAGCCCCGCAAGCACATGCTGCTAATGAGAGCTAATTAAAAGCCAAGCCTGCTCCTACAGAGGTGCACTCGGCTGCCACAGGCTCCCAACAAAGCCAGCTGGCAGCGAGACCAAAATAAATACTGTAACACGAGAGCTGAGCTCCGGCACGGCAATTATTGGATGTGAATTGCCACGGAAAGTCCTCCTGCACTCAGAGTTTCTCACATCGATCGCTCTGTCACGGCCACAGCAGGTAAAATAAACAGGAGCAGCATCAATTTCCAATGTACATAATATTTTTACACGTCCATTTCCCACTTTGTTCATATTCACGTAGGAGAAATGACAACATGTTATTAGGCGAATCGGTTTTTTATTAAAAATACTGTGCTGGGTGATAAAAATAACCTGATGTTCATTCATTTGGGTTCATCTACACACACGTCATCATGTCCATCTGCTGCCCTTCCCGAGGAGGCAGCCAAGCAACCATGGCACTGATTTCAGGGGATCTGCTCCAAGAGGAAGAGGTCTCCTTGCAAGGATAACTGGGAATATCACAGTGGCCACAAGGCCGACTCCGAGGGTCATAAACTTGCTGAAGGCACAGAGTGACTCTCACAGATCCGTCCACTCTGAGCCCACCAAGGCCAACCCATCTCACAGGGTGGGGGACATTCTCTTTCCCCCCCCGAAGGGCAGAGCTCCCCAGCCTAAGCCAGAGCCTCCTGGAGCTGTGGCCAGCTGTGTCCCCTCCCTGGCCAGCTGGAGAGCTCAGCGTCCCCAGCAGCCCAGGAACACAAGCCTGGAGAGGTGCTTTCCATGGCAGCCTCTGTCACAACTCTGGGAAGGGAAAAGGCAGAGGAGAGCAGCCAGAAAGCAGAGAACACGTTTCCCTGAGCATTTCAAAGTGCTCTGAAGTCTTTAATTCTGTTCCAAAGCAAGCAGACAGAGCAGTGACCCTCTGGCAGCCTGGGAAGCTGGGATGTGCCAAAGGCTGGTGTTACAGGGCTGGAATGCCAGGCTCTCAGGCTGCTATTTGGGAGCCAGACTATTTTTGTTCTCAATTAAAACCCAAACATTTACAAAACTCTTGACAATCTTGTTCTTTTAAAACTTACACACCGGGAGCATTTCTTTCAGTGTGAGGTTTGCACATTTCTTTTCCAAAAAAAAAATTATTAATGTAGTTCCTTCCATATCTTCCAGAAAAACCTGTTTCTTAGTCCTGACTCAAACCAGAATAACATACAGAGATCTACACTACATCCTACAAAATGAAATAGATGCTTGAAATCAGATACTAAAGGAGCAGGAAACTAATTCAGCTGCCTGTAAGAATATATCAAACTCTGCAGTCTCTCTTATCTGCTTACTGTTACCTTATAAATACAACAACAAACCTACTTCTAAGTCAACTGCTGCCAGGGAAGTAATTGAAGTTACAAACAAAAGCACCCATCACACAAGTGGGCTGGATTGGATTAAGCCCAAAGCTTTCTTAGAGCAAAAGCATGTCCAGAAATCACATAAATCAAGTCTTTTGTTTCTGGTGATGCTGTTTTGCATATAAAAACAGCTTTTGGTTTTAATAGAGGAAAGAAAACTACTTTTATAACTCAGTCCAAAACAAAACCCCAGTTTGATTAATCCCAGAGCTTTTAAAATCAAAGTTTTTCTCCACAAAGAGCCACAGGTGCCTTCATAGGATGTGTGCAACACAGAGATCCCCAGAGCACAGCACACACTCTACATTTGGCACAGCACACTTACTATTTTGTCTCAGGGCTGAAGAAAATTGTACAAGCTAAGGCAAGACATCCTATGGACAGGAAAAGAATCCCAAATGCACCTCAAGTTTGTCTGGTTTTATAGAGATAAAACAGAAAGGCGATTATCAACAGAAGCTGGAAATTGCTGTGCAGTACTTAAATACAACTTATAGAATTCCATGTGATTGATCTTCATGGTGGGGCCTACAATGGAGCAGGAAGGAAAAACTGAGTGGCAGCTGTGTCTACTCTGTTTGGTAATTAAAAAAAAAAATAGTTAAATGCATGTAAAAAAACCCTAAAAACTTATACAGGGATTTCCTCAGATCATTTGAGGTCAGCCATAGCCTCTTCTGCAGGATTTCATGGTATGTGCATTCAGAGAGCATCACAAAACAGTGCTGGCACCCAGTCAGTTGTTCTGGAAAACAGCTTCCCTATCCCTGTCAAAGATTCCTGCCGCAGCTCCACATGGAGTCCCTGTTCTGGTGCAGAACTCCTCCTAGAGGGCAGCAGGAAATTCCTGTTCTGAGGAAGAGTCACACCTGTACGGCGGAGGCTGCTCCACCTAAAACACAGGGGTGAGTCTATTATATTCCTACAGAAAAACCAGGGAAAGCAGAGTTCATGTTCCTGCAGGAGGGAGTGGTTGAACTAACGGGTTCCTGGCTCAGGTTTCATCATTCATTCATTTAAACACCTCCCAAACACTGCCAGGTGATCCCTCACTACAGACTCATGAATATCTATTACAAAGCAAATTAGTATAAAAAAACAGATGTTCTCATTGCCCAGAAAAGATCAGCAGAAGTAGCTGTGAAAATACAGAACTCTGCTACAGCTTAAAATGTTTCATTGGAAGCCACAGAAACCTGCTGTGTACATTAAAGCAGCTTACAGATGCCTTACAGAGACAGCACAAAGCCCAAATATTTCTGACTTGTTATGGGGCTATAAATAAATTAAGCATTATTTAAATACTTAAATACAGCCACTGTGCATACCACAAATGCTTATTTTAGGGCAGAAGGACACTTCTGACAATCAGAATGGGAAAGGGGAGGTCAACAGAATTAATCTGGCCAGAAGGATTTCTTCTGCACCAGGATTTTCTGCTGGCTGAATATTTGACCAATGCAACTTTTCCACAGTGCTGGGGCCAGCCTCCCCTCCTGCCTGGCTCCCAGTTGCAATCACAGCAACAAAAGATGCATCAAAATTAAGAGTCCACTTTTTGCAATCCAGGAGGAACACCTCCCCTGTCCTGCAGGAGGGAACAACAAGGATATGCTGCTCAGGGGACGAAGATTTGTTTGCTACTCACCTATTAACTCCAAAGGATTTACTCAAACTCTCAAGTTTTCCTAACCACAAACTAAACTCTATCCTATCTAAAATATGACACAAAAAGACTTTCAGATACTGAGAAAAAGTCTTTAAAATTAAACTTTTTAAATTTTCAGGCATCTATGACTCTGCTTGACATGCAGCTGTCTTTTCCGTGTTCTTTATCACTGCAAAATTCTCCTTAACCCTGGACGAATCCCTGTAGCACAGCTATTCCTGCCCGTGAAATCAGACACAGCAAGGCTCTGGAATGATCCAGACCCTGGTCCCAGGACAGCCTGTCCCCATGGGCACTGCCAGCTGACCCAGGAGCACTGACAGCACTGCCACAGCTCTGCCAAGCTGCCAGCAAGGAGTTACATCACAGCACAGCTCTTACAGGTAAAAACCACAATCCCATAAAATCAAACCTATTCTGGGTATATCTGCATAGAAGATTCTTCACTGCACAAAGAGAAAAAAAGGAACAGTCAAAGATTGGCATTTTGCAACGCAATTTAAGGGGAAAAATTACCAGAAACACTAACATTCATGGGTAAGATACATCCAATAATTCACTTAAGAAGTACTTCCCAAAAACCATTCATCTCAAGTTTTCTAGTACTGCAATATCCCTTTATGTCCTTGGAATGAGATGCTCCTCAAAGACAGTTTCTCATTTCTAGTGCTCCCATAAAGGCAAGTTAAAGTTAAACAGATTTGACTTTCATCCCATTCTACACCAAGTCTTTAAAAAAAAAATTCTCCACAAAAGAAAGACTGAAGGAATTCATACACCACCCAGTAAAACTGAATTTCTGACACAAATGAAAACGTACAAGCCCTGTGTGTCTCCAGGAGGGAGAGCACCTTGGTCTCTTTCTCTTGGGACTGTAATTTTTGATTACTTGGTGGTAAAATTAAGTCCCATCCTTTGTAGGGCTGGGGCTGAAAACCCTGCAAGTTGTAAGGCACATTCTTCTCTCCCCAATGCCACCTTTTACAGCTTTATTCAAAAAATAAATCATCGTATTTAAAATACACTTAAAAAGCCCAGACTTTCAGAAGGCGAGTGAGGAAACCCCTGTAAACTCCCTGTTTTGGCAAGCCAGGGGATAAATTGAGCTCAGGGGACTCACCGAGGGCCCTGGCCACAGCCAGGAAGGGGATCTGGTCGATGACGGTGCTGCGGCGCACGGGGCCGTTGTGGGTCAGGCGCGGCCTCTTCCACACCACGCGGTTCACACCAGACTTATTGATCACACTGAAAGCACCACAGAGGCAGAGGTTAGACAGGAATGAGGAAGTTGGCATCAATGAGGCAAAAACAGTTAAACATGCAAAAGTGGAGGCAATAGAGATGGCACCCTCAGGGAAGCCCACAGCACAATGAAGTATTTCAAATCACACGAGAGCACTTCAATAGTTCCATATAAAGCCAAGGGGGAGAGTGAGAAGGACAGAGGAAAATAAAAAACAAAGGAATGAAGACCCGGAAGAAATTCTGGCTGGTTACAACATATGCAAGAGTGTCTTTAATCTGTCAGAGACAGAGCAGAACTGGATTTGCCTCCCTCAGATGAGGACTGTTAACACCAGCTACCTCAGGCTTAAATATCACACAGTTCCTGCTCCAGTCTTCTCCATCTCCCCAAATTTGGCAGTACAGGGCAGCACAGAATAGTTGAAACAACAGAAAAGAAAGGAGCAGCCTCCTGAAAGGATTTGCTTAATGGAAGGAACACCAACAGGAGGCAGGCACAAAAGAGGAATTGTCTCCAGTTGGTGTCTGCAGGAAGCAGGAGATAGGGAGAACAGCTCTGCATTTGCATGTGAACACCTGCTCTGAGACACTGAGCACTGGTTTAGCTCTCCCAGATGGCACTGGAGGGTCAAAACAGCTACAGAGCAAATAACTGGGGCAGCTGTGTCAGGCAGGGAAGAAAGAAGAATGGAGCATGAACCATCAAGGAATAAGAGCTAATGAAACCAGGAACTAGCAAAGCTTGGTCCCAACCAAACTAGGAACTAGATACTTGAAAGTTCCTTTCATCCAAGGAACAGCCACTGGTAATTAGAAACTGAGCAGCTCTGGAACAGCCTCAAGATTCCTCATGCTGAAGCCATTCAAGATGCACTTCCTGACACTTCAAAGGCATTAACAACAAGGGCATGTTCAGCTCCATCCAGAGCACGGCAAAGTCACAAACACCACATCCTAAAACTCGATCTCATCCACTTGTACAACTAATGACCACACAAAGCTCACTTCAGTCACTATTGGAAAAAAAACCTCATCCCACACTAAGACCGTTACAGGGAGAAATATCATTTTAATGGAAGATTCCATCATGTTCTCCCATTAACTGTTCCCAGTTTGCTCTCATGAAAGACCAGACATTCCCAAGCACAGCTGCACAGTTCCACCTCATTCCCACCATGTGCCTCACAGCCAGTCTGGAAAAATCAGGAGGGGCACCAGGGAAAAAAAAAAAATTAAAATTAACCATTCCTGTAGATACTAAGTTTCAGGGGAATGCTTTCTTTGAACCTTCAGAGATCTCCAATCTCTAAGAAATACCTTGGAAACCTACAGCAAAACTGCAGGTTATCCCTCCTGCAAAACAGCCTCTGATCAACTCCCACCTGCCACAGACACAAATATCTGAAGGTTAATGGGCTGACAGGGTTCCCAGATGAATGATGTCAACAGGAAAACCTTCAGTGATCCCTGCTCCGAGGAGGAAACCGTGCCCATCCATCTGGTGCAGCACCAGGAGGACGCAGAGCTCCCAGATCCGAGCCCTGGGGGCTGTCTCCAAATATTTGTGCCACCTGACAGAGCCCTGCCTGCTTCCCCTCACTCCCAGGGAACACATACCCACCCCAGCTCAGATGTTCCAACATCTGCCAGTTCCCGCCAGGGAAGGAATGGCCCCTGGAAAGACAGGTGCTAAACCACGGCCTTAAACACAGCAAAGGCAGGGTTTTGTTTCAAATCCAGGATTTTTCTTACGTTCCCTAAGTAGAAGCTTTGAGAAGCCTACTCAACAGCTGCCATTGTCATCTCAGGGACAATGCAGAACGCCTGAGAAATTATAGTGTTGTGACAAACTGGATATTCCAGACCTCGTATCATTTTACCTGTAGGGAAAGGTAATTTGCCTAACCCACCAGTTCCTCAGAATTTAAAGGGATATAGGCCAAAAATTACCATCTCCACTTGCAAAAAGTTGTTGGTGAACATTTAGAATTGTAACCACCCCTCAGCTGCATGATCCACCAGGAAATTAAAATTCTGGGTGTACTATAAACCACTAGCAAAAACCACAACTGTCTAACAATGGATCCCTGTAATTTATTCCCCAATAAGCTGTTAAAAACAAAAAAATAAGAGGACAAAAGAGAAACAGCTGAGATTCAGCTCCTCGTGTGCCCTCCCAAAACAAGCTCAAGCTTAGTTCAGTGAAAGCAGACACACTTACCTGCCCCCAAGGCCTTCAATTCTCTCCCTTTCTTTGGGAAGTTCTGGCTTGTGGTCCTGTGTCACCTCCACAGCTCTCACAAAGTCATCCTTGGGGTCATCCTGGACCCCCAGCACCACTCCCGAGTCGCCCACGTGGGCCACGTACATCTTGGAGCCGCGGATGATCACCACGCTGGCCGTGGTCCCCGACGTGCTGGGCAGGCCTGTCATGGTCTTGGGCCACTCTGCTGCAAGGAGAAACGAGGCAAGGAACAAACAAAAACCGTGGGTTTAGTTCTGTGGAACTGGGAGTGCCTTGAAGGGTGTTTCAAAGGCTTGTGGGATGTTACAACACAGCCTGAGCTTAACCACAGCCAGGCCAAGCAGTGTCCCCAGGTCCCCCCACTCCCTTAACATCCCTCCCAAGCCTCAGCTTAAACTGACACAAGCATCAAAGCACCACGATAGGGTTCAAAAAGCTGTTTCTTCTGGTTTGATATCCCAAGCATCACTAGAAGAACACAGGGGAAGACGTGCTCTTTGGGGGCTGAACAGGATCAACCAAGTGTTTCATTGAGATTTACTCTCCACTTCCCTGTCTGAAGTAGTAGAAACGTCATAAATTCAGTTATTTGCCTGGATATTTGATTGGCAGTCAGGATTTGTGGACATTCCTGATTCCCCTGGGAGAAAAGCTGCTATTTTATTTTCATAGGCTGAACAACAGCATTTTAGGCTGAATAATGTCTCAAATGTTTTATTCACATTTCCCTTTGGAGAGCTGAATAATTCAGGCTACTTCAAGTATGCGCTCCTTAAGTTCTACAGGAGATATCCCTGGAATTCAGAGTAATAACATACCTACACTGGTGTCAACTATACGTGGTCAGGGAAATCTCTCTCAACTGCTTTGTCCTCAAACCACTTCTATGAACTCGCTGTTAAATTACTCTCCCCGGTTACATCCAATCCAAATTTCTCTTTCATGCCTTTCCTATTTTTTATCTACACACTCAAACTCATCTTCTCCCAAAACTGCACAAATTGGGTGAATCAACACCCCCATTGAGCCAGCCCAGCCACACCATCCTCCTCCCCACCTCAGCACCCACAAAAACCAGGCTCAGCTCCCAGTTATCAGTTGATTCCAACTGTCAACAGCAACCTCATGTTTCTTCTTCACTGCACCCACTCACGTCTTCAGACAAACTCCAAAGGGAGCCTCATCTCCCTGTCACATTCTATCTCCTGCGCTTCACAAGTCAGGCTCACACAGCACAACACAAAAATTCCACTGTGACACAAGCTGTTTGCAGGAAATACCTAACTCAGGCTGCCAAAGCACTGATTTCTCTACTTGTGCCTGTGGCACAACAAACACACAGCAAATAAACACACGAGGAAAGAAAAGAAAAACACAGTTACACCTTACCCTCTGTGAAAACAGGTATTTTAACCTTCTAAAGCTTTAAACGGAATCAAAAAAAAAAAAAAGAGGAATTAAAGTTCTAGCGCTACTGAATGATGTTCAGGTGCCTGAGGGAAGAAGACACTGAAGACAACTGATGGAGAAAGAGAATTTGGAGAAGCAGAATTCACAGGCAGTATGAAGACAAAAGCTGCATTTCCTCAGCGTGAGCTACCAAGACATCCAGCATCATTTAAACATTTAAGTTCCAGCAGTTCTAGCTTTGTGTTCTAAATACTAAAACACACTTTCTCCCTAGGAACAGCTTTATTTCAAGAACACAAACATTCAATCAGCTTATTGGAAGTACTTTGTCTGGCAGTTTTAACTGTGGATATTAAATCTAACACATTCCAAATGGAAAGCAAACAAGGGAGGAAGCCAAGTGGTAATGAGGACTTCAACCATGCACTTAACAGAAAACAAGCTGCAACTAATGAGTTTCTGTCAGTGTAACAACCCCTGAACAGCAATAAAATATATTAGAGAGTCAAATCAGTCGTTATGGGGATGGGGAGCAGAGAGAAGGAAATCACCCACTTGTGGGAGAAAGAATGATGCAGCAGCCTCAGATTTTAGGCTCAACAAAACCAGGAATTATCTGCCTGTCATCCAGGGACTGTAGTTCATGCCTTGCTCCTGTTCAGAGATAAGTATTAGATACAGCTCAGTTCTCTCTTTAGAGATTGTGTCTCACCAGAAACCAGCAAAAGTGTCAAAACTGCTGGGTTTTCTTCTGAGCCCAAGTATTAAATAAAATCAAATCCATGTACCCAAGTCCTCCACGGATCAGGAGCATCAACAGAACATCTTTCTAAAACATTTTTCTCCCCTCTACTTGAAAACCACTGGCCTTCACACTCAGCTTTGTAACTTTGAACTCATAAACTCAACTGATTCTGTAGCCTCCAAAATGAACTCTGACTCTAGAAGCTCTTTAGAATTCAGAGAATTTTATTACTATAGAATTAATACCAAAAATGATCACCAGCTGTAAAGGGGTGTTTTTCTGCTTTTTCTGCTACTGTCATGATCCCTGTGGTTTGTGTCTATCAGGGATAGACGGGATGACACCAGAACTTCCAACAACCAAGAGAGCAGTCGAGTACAAGCTTCCCTTCCAACAGCCAACTGCAAGCAATAAAGACTCCGTCCTCCACCCCAAAATTCCAAACCATTCTCCCACACACTTCAAGATACCAACATACCCAGTCTCCATTTCATGTCCACAGTGTCACCAACACACAGCTAAAGAGCTGCTTTACACATGGTAATATGGAAAATTATTGCCTGTCAGTAGAACTCACGCTGGGAATCTGCAACACAGGATGAAGTTATAAACTAGAGATAATAATGGGTTTGTCCCACAAAACTCAGGCTATTAAGCACGTGCAGCAGGAACCAGGAGGAGCAAACATGCTCTGGAGTTTACTAAACAGCCCACCTCGAAGTGCCATCAAGGGCTCCCAGCCAGAGCTGTGTTGTTTCTCACAACAATTTAAATTGCTTCCACAACCCCGGTGCTGTTTGCTAAACACTCATTACTAAACAGAGCTTCCTGCACTCGGGCACTTCTCCTCCCTGCCTTCGGTGCTCACACAGAGTTCCAGTGACAAATACCACACCAGGGACACAGCAGCCAGAAACCTGAACTCCTTATCTTCCCCCCTCCATGCCATCGCCCCCTGTTCACACATTTTGCTCCTTATCATCCAGCCCTGCAGCCCAGGAGGTCCCACACCCCATTGCCAAGGCTGTGGTCAGGTTCTGGGGCTTCTAAAATTCACACCCTTCCCTCCGTGCTCAGTACCAGTACGCCCTCAAACTCACTGTTCCTTCCCCTCTATCTCCTCAAGTATCTGACATTTGCACAACTTCTCTATTTTGCTATTCAAGAAAAAGGAAAATGAAACTGTTTTGAAAGTATAATTTCCCCCCACCCTCCTGAATCACTTCGTTGAAAGCCCGAGGTACTCTGAGTGCAATTCTTGCTTTTCAGGTTTCCCTCCCAAGCCAAACTGTCACTGTCACTATTTTGGATCCAGTTTTACTGTGTTCCACACCTCTCCTCACACACTGTACGCTGCTCTTGCTTTTTCTCTGAGGTTTTTGAATGCCTAAATGCCTAAACAATACACACACATTCTACACATTCTATATAAACAACCACGCTCTAAGTCAGAACCTTCATCTTACGAAGAAAAAAACCCTTTCAGAAACTCAAACTGCAGCCTCACAAGACCTCGGGGAGAAGGATGAGTATAGGAACGATGACTGTCACTTGTCTGGGCATGCTCCTCTCCTTAACACTTACTTATTTACGACCACAACTTCTATGCTACTGCAGTTAAACAACTAATACAGGCATAAATACATAACGATGACATATATTTATACATCAAAATCATCCTCAGGATACTAAGTGTGTTTTCTATTTTGTCAGGGACACTGCGTATCCCCCATGCTCACACAACGTGAGCGAGTTATAAACCAGCCACATTTCAATCCTTCCATCGGGACTCACAAAAACAGTTGGAAGCACCGTTAGGGAAAAACCCCGTTCCCGGCCCATTTCAGTTTGTTAAAATTACTTTTTTTTTTTTTCTTCTCATGATGCAAGGGAAATCTAAGGGGGAATTCAGTCCGATTCTCCAAGGCAACAAGATGAAGACCTCCCCAATGAATCGAATTTGGAGATCGACGTGTACTAACACCCTGAAAACAAACTGCAGCCCTACCATCGCACCATTCCCAGCTACGTAACACAACAGCGTGTCCTCGCCCTGTGTTTACATCTTTCTTCTCCCAGCGTGCCCTCCAGTTTTTCTTGTTTTGCCGAATTACTCGACTCAACGGCTGGGATCCCCTCCCGCGCTCCGCCGCGATTCCCGGCGCGGGGACGGCAGCGATGGAGGGAGGGAGGCGCTCACAATAGTGCGGGAGAGGGGGAGGAAAAGGCGGCTGGGAAGCGGCGCAGCGCGGGCGGAGCGGGGGCGGGCAGGGGGGGAGCGGAGCCCGCGGGAGGGCGCGGAGGGTCCGCGGCGGGCGCTGGGACTTACGCAGCTTTTTCCACATGGCGCGGTGGCAGGCGATGAAGCCCTTGCGCAGGGCCGCGCACACCTCGGCCGGCTCCGCCGAGGAGAAGCCCTTCTGCTTCTTGATGAAGCCCCACAGGTTCTCCCGGGCGAACTGGGCCGCCTCCCGCCCGCCGTGCCCGTCGCAAACGGCGAAGAAGGCGACGGAGCGGCGCGGCCGCCGCCCGGGGCCGGTGCCGGGGAGCTGCGCCCCGTCCTCGGCCGCCCGCGGGGTCCCCCCCCGCCGCCGCCCGCTCTCGGCCG
>NW_024581088.1:9170030-9268898 GCF_017639235.1 Corvus kubaryi
TCCCTGGCAGCGCTGTCCGAACGCTCCTGGAGCTCTGGCAGCCTCGGGGCCGTGCCCATTCCCTGGGGAGCCTGGGCAGTGCCCAGCAGCATCTGGGGGAAGCGCCTTTCCCTGCTCTCCCGCCTAAACCTCCCCTGACACAGCTTCAGGCCGTTCCCTCGGGTGCTGTCACTGCTCAGCAGAGAGATCCGTGTCTGCCCCTCCTCTCGCCCTCCCCAGGAAGCTGTAGAGAGCGATGAGTGTCCCCTGGGTCCCCCACGACAGGCACGCCAAAAAGGCTTCACACGGACTTCGGTAACTACAAGTAGGATGCAGAACCAGAAAAGGTTCTCTCCGCTTTGCTCCAGGAATCCCCTGGGTGTTACTCAGCCCTTGCGTCCTTCCCTGCTCCAGGAACTCCACTGTTACTCAAACCCTGGTCCTTACTTTCATCCCTGTTTTCCCACTTGATTCCCACCAATGACCCCTCTGCAATTACGCATCCCTGCACCGTTTTATGCCCGTAACTATTTAAGACATTCCCTTCACTCTGGAGGGGTTTGTGCATTTCATTTTTATAGCTGAAATTCCAGACATTGTTTTACTGCCAGCTCCCAGATCCCCTTCCCACTATAGCAAAAATCACCATGGAATTTTGCAAAAATACTTCCCTGGAGATAATTGTTTGGCTTAAGGACTGCAAGCCCTTTGGATTTCCTCCCATCAACCACATAAAAGTCAGCAGTATTTAAGAAATAAAAACTATATCAACAAAGCTTTGGATTCCTGGAGGGCTGAGGGATTTGCCAACCATTAATGAATTAATCCACACTAATCCAATCAGGTAATGATCCCTTCCTACTTTACAGGTGTTTATACCATCAGATCAACCACCAGATCATCAGCCCCAATATAGAATTGCTTTAAAAATCTGACCATTAAGTTTCATAACAGTATTTTATATAAGTATATTGGGCATTTCAACAGTGCGTAAAGGAGACAAAGACTAATTTGAGCTTTATGCAATCCCAAACATCACAATGTATCACTATTTCCCTCTTAATTAACATAAAAACCATGGACATGACACATCAATTGCCAGGCCTGCAGCAGATCCACTGCCACCCACATTGCAGCACATTTTTAATTACAAAGTAGCCAGAAAGCAAACAAACTGACTTAAAACTATGAACAACAACAACAAAAAAAGACAAAATAACTTTGTCAGACCTGTGTCATCACAGGGACAACTAAAGCCCATTATTCCAAAAAGAGTTCAATATCCCTATTTCGTAGCTGGGTAAATGTAGCCAGAGATGTTGTCATGTGAGGATTAGTTCCATTCAATATAGGTAATGCTTTCCTAAACAATTTAGAGTGGAAAATCACAAGCTACTCCAGGAACAGAACCACACAAATTGGCTCCTACACCCCTACACTTTATGTAAACATACTCTAGGTAATCTGGTAAAAATAAGGAAACAAAGGAAAAAACCAGTTATGATGGAAGAAACTCCTTTTCAAACCCCAAGGTATTTCTGTCTTTTTATATCCAAGTATTGCTTTTGCCTTTTCAAGTGAAAAAGTGCCTTATTTCTGTCAATACTTCTACAGTCAAGACAACAACCCATATAAATCATACCTACACTCACAAATTTAATCTAATTACAATACATTAAAGATGTTTTTCCCTGCAACAACTACACTCTCCAAACTGCTGCTGGAACAGCAAAGTGCTTCAAGATTTACAGGGCACATAACCAGCAGATCCTGCAGCAACTCAAACCATATTTCCTCATTTTCTTCTGAAGTCCTACAGCTCACAAAAAACCCCTTCAGCTAAACCAGACCCTCGCAGAAATAGGAACATATAAAAGTTGAAGATGCAGGGAGAAAAACTTCTAATAAAGATGAATTTGATGCAAGGAGAAAAACTTTGAATAAAGATGGAGCTTGACAGAAAGTACCACTGCAGTTTCCACAGCCCAGGACCTAAGGAACAGGCAATAACTGAAGGGCAATTTAGCATTTTTTATGCACTTCTCATGCATTTATAAAAATGGGAGTGCTTTTCTTGGTTTCTGCTTAAAGGAAGCAAACACTAAGCAGAAACTGCCCATGGTTCCTCAGCTATTTATTTCAGATGCAGAAGGCAGGTTAAACCACTCACAGTTAAAAGCTTTTTTACGTAATAGTTAAATTCATTTCACATGAAATGTTTCTAACCCAAACACAATCAGATATTTATTTGACCTTAATGATAGCTTATCCTCATTTTGTCTAACAGTTACTGAAATAAATCCACCTCAGAATGCTCTGGTTCAACTGACTCAAGTAATTTCTCAAAATTAAAGGCCCTGATTTCTTTTGTGATGAAAAGTTTAGTTTTTCTTTTAACTGGGGCTTTAAAAAAAAACTTAAATAGGCTTAAAAGAAATTAGTTACATATTTTTACCCCAGAATTCCTTCTCCTCAGCTGCATCAGACAATCAAAAGAAACAAGACAGGTACATTTAATTTCATCCTAATTCCACATCACAATCTGGTGCTGGGTGAGCAGCACCCTGCCCTCTCTTCCCCAGAAGCTTTAAAGTTACTCCAAGTTATATTTTGCAAAAGCCATGACTCATTTTGTCTGACAGATTAAATATATATCATTATCAACACACGACAATTCATGTCAGCTACAGAAAAGCTCATCATTTAGGTACCAACTTATGAACTATAGGACAGCAGAAAGCAGCAGTGCCCACCTGGCTTTGGCAAATCCACATTCTTAAAACCTTCTTCACTTGTAAATAATCTCCCAGCTGCATTTGGGGACTCACCTTCATGTCTTAGCTCTTACAGACACCTCAGAATGTTTCTCCTTCCTCCAGCCCCTAATTAAGCTTCATCAGCCCAGCTGACAGTGACCAAAGGTTGTTACACCTCTTGCATAGCCCAAGTGAAACGTGCCAATCATCTCAGCAAGGGGCTCAGCTAAAGCATGAAAATCTCATGTAAAAGAAGAAACTAAAAGTGAGCAACATCCACATTTTTAAAGGTTTTTCCCCGTCAGTGAAGGAAGGTGGGACCTGACCACACAAGGAGTTAACACCCCTGGCTCTGATGGATAATCACAATTTCTGCACTTGCCCTGAGGCCTGACCATAAGGGCACTGGTTTCACATCTCATTCAGAATGGGACCCTGAACTGACGTATATGAAAAACAGAAATGAAAATGTATTTATCTGGGTTGCAGTAAACATGAAAGGAAAGGGAAAAAAAACAACATTAAAAAAAGATCTGACAAGTTCATGTGGATGCTCTGCATTTAGCTCTTATTTTAGAGCAACAGTCTGTTATGTTGGCTCCTCTACAGTTTAATGATTTCCTGTTAAGAATTTAAAATTAGAAGCCTCCAACAACTTCCCCATAAACTATTTTCAAGGTTCCTTTAATATCCACATCAAGGAGATATAGTAGGTTCATATGTTATCCATGTCAGTTCACTTCCTTCCCACTTCAAAATAAGCATATTGCAAGGAAATTCAGCAGGTTTTTATTGTTTTCTTAGAACCCTTTTTTCCACTAACTATGCCCAGCTATAATAATTAAAAAAATAGAGCTCACATTTAACCCATGACAAAACAAGAACTGCTGGTCCAATCTGAAAAGCCTAAACTGTGCCAGATAATGATCCAAATCTTAATTTCCCATTGATGAATTTGCTCAAATTTTCAACTACATCCATATCGAACTTCCTCTTCAAAATTCCACAAACGCTTTTTTACTCTCTGACAAGTCTCTTACCTTTGAGGAAAGCATGCAAGTGACATTCTCTTACTAGCAACACATGAAACAGATTCCATATTTTTCATCCAGGCTTTCTGGAACTATACTCCTGAAAAAAAAAAATAGTACTTATTTATTTACAAAATCATTTGAGACAGGCATATAAAAGGCAGAGCATCTACAGGCCTCCCCTCTCAGTTCCTCAGAGGGTCAGTGAGAGGGCTCCCAAACACTAATCACCACTTCCCTGACAAAAATTACCTTTCAAATCTACCCACCAGAAATGCTCATTATGTGAGTGCTTCCTAATTGGTTTCAGTTAAAAATGAGTCAGGTGAAACTGCAGGTGACTTAACCTGACCTGAGGACACAGCAGTAAGAAAAAAGCAGCAGTAGGAGAGGCAATTCTGTTGCTTCCTGCATGATCTGTAATGAACACACAGCTCCTCATTTGGCTGTGATATAAATCTACGAGCACAACAGGAAAAAAAATAACAACCAAACCCCTCTTTTCAGTTTGCAGCTCAGTCACAGAAACAAAAATTGTGAGAGAAAGACAACACTGCTACTTTCTGCAGTAATTTTCAGACCAAATTGACTTGTTAGTCATCCATCCAGATTTGGAAAGAAATCATGGAATGGCTTGGATTGGAAGGGACTTTAAAGAACATCTCATTCTCACCCCCTGCCGTGGGCAGGGACACCTTCCACTAGCCCAGGTTGCTCCAAGCTCTGTCCACCCTGGCCTTGGACATTTCCAGGCATCCAGCTTCTCAGGGCAATCCCTGCCAGGGCCTCATGAGTCCCACAGAGAAGAATTTCTTCCTAAAATCTAACCTAAACCCACCCTCTGTCAGCGTGAGGCCATTCCCTGTGCCCTTTCCCTCCATGCCCTTGTAAATAGTCCCTCTCCCATCTTCCTTGCAGGCACCTTCAGGTGCTAGAAGGCTAAAGCTGGGTCATCCTAAAGCTTCTCTTTTCCAGGCTGAGCAATCCCAACTCTCAGCTTTTCATGGGAACAGCCTCTTCTAGCAGAGGGGAACTTCAGCAATTTACTGCTGTCCAGAAATAGTAACTCAGTACCAATCTCTGGTTGAGATTTGGGGTTTTTTAAGGGTTTGAGCTTTTTGGGGGGGAGCAGAACATCACCAGGCTCCGTCTATTTTCTCCTGAAATCACACAACCACGTCTGCAGATGTAAAATCTCTTCCATACGAACTCCTTCCACACAAGGAGCTCTGACAACCCAAAGGCTGTTTGATCTCTGGGGGCACTTTTGGTTTTTTTTGACAATAGAAGACCATGATTAGATTTTCTTTCTACATTTACCCCTTGTGAGGCTTGTCTGCATCCCCTTTCCCTCCAATGACACCCAGATGTCCCACTCTCCAGACGCCGTGCATGTGAGGGGTTCAGACACCCAGCTGCATCTTCAAAAGCTCAGATTGCAGCAGCCAGACTGACTAAAGGCTTTTCCCCAAACAACATCCATCCCCATTCTGCTTTCAGGCACTGGCAGAGTTTGTATTAAGTCCTTTAACTATTTCCCCCTATTAAAAAAAAGAAAAAAAAAAAAAGGAGAAAGATACCAACAAAGATAAGAATATCCATTAGAAGCTCTGCCAACAAGGACTGGAGTCAGAAGGATTTTCCAACATCTGCAATGATTAATGAGTGATTATGTTAAAAAAAATTTTTTTTAAAGTACAATATTGAATGAAGACATTTTATTAATAAGCTCCCAATATGGTTTAAGGGGGAACAAAAGAAAAAGAAAAAGAATTAAACAAATGTGATAACTAAGGAGTAACCAATTATTTAATAAAATAGTCTGTTGTAAGTCAGTTTTGCTGCTTACCTACTATCTCAGCACAGTGACTGAGGACTCCCCCAACTCTCTCTAACACCTTTAACAACAAAGTAGCTATTTACGATAAAAAAAATCACTAGGTAGGTCAATATAGAAATATATCAAGTTAGACAGTATTAATAAAAAACAAGTTCTTGCATATTTAAATTCTACTTCGAGATTAAATTACCTTTGCTATGAAGATTATTTTTCAGGCTCCACCAAAATAAGTTACAGACTGAGTAACATGCTCCAGAGAGGCCTTATACAATGCTCTTCTTTCACAGATACATTTATTTCTTCTTCTAAATAGGCACACTCTACATTTGTCTGCAAAAAAATTACCAGGCAGTAGAAAGTGCAGCCTAGCTCATTTTTCAAAACATAGTAATTTGTCAAGAAGATAAAGTCCATTGCTACAGTGCTTGAACAGTATATTTACCTTCACCATTTTTAAAAGGAAATTTAGTAGATACTTTACTTTAAAGCAAAAAAAAAAGAGCATTGTAAGTTCAAAAGTTACTCTTTTCAATATGTTATCGATAACCTTTTACTTCACGCACTGGAAACCAGCTCTGTCCTGCTCTCTACAAACCTCCAACCTTCCCAAACCCGGGCTTCTAAAAGTAACTGAGCTAAATAGCCTCTACCCCGGGGGGCTAATTGCCAACAGAAACCAGCTGTATTCCCTCAACTGAAATAAATCCTCATCATTTCAGAAAATAAAAGAAAAATCTGAAGCCGCCAATAGGAAAAGCAAGAAAAAAAAAAAAAGGGACAAAACAATTTTCCATCGTCTGTTTATGTCACATTCCTTTCTTCCCACCCCATAACATTTCTTTCTGCAAGTAAAGGACAAAGAATAATGTCCTCTCACAAAAATGGGAGGAATAGCAACAATTTGGGTTATTAAAAGTAATGTGCCCAAAGCAAAACAGCAGGAGCTCTGCCACCTATAATTTTTAAAACAAAAAAGAAGAGTAGCAATCCTACACTAACTAAGAAAACATCAGCAACAGAAATTTCATACAATAATGAAACGTCTTTAATATTTAGGATCATTATGTCCTGTAATAGCAAACTCTGGGTGCCCAAATGGTGCTCACACGAGCTGCCAACACACCTGGAGGTCACAGGTGGCCCAATATCAGCTGGCTGTTAGCACAGGTGAGCTGTAAATGATATTTACGCCCTATGAGAGGTTTGGGCTGGGTGGGGCTCAGAGTGTGAGGGGTGATATTTGGTTATTTGGTGCTCAGCCGCTTCTCCCTGTGCAGATAAAGCCCCTCGGGTTGGTGTAGGCCGTGGTGGTCAATCCAACCTCACTCCCTATGGCTGCCTGCAGGGATTCACAGAATCCATAGGTTTAGAAGGGAGACCTTAAAGACCATCCAGTCCAAGGCAGGATCACCTGGAGCAGGAATGTGTCCAGGTGGGTTTGGGATGTTTCCAGAGAGGGGGATTCCGCTCCCTCCCTGGGCAGCTGTTCCAGAGCTTTACCTCCCTCATGCAAAGTTCTTCCTCATCTTGGGGTGGAACTTCTCCTGTTCTAGTTTATGGCCATTGCTCCTCATCCTGTCGCTGGGCATCACCGGAGGGAGTCTAGCACCATCCTCTGACACCTTTGAGATGTTTATATGCGTTAACGAGATCCTCTCTCCGTCTTCTCCAGACTAACCGGGCCCAGCTGCCGCAGTCTCTCCTCATCAGAGAGATGCTCCAGACCCTCCATAAAACCCCACCCCGCAGCGCTGCGCTACTTCCCCTTAAATCGGTTCCCTCGTGCCTCCCTCATAATGCCCCGTTCTCGCTGCTGCCGCCCGTCCGGGCAGGGCTGCGGGACCCCGGGGAGCCGCGGGCCGTGAGGGGAGCGAGCGGGCAGGGAGATGAAGAGCCCCGAGAGCCTTGGGGCGTGATGGAGAGCGGGCGGGCAGGGGGACGAGAGCCGCGGGGCGTGAGGCGGAGCGGGCAGGGCTGCGAGAGCCGCGGCAGCCCCGGGGCACAAGGCGGAGCGGGCGGCGGGAGCCCCGTGAGGCGGAGCGGGCGGGCGGCGGTGGGGCGGAGGGAGGGAGGGGAAGGCGGCTCCGCACAGCCAAGATGGCGGCGGTGGAGCTGGAGTGGGTCCCCGAGACGCTCTACAACACGGCCATCTCGGCCGTCGTGGACAGCTACGGGCGGGCGCGGCGCCGCGACATCCGCTCGCTGCCCGAGAACATCCAGTTCGACGTGTACTACAAGGTACGGCGGCGGCCGAGCGGGGCCGGGCCCGGCTGGGCCTGCGGGACGTGGAAGGAGAAGCGGCCGGGGGGCGGCCCGGGCCCGCCCTGCCCTGGCCTGGTCGGGGGCGCGGGGCTGAGGGGCTGCGGGGTCTCGCCGGTGCGGGGCACGGCCCGAAGGACGGGCCGGGGGCCCAGGGCCTGTGGGGCCGCCCGAGCTGCGGCTGGAGGAGCGGCGGCTCCGGGCTCGGGCCGTGCCGGGGCCTTGTGGCTGCCCCCGGGACCCGCCCCGAGGCCGCGGTGAGGGGCTGGGGAGCCCCCGGGGGCGACGCGGGGACGGGGCCTGGCCGTGGGGGTCGCGGGGGAAGGTGCCTCTCGCCACTGGGGAGCGGTGCGGGCAGGATGAGGCCGAGCTGGCTGTGGTGGAGTATGTTTTTTTTCCTTTTCCCCTTTATTTTTTTTATAATGTACTGGAGACGGTGATGTCAGTGGTTGAGAGAGCAGTTTGCCGTGGTCTAGTATTAATGATCTGGTAGGAACCAGATGGAAAGAACCGAGTATTGTTTAATGCTGTGGTTTATTTGTATTAAATCATTCTTTGGTGCAAGGGCTGTTCTTCGTTCAGCTGCCCCTGGAATATACGGATTTGGTGTAAAAGGTGCACTGAGATGGTCCATTAATTTCTTATTGTCCCCTAAACAGGCATTTCATTCATGTGCAGGAACAGCTGTAAATGAGCATTCATGGGGAGAAACAATGTCTATAAAAACCTAAGATGAGGGATAACCCTTCTTTCCTCTTCCAGTGAATTTCTAAAAATTTAGGAGTTTTTAAATGAAGTAATTCTTTAGCCTGATCGTTATGAACCAGGGTTAGTGACCCATGGTATACGTGGAGACTGGTAGTATTTACAGGGGACAGGGAAATTGCCTCTCTAGCATCGAAGCAGACATGTGCATTTTCCGTGTCCTGGTTATTTCATGTCTGCCTTAGGTGCTGAGAAGGATGGAAACCCATTTTTATGACATATGAGCATGCTCACAGATAACGATGTGATTGACACATAGTAGTCATCAGCTAAAGACTAAAGATATGAAAATCACAATGTGGAAGAATACTTGGGAGGTTACGTTCAGGTGTTAGTAAATATGACCATTGGCAAATAAACCTCCTTGGCCTTGCTGGTCCTCATGTTCAATCAGGTGAGAGGATGGTGCTCTGTGAATTTTAAAAGTATAAAACAAAACCTCCTTCTAATGATAGAAATATCCAAGTATGTGTTATTCCTAGCTGTTTAAAAACTTGTCTGTAGGAGAGCTTGATAAGATCATTGACTTTTTATGCTTTTATTAGTGCTCCTGAGTGGTTGCTTTGAATCAGGTTCACGTGGAGTTCTTCCATGATGAAGAAGATCCAGCAGCATGTCTGATTTCTGAGGAGACTCTCTTACTCTCTTTCTTCTGCTTGTGTACGTGGGTTTGTCATCTTGCTGGGCAGATGATAATAAAGGTGATAAGTGCCTATCCCCAAAACAGTGTTTCTGTTGTACTGACAGTACAGCTGTTGTTAATGACAGTGACTGCATAGAATCACAGACTGGTTTGGGTTGGAAGGGACTTTAAAAATCATCTCATTCCACCCCTGCCATGGGCAGGGACACCTTCCACTGTCCCAGGCTGCTCCAAGCCCATCCAACCTGGCCTTGGACACTCCAGGGATCCAGGGGCAGCCACAGCTGCTCTGGGCACCCTGTGCCAGGGCCTCACCCACCGTAGATATTTTTTCCTAATCCCTGTTCTCTGTCATTTTGAAGCTGTTCCTGTAATTTCTGTGTTTCACAACAGGAGTTCTTGAACTGTGTAAGGTGAGCTGATACTCCTCTCACCAACCCGCATCTATGGGATGTCCTCATTCAGAATAAACCAAACTGGGCCATACCTGCAGTGAGTGTTCCATGGCTGCAAGGGTAGACTGGGCTTCCATGTCCTCAGTGTCATCTTTTCTGTGTAGGACAACCAACTTGGATGGGGCCTGGAATAACCCGGTCTAGAGAATGGCATCCCTGCCCTTGGCAGGGGTTGGAATTACTTCAAGGTCCCTTCCCTCTCAGACCATTGTGTGATTCTCTGTGCACCTATAAACACTTGGTTACTGGTTCTTGAGTCTCTATTTGGATGATGACAGCATCAAATATGTCAAAGGTATCATTCAGGGGCAGCTGAATTAGGTTCAGCTGGGGACAATATCCCTCTCACGGTGTGTGTGGTGCTTGTTTTGCTTTTGGGCAGTTATTTTGAATGTCAGGTGGATATTAAATACCATTTTATCATGGTGAGGCCTATTCCATATGTCCTGACCATTGAGTTCTTTAAAGCAGAAGTAGAATTTCCAAAGCCATTAACAGTCTTTGGAGTAAGACAGACTAGAAGGCCTCTAAGTATTTGTTTGACTATGTGGTGTTTGTTGCTGCTGTGTTGGGGGGGTGTCAATGAGTTGTTAGTATCCTATATCACTTTCATTCTGTGATGATGAAAAGGAATAAAAAATGTTTCAAATCTTTCACATATAACTTGTAAGTAATAGTTTTTTATCTAGGTGTTAATCATGGTTTGTGGTACTTGAGATTTGCCATTGATTTTTGAAAAAAATAAAAGCTGGTACCAGTCAGATTTTGTTTTGATCTATGGATGTTAATTGTCTGTGGCCATACAAAAATGTTTTTATCATATTCATTGGTATAAACACTCAAACTTAATGTTTACCAGGTTTGCCCAGTTTAACCAACATGTCCAGGTTGATTCAGAAGTTGTAGGTGAGATACAATAGCAGAGATGGTCAATATGCTGCTATTTAAAAGGGAAGAAGATGCCAGCAGTGTCTTGGTTTTGTTCCCCAGGGTACCCTCTAATCCAGTGTTTGGCTCTATTGTCATAACATACTGCCTTATTTCCCACTCCTTAACAAATCTGATTTGTTTTACCTCTACATCTTCCAGAATTGTTAACTTTTGGAACGTGCCTTATAAACCTGGGTGAGGAATCGATCTGGGATAGCTGCAGGATGTTCTTGTGGGTTTGATAAGGAATGGGTTCTGCTGCAAGGTGACAGGAACAGGCAGGTTCCTCATGCTGAGCATATTTATCTTTCTGGAGCATTCTCAAACAGTGACTAAAACTCAAAACAAGGTACTATCAAATAATCATGACTGTGGTAAAACAACAAACCTCCACTGCTTCAGCAGGGTATCAGTGCATATCTCTTTTTTCAAGCACTGTTTGACTTTTCCTTGCAACCAGTAGAAAAATAAGAGGCAGAGCAGGATGCTTGTGAGGATATCCTGGAAATTTCCAAGCCTACATTTGAGCTAAAAAATATTTAAATGTCTTATTAATCACAGCTGTATTTTGAGGAGCTTGATAACTAGTATTGTTACAAGTAACACCTGCCTCTGGGGGGGGAAATAAAAATGTGCACACATATCATACTTTGTTTCCTTTGGGTGTTTGCCAGGTTTGTGTATATCCTGGTTGGGTTTTTTCCTAGTTAAACTAGTTAGGTTCTCTTGCTTGTTTTTCTGGGGGGGAGGATGAGAGAGAGGGTGTGTAGTTTTTAGAAGCCAAAGAAAGAAATATGCTGCATCTCATTTAACTGAGATTCAGCATATGAGCAAAATGCCAAAATTGTATATTAAAAAGTAGTGACAGCTGGAATAAACTGCAAGTCCTCAAAAAAAAAAAAAAAAAAAAGGAAAAGCCCTGAACCCAAAACAAAACAACCAAATCAACAACAACAAAAAAAAAAAACCACGTGAAAAAATCAACTTACTGTATTTTGTAGTTTGTTGCAGTGAGGATAATGTTTTGAGGGGAGGGTGTTTGTATAGAGAATCAAGTTTTTGTTGGCAGAAGTCAGTGTCTTATGTAGACTTTGGTTCTCTCCCCCTGTACCTCAGCTTTATACTCTATTTTACATAATTATCTCATGACTTTGATTCCCAAGGTGCTTCACTGCTTTAGTGTTCTCTGCCCCATCTATCTGTTGCAGTTACACAGTGGCAGCCTCATCTTGGACTTGTATTGGTTAATGAGGAGTTTCATCCCATGTTTATTTTCCTTTTGGAATGTCTTTCCTGGATTGTGTGTTTCTCTTTTCTTACAATTGATTTTTCTTGAAAATAATTTGTTCTTGGAATGTTTTCTGGTGAGATCATTAACCACAGGAGCAGTTGGAGAGGACATTCATTTGGTTTCTGTCACGTTTAGGTATTCTTTGAACCAAAGAAAATGAACAAACAGGAATTTGCTGACAGTTGAAAACAAGAAGTAGAACGTCCGTTCTCTGCGTTGCAGCAGAGGTTGAGTTTACTGATGGAGAATCATTATAAGTGTAATTTCTGTCCATCAGAATAAAACAAGCTTGTTCCAAGGCTTCAGTCTGCAGGGTATTTGATGAGAGTGAGAAGGATGAGCTCCCCCTGAAATGAAGTGTTGCTGTGCTGCTGCTTCAGTTCTGAGCTTCCCTGCCCAGGGAAGCACAATCAAGGTCACAAGCACAGAGTGTGAGGGAGGCAGAGCATCCCAGAGCCTTCTTCTGAAGGGCTTCTGCTGTGACCCCCAGGGTGAGCTCACAGAGACTGAACTCCCCTGGTGCTGCTGTTTCTGGGGTGAGAACTGAAATGTGTGGGAAGCAGTGATGATTTCTGCCTGTGCACACACACAGTGTACAACCTCTCCTGTCACCTGGCTGGGGCACAGTGTGCAGCAGGACTGCACTGAATGCTGCTGGGCTTAAATCAGAGCCTTCTATCACCTCTTCAAATTAAAGCCTCACAGTGGAGGAGAATCATTACCTCGTTAGTTTTTGCCAGTTATTATTAACACATGCCTTATTTCTGTAGTCTAAATTTAGATGTGAACTGAGCTGTCTTTCCTTGTTATGTCTTTACTAGTTTGAAACTTCTTTTCTTCTAACTTGTGCTACTCAGATTGCTTTTTTTTTTTAACCTCTAACTGTGGGCATGTTTTCTCATCCCAATATCCTCCAACTTCCCTTCCTTTTCAGTATCCTTGTTGAGTCTGAGACACCAGAACTCATCATAATTGAGATAATGAGGTCACATCATGAACAGAGGTGTGTTGAGCTCCTGCTGAACAATAATTCCTATTTCCACTTCATTTCCTCTGGGCTGATTGAACTTCAAAGCAGGCTGGGTTTTCCCAGTTCCTGAGGAGAATCTCACACACGTGTGACTGTGAGGCTCAGACTTTGTACCCCTTGTGCTGGACTCTGTGAAACACAAACTGTGCTGCTCTGGCCCAGAGAGCAGAGCAGGTGGGAATGTTTGGGCTGTGCAAGCACTGGGCTCTAAAAGATGTCTCTGAAGTCAGGCTAGTTCAGTAACATTGGTTTCTTTCTTGGTTATTTATTTGATTGAGGTTTGTACAGATCAGCCTGGTAGCTGGCATTGTGCTTTCCAAGGAGAGCTGAATTTTCCTCTTTTTTAATGCCTTAAACAGCATCCAGTAGAAGCAGTGCTTGTGCAGAGGGTTTGTAGATGATTTTGAAATTGATTTAAAAGCATGGAATGTACCTAAATTTTGAACTGTTTATTTTCTGTAATGAGTCATTTGTCAAGAGATTTTAGTGAACTGTTGACTCAGGAAAACTTTTTCCTTCCTTGTTGAGTGGGGAAGGAACATGGTGGTTTCAGCCCAACTTTTTTCCCAAATACTGCTGTTTTTTAAGTACACTGTCCTTCCCTAATCTGGCTTGATACTCCATGTTACATTATTAGGCATTACAAAACATGCTGGGGAGCTTCTTGGATTTCCTCTGTAATTCTTACTGAACTATCCATGCTTTTCAATCCTCTTCCAAACTGGAGCAACAGGAGCGTATTTTTCAAATTGCGTCTTCTTCAGTTCCTCTTTTAGAGGATCTTTGTACAGCTGGCTGGAATTAACCCCCATCTGCTTTGAAAAATGTTTTTAAAATATTATGTTTATAGAAAGTTTGGTTGTTTTTTTAAGCTTAATCTACCCAGGGAAAGACAAGAACTTCAATAGAATTATAATATAATATTAAAGTTACAAGTTAATGTCATTAATATGTTTAATTTGGGACACCACAACGTGCAGCTTTTATAACACACCCACCTGGATGTGCAGTTCAACATTCAGCCTTAGATCCTGAAGAAGAATCGTGGTGAGTTTCTCACAGCTGTGCACAACAGCTGGATTGGACATGTGTGTGGTAATCCACCTGTATATTAAATGTATAGCTGTCCTCAGTGCCAGAACTCATGTGTCAGTGTGAGCTGATGGAGTTGGGAGTCATCTTGCAGTTTTTGAGTCATTTTTCCATAGTTAAAGAAAAATAAATCCCTGGTAGGTTCCAAATAGGTTAAGCTGGTGTCTAAAGGACTTTTCTCTCTTCAGAACAGAATAGTTCTTTAGAAGTCCAAAGCTCTGTGTTCATGCCAGGGCATGTTTTTCTTGAATCGCTGTTTTGTTTTCATGTTATGTAGCAAGGCTGTGGTCAGGGATTCTGTCTCTCTGGAGCTTTGACACAAGAATTATTTCTTCAGTCCTCCCAGCTGCTTCTCAATGAGTGTTACTGGATCTCCTGGAATTACTTCACAGTTTGATGTATACTCACTATTTCCATGTCAAATTTAGTTTGAAATATTGCTGTAACCACCATAACAGTTCCAAGAGGCTTCTAGCTGAGTTAATTCTTCAAAATGTTTGCCAGTATCTTGAGGGAAGGGGTTACAGGGATAGTAAAAGTCTCAAAGATGTTGTATTTCAGGTTAGAGCAGTGAAAAATTGCAGCTTGGACT
The DNA here is from genome assembly GCF_017639235.1 of Corvus kubaryi. Classification (NCBI taxonomy): domain Eukaryota; kingdom Metazoa; phylum Chordata; class Aves; order Passeriformes; family Corvidae; genus Corvus; species Corvus kubaryi. Next base: position 9,184,694 of record NW_024581088.1, read on the forward strand.
TTGGGGCCCAAGCCAAACTTGACATGTGCCCGACATTATTGATGTTCTAAAACTGAGGGTCCTGTGGGACCTTCCCCCTCCCTCCCACCCCACCAGGCCATTTACTCCTTGGCAGTTTCAGAATCTCATGTAAGAGGGATTCTCTCCTTACAAGATGTTTATGTAAGCTCATAAATATATAAATTTTTAAAAGTCTTATTATGGTTAATATTTGATAAACCAGGAATCTCTGGGATTTTTGGCTACCAGTGCAAGGTGATAGGAGGGAGTGATACTGTACTTGAGAGCTGTGAAACGTGATAGTAATTTTGGTTGCCTTAAATCCTGCTACAGTAGCTTGGGGATGTCTAAGCTTCCTCCAGAAATGAGCTCACCAATTATTGATGGGATGCCCACCTTCACTTTGGGCATGGAATACCAGGCAATTTAAACAGCCCTTTTTTTTTTTTTTTACTGCAGAAGATACATTTTAGGTTTTATAGAACATTTACTGTGAGACAGCTGTGCTGAAGAAATGAGAACATTTAACCATGACTGTAGCTTTTAAATACAGCAGACTGGCTCTTCCTTCAGTGCCAGAGAGAATCCAGCTCCAGCAGGAGCTCTGATCCCTTTGAAGTGCAGGGACACGCTGCTTTATCTGAGCAGTTACTTTGCATGCAAACTTGCTCTGGTTTTTAAAAGAGTTGCTTTTTTTTTTTTTTTTTTTTTTTTTTAAATGTTCCCCCAGAAAAATAGATAACAAAAAGGAAAACATTCATTTCTGGCAATTGACATTATTAGGTCAAAGTATTTTTGAAATTTTTTTGTAGGTTGTGTTGTTAAAATAACAAATTTGCTGTGCTCTAGAGCCAGTGTTGTGTGCTTTTACAAGAAGAGTTGACTAAAACTAAATATCAGGCTGGAGATGTTCTCATGTGCCGTGTTTGGAATATTAATTCATCAGCTCCCAGTGTTTGTGGAGAAAAAGGTGAACCAGATGCTTATCACTGGAAGCATTTTAAGGCATTATTAAAAGTGGGAGGAATATTAATGTTTTCATTTAAGCGCTGATGGTGCCTGTGGCAGGTGTGGAGTGGTGCTTCCTTAGGTCCTGTACCCTCCTATGCTCATCTGTGGGTCAGGGCCTTCAAGATAATGGGAATTAATAGTTCACAGTGGATTTCTCTGACATTTATTTGCACAGTCCCTTTGTACTTGTGTAAATCCATAGCATTTATAGCCTGATGTGGCAGAGCTTAACCATGCACTGCATGGACAATTGTCAGTGGTTTGTTATGAGTAACACAGCTGATAAATTTGTTTATCTGCAGGCCCAAATCACTTTGGGCATAAAACAAGCCAGCGCTCTTAATAAATGCATGAACAGACTCCAGTTTTCCCAGTTACTGATGGGGGAATTACCTGTGGAAGCTCAGGTGTAAATGGGGACGGGGCTTGTGCCTGTCTTTGTGCTGGGTATTGGTGAGTCACTCCTTGCAGAACTTGTGGGTTTGGGTTTATTTGTATCTGATATATTTGCATTGCTGTGTCCTAGATTATGTGCCATTTAAACACGTTTTGAAAGTACTTGGTATCACAGCTGTCAGTTGTATTTTTTGCTGATTTCAGTCGTTTCTTGGTTTTGTCTTGGGTTTGTAGCTTACACGTGGCAGTGTTTTGGTGATGCAGGAGGACACAAACACCTGGAAATACATCTGTAGATTTAAAAAAACCCCTTGAAACCACCTATGGACCTCTCATAGCTCAGTTTTTTTAAACACTGAAGTTGTACTCCTGTGGTGAAATCTTCTGATACGGGAACTTTTTAGCCTGCTCTATTTCAATGCTTTAGGGCCTAGATTTCATTGTAAATTATCCTTGCTAGTAAGCTGAATTTCCCAGATCTTAAATTTTAAGATTAACTTACCTGTTTTTTTTTTCCCAGCTTTACCAACAGGGCCGCTTGTGCCAGCTGGGTAGTGAATTTTGTGAACTAGAAGTTTTTGCAAAGGTGCTACGAGCTTTAGATAAAAGGTGAGTATCTTAATAGATCAATAATTCTTATTTCAGCTCTTAATCTCTCCATCTAGGAAGAGAGATTTAAAAAAGGTGCAAACAAGAAAAAATGCAAACCTCCCCCCCCCCCCCCCCAAGATGCTCAACACAGAGAAGTCGGTGCTCAGACAGTCCCTGAGCAGTGGCAGTCACAGCACCCATTTCCTGCTGATTTAGCAAATCCTGAGGGATCGCCCCAGTTTGAAGAGTTTTCCTGTCATTAAATATTCCAATTCGTGGTGTTCCGGAACTTGACTGTTTTAGATCAGATTCTTTCATTCTAACCGGGATGAGCTTTGAGTCTTCAGGCACCGGTTCCTCCCATAGCATGTGTGATGTTAATGAAGCCATCACTGCTCATTTGTCTGCGAGTGCTGGGGGAGGGGGCATTGGAGCCCTCCTCCCTGGTGAGTTTGAGCTGGAAACTGTTGTTTCCCGGTTTTAATCCTGTGTGGGCAGCTTGTGTTTGGCTCCCACGGGAGGGTGTCCTTGCAAAGAACTTGGTGTGCACTCGCTTTGTGTTGGATCACCCAGCACCTGGGATCCATCAGCTGCAGCCTCACAGTGGGGCTTGTACTCATCTGCTTTGGGTTTTGAGGGAGGCTTGGGCTTGACTTGTCTCATCTGAATTCATGAGAGCCAACTGACTGCTTTCAAACCTGCACGTGTAACCGAGCTGTGCTTCCTTTTGTTGCAGACATCTGCTCCATCACTGTTTCCAGGCTCTGATGGACCATGGAGTCAAGGTTGCTTCTGTCCTGGCCTATTCCTTCAGCAGACGGTGCTCCTACATTGCAGAGTCAGATGCTGCTGTGAAAGAAAAAGCAATCCAGATTGGGTTTGTTTTAGGTAACTGCTGCTCATGGGCTCTTTGCTTTCTCTCTTGCAAGCTTCAGTTAATCTAACATTAATTTTTTTCCCCGTTAAAGATTGGCCTTTTAAAGAACGTGTGTTTTGTAATGGAATTTTTGGAAAGCTACTTGGTGTCTTAAAAGAAATATATTAGATTTAATATCTAAGAATATATTGACTTTTTTTAGTTCAAATAGTTTAGGTTTAAAATTGGTTTGCAGATGTGATGAGGAGTTTGCATGATTTTGGTGTTGGTAAGTTTTTCTTGACAGAAATCTGTAGGAAAACTCTGTAATACCAAAAAGCCATCCTAAACCAAAGTATTATTTCCTTCAGCTGTAGGAGAATTCTCCTCTTACATTTCATCCTTGACAGGTCAGGAGGGTTTGACCTTGACAGGATTTCTGTCTGTAGAAGCAGGTCTATGAAATAGGTGATCGTTTTGCAAGACTTGAGCAAACCCTTTTTCTCTTGCCACTGTGTTTTGCTCTTCACTTTGCTGTTTGTTGCTGATTTTTTTCCAGGGGGGTTCCTGTCAGATGCAGGCTGGTACAGTGATGCTGAGAAGGTGTTCCTTTCCTGCCTTCAGCTGTGCACCCTCCACGATGAAATCCTTCACTGGTTCCGTGCTGTGGAGTGTTGTGTGAGGTGAGCTCACCTTGAATTCCTGGGAAACCTTGGAGCCATCCAGCTCCAGATGCTCCTTTAGTATTCTGCTGCGCCAAAACACTTTCCTGGCTAGAGCTGAAGATCAGGAGGTGCTTGTTTTACACTAATCCCTGGATTTTCAGCTTCTAAGTTGGCAGCATAGTACAATGGATTAAAAAACCCAATGTTTTGCTGTCCTTTGTAATCTCTCATGGGGAACACTGCTGGATAACAAGAGTGGTCCAGAGTCCTTGTTTTCTCAAGGATTTTTGCATGTGAAGGAATGTTCTGTGTTGGACTTTGCTGAAGTTCTATTTATGACAAGTAGAATTTGCCAAATCCAAATGCAAGCAATAATAGATACAGTTGAGCAGAAATAAAATCAGAACTTGCCTTTCCTGATTCCACATCCAGCGAGTTCTCTTGTTCCATGCTGAGTACTTAGCTCTGGGCCTGGGTAAAGAAAGATCTGGATGTCCAATTCTTGTGGGCACCTCCAGCCACAGCTGAAAACATTTGGGAAAGGGTGTTTTTTGCTACTAGAGTCTTGAAGCTGCCTTGTTTCTCAGGGCCTGCAGAGGTTCACATTCCCTTGACAGAGGCCTCTGTTGCTCTTCCCCCTGTGTGTTGAGGTGTGATGAACTGCAGGCAGGAGCTGGCTGGGTTTTGTTGCTCTCACCATGACCAACCTGTTTTTGCACACTCCAGATGTGCCCTTGGGCACCTGGAGGCTGCTGGGCAGACTTAAATTAGGATTTTTTTTTTTTTTTTTTAGCTGCTGTAACAAATAATAAAGCATGTGCTGTATTTATCTGAATATAGAGCAAAACTTGTTTGGAAAGCTGCTCCAAAAAAAGCCCTGCATCTTGTTTATGGTTGGGCAAACACGAAGAGTAAAGAGGCTTTGCCAAGAGCTGCTGATGTCCTATGCCAGCCCCAGGGCCATGGCAATGCTGCTCTGCCTGGTTCTGCTGGCTGGCATTCCAGAAATGATGCCAGGAGCCTGGGCACACGTATCCAGCTTCCTAGAACTGGGGAGTGATGGATATAGAGCCACAGTTAGTGCTTGGTCCTTTGCCTTCTAATTAATCTAAAAAAAGTTTTCTTGTTGTATCAGGCTCTTTGGCAAGCTGGAGAAGTTGCTTAAAAATAACTCTGTCACCTTCTCCAAATAGAAATGAAAAGAAGGGAAAGAAAGGCAGGGAAAAAAGGGAACTGTCTCTGCTGGACAATAGTTGTGGAAAGGAGGAGATTTTCACTCCCTGCTAGAAGAAAGCATCCTGTGTTAGAATGAACCCTTCTGACCTGGAGGTGTTGGCTCTGTTTGGTAGAGACATCCATTGTTCTCTAGGGAACGCTGCTGGCCTGTGTGGGACATCACCCCTCCGCGCAGCAGGGGGAGTGGGAAATGTTCTGGCATCTCCCAAACACTTGGCATCGTTGGTTTGGGGTTGTACCAATCTGAAAGAATGTCAAACACTTTGAGAAGGGCTAAATCTGTAAAATCTGAACACCTTTCTGTGGCAAGAGAGCAGTTGTTATACTCAGCTTACTGCCTCTCAACTTGAGAATAAACTTCCTGTTGTGACCACCTGATCCCCACTGCAGGGTGTGATGTTTGTGCACTGAGCTTGCACTGGAGTGAGGGGGAGTTTTAAGGAAAAAAAATTCAAGTCCAGCTTTTCAAAGTATGACACTATTTTAAAGTGGCAGCTCTTGCTCTAAAGCTAACAAGTCAACTCTCTGGGGGTTGAATTAATACACAGTGTTATTAATAGAACACAGTTTTAAAATGTGTGAAGTTTTGTGTTATTTGAGCACAACTTGGTGTTTCCTTGTCCTGGCAGTAGTAAATTCTGTGGAGAAGCTGGGAAGGTGGGAGGTTCCTCTGAGCTTGTACACTGCTTTCCTGCATGTGTGGTGCTCCTTTTGGTTTGCCTTCTCTCATTATTCTGTGTTAACAGTAAGGTACAAATGCATAACACAAATATGTGGTTCTCCCACTTCATTGTTGCACGTTTGGCTGATTCTTAGGTTGTTTTCTTCTGGTGGTTTTAGACTTCCTAAGCTGCTGTGTTGGCTCTGAGAGACTGAGTTTGTTGGGGGAGGTTAGTCCCCAAAAGCTGTTATTGCAGACATCAAAAGAGGTTCAGAGCTATTAGCATAAATGTCTTGAGGCCTTCTCTCTTCCTCTTGGCTTTATCTCCTAAGATTCCTTTGGATTAATAAAGGATTTTTTTGTTACTCAGAACTGGATCACATAAACTCTGCTTATCCTAGAGGATTGGCTTAGGTTTAGCTTGGGTTTTTTTGGAGATTTCTTTGTTTCTAGACACTATCACTGAAGCATCCAGACATTGGATATGATCTTTCCCAGGAGCTTATCTAAATTGCAGTGCTATCCCCACTGGCTTATTCCATTACATGGGATTTGGGCTCCGTGGTTTTGATGCTGCACAGCAGCTCCCAACTGAATGGTGTTGGCAAAATGTTTTTTTCTCTTTCGGGAAAGTGTTTACTTAATTCTTCTCTCGTCTCTTTATAATTCCTGTCTCTTGTTGCTGGAATGTTCCTGTGACCAGGCACACAATGCACTTGTACATTGTGTTTGGTTCCGAGACTTTATTTAAGGAAAAATGTGGGTGTTGCTTTTTGCTGTCTGTTCTTGAGCCGTGGTGCTGTTTCCCACTGGAGAGCTGGAGCTTGTGTAGCTTTTGCAGGGTTTTGAAGGGCTTTTCTTTTGATGTTCTCTTTGTGCAGCAAATAGACATCTGTCATGTGCTTGCCTTCATGCCCTGCTTAGGAAAATGGAAACTCTATTTCTTTTCTCATTACTGTTTGAGTTTGGTGAGGCATTTGGGTGGGAAACAGAGGGACAGTGTTGGACAGGCTGAGTTTTTAGGGTGAACTGAGCTGTATTACAGAGGGCATGGCTGCAGTAGCTTAAATCTCCACTTGGAGCAAGTGGAAACAGGTTTAGAAAAGAAAAAAAAATTAGCAAAACCTTCACTGTTCACTCCTTCCCCTTTAACAATTGGTTGGAAGTTTTATCCTAATGTATCATACCAGGACTAAAATGCTGTTCCTGTACATTAACCCACATGGTCAGAGTTTGAGCCTCTTTGCAATGCAGCTTCACATTCTGCTTCCCTTCCCTCTGTGCAGGTCTCTCCCTGTGCTGTGTTGTGCTGATTTCCCCAGCCTTGCCTGGTGTTTTCAGTCTGTTACTCACTGTCTAATGACACATTTCCAGCAGGGACAGTGGAGGTTAATTCACCAAAATTCCACGTCTGCTCACTGGCAGGTGTTTGCCATGGAGCAGGAGCAGCTGCCCTGGCTGGGAATCCAGCTCTGCCCTTTGGGCTTGGAATATCCTAACACACCCATTCCAAATGCACCTCGTTAAAGCCAGTGAGCATCAGCCTATGTTAATGAGCAAATTCTTTACTTTTATTTTAAATAAGTGCCAGCAGCTAGAACTGTTACTTCTCTAGGGAAGCAGGAATAGGTTTCAGCAGTGTGTGGTGTTATTGGCTGTATTTGGGTGTTGATCCTTGAGATGGGAAGGCAGCAGGGTAGGAGAGGGAAGAGCAGGGGGTGTTGGAGTTGTTGTGGACTTGGTCAATAAGATAGTCTCTCCTGGTGGTGCTGGAACGTGTGTGGAATAGATGTGACTAAATCTTTTGTGAAGACCCCCCCCAAGCCCCGAAGCACAAAAATGCCCACTTGGAGCTACTCAGGGTTTGGGGGGAAAGCATAGGGATGCAGAAAATGAGCTGTGTTGTACTTACTGTGGCTGTTTGGGGTTACCACCCTTTGGGAAGGAGGTGGGAGAGATTTCAGACTGTGTAGGGCAGGGCTTTGGGAGAGGAATTGCATCAGTATTGAGAAGAATGGATTTTATGAAAATTAACACACAAAGACACCACACCAGAGTGTGCATTGGATATGCAAAACTGCATCAATAGGTAAAATCCTGTGACATTTCCAGCAGGAAAAATTCCTGCTGAAGCTGCCCTGTGCCCTGTTGTGGTGTGTGACCGACCCCAGGCAGGGCAGTTGTGCTGGGCTGGCAGAGCTCCAGCCGTGTGCGCGTCCCCCACCAGGTCCCTGGCGCTGTGCGTGCAGCGGTTCCTGCAGCCGCCCTCAGCAGCTCTCTCTGCATCCCCCAAGGTTGCTGCACGTTCGGAACGGGAACTGCAAGTACCACCTGGGAGAGGAGACGTTCAAGCTGGCACAGTCCTACATGGACAAGCTGGCCAAGCACGGGCAGCAGGCCAACAAGGCGGCGCTGTACGGGGAGCTGTGCGCCCTGCTCTTCGCCAAGAGCCACTACGACGAGGTGAGGGGGCCTGGGGGGGGCACTGGCACCTGCCTGGGTGCTCCTCCTTAGTCCTGGTTCTGTTCTCCCTGGGAGCTGTGTGGCACTGCCAGAGCAACGATTCATTTATCCACTGCTGTTTCTATGTATCGTTCTGTGTTAGTCTGTAAGCTCTTTGCAGCACTTTGACCAGCATGAAGATACATGTGTTACCTTGCCCGTACCTGTTAGTCATCTGTCAATGAAATATTATAAAAGCTTATTTTAATGGGTAAAAATGAATAGCAGAAGTCAGTCTTTGCACCTGTTTTGTAAAACTCTGTCTTAAGTGAAACTACTCTATAAACTGGTTTTCCTTTAGCCCCTAAGTTCACTGACAGGGTGTTGTCCTGCACACTGGGAATTGTGAGGATTGCTTAAAGATTATAAAATACCCTGTTCTGTCTGTAAATATAATTGTAATAATATAAACCTTAGATTAATATAAAATACTTACATATTCACTGTTAACCTTAAAAGTGGGTTTTAAGTCTGTCTTTTAAGACATAACTGGACAGTTCATTACACATAAGCAATCAAACAGCATATTTTAAATTTTGGAGTGTAAATGACCAGCTTTTCAGAGGCAGGTCATGTTTTTTTTTAATGTTACAACACTGTGAAGTTCCAGCTTCATTGTGTTGGTGCCTTTCTGTCCCACAGGCCTATAAGTGGTGCATAGAAGCCATGAAGGAGATCACAGTTGGGCTGCCTGTAAAAGTAGTGGTGGATGTGCTACGACAAGCATCAAAGGTGAATCTAAAATCTCCCTGTTGTTTTGGGTACTAAATTGCTGCCAAGAATGGCTGAAGAGAGGTTGTTAACTCCAGAATTCTCCTCAGGAGCCCTAAGGCTTGTTTGTGTTTGTCTCAGAATGGGTGGGGGGTTTTGTTTCTATTTTTTTCTCTCTGAGACTGAGTTAGAGCTGCACAAGTGACCCTTGTGACAATGTTAACCTGCGAACTTCCCTGAGAAGGGCTCTGTTCCCTCTTTGATCTGGACTAGGTACAGCACAGTCCCTTCGGTCAGGCAGGATAAAATCAGTTTATTAATGCTGGGCTCCTTTTCTTAAATAATTGAAAAGTCCTTTAATAACCACAATGATATTTTGAAATTAAAAACATCAGTAAGTGTGGCAGTGTCTGGAGGGGCTGAGCTGTGAGTGCCCAGCTCCTCACGTGCTTCCCTTCCCCTGCCCAGGCCTGCGTGGTGAAACGGGAGTTCAAGAAGGCTGAGCAGCTCATAAAGCACGCTGTGTACCTTGCCAGGTAAGGGGCATTCCAGAAAAAACCTTTCAAAATTATACTCAACGTGCCTCAATTTCTAATGGAAGTGTGTTTGTGCAGGGAGCATTTTGGAGCCAAGCACCCCAAATACTCTGACACGCTACTAGACTACGGATTTTACTTGCTCAACGTAGACAATATCTGCCAATCTGTTGCCATCTATCAGGTAGGCAGCAGGACTTGTTTCTCTTGATATTTTTAATCTCTCAGATGTTGTAGTTAATTCATGGAGGTAGAGAATAGGTGATTTAATGACTGCAGTGATGATGTTTACAAAAACCCTGAACACCGCCAGCTATGGGGTTTTTGCTTTCTTTGTCTTCCTCTGACTCGTTTTATGTATTTAGTGTCTCAAATAGAGAAAAGAGAATTTCAGAGCCAGTAGATTGGGGTTTTTTTCTGTGTTAACTGATGAAATTGTATTTTTGGAACCCTTGCAGACAGCGCTCGATATCCGGCAGTCAGTGTTTGGAGGTAAAAACATCCACGTAGCTACAGCTCATGAAGACTTGGCTTATTCCTCGTATGTTCACCAGTACAGCTCTGGGAAATTTGACAATGCGCTGTGAGTACAACACACAGCAGCACAGTTAGTGCTGTACATGGAGAAAAATGTTCTGAAATGACCCAGACTTTGACTATCATTTAAATGCATGTTCATTGCATTAATATTTCTAATATTTTATCAGTCAGCTGCTGATGTACATAAATGTATCTTGAATTTTTTATTTCAACTCTCCCAGATTCCATGCTGAACGTGCTATTGGCATTATCACTCACATTCTCCCAGAAGACCATCTTCTCTTGGCCTCTTCAAAGAGAGTTAAAGGTAGTTCCCTTTGTTGTTTGAACCATTTGGATGTGTTCATCCTGGTCCCTACCAGGCAATGTAGCTTGAGCTGTCTTTTTCAGTGGAGGTGTTTGTAGTCCTTGGTGTTTACAGCACACTTGTAAATACAAAAAAATCCCAACTTCAGGACTTAGCCAGAAGAGTTGGTGTGGGGCAGTAAAATTACAGAGTATAAAAATAGTGTTGGGAGCTTGAGACAGCAGTGTGAAAGCAGTTTGTGACAGGCACAAAGCCTGGTGAGCTGTGTCCCGAGGTGTCTGGGGTCTGTGGCTTTGAGCTGTGTGTGGACACAGTAACAGCTCCTCTCTCCTGCCCCCAGCACTTATCCTGGAGGAGATTGCCATAGACTGTCACAACAAGGAGACAGAGCAGAGGCTGCTGCAGGAGGCTCATGACCTACACCTCTCCTCGCTCCAGTTGGCTAAAAAAGCCTTTGGGGAGTTCAACGTGCAAACAGCCAAACACTACGGCAACCTGGGCAGACTGTATCAGTCCATGAGGAAGTTTAAGGTAAGACTTTACCTGTGACCCAAAATCTGCAAGACAGCTGAAATCTGTCACTACAAATGATGGGTTTCAGTGTCCACAATTCCTAACTTCAGTTGGTAGTTCTGTGCTTGGAAAACTTGTGCTTTATCATTCACCTCAAAAGCTTTGTGCAAAAATAATCCATGGAGATGGATGATGCTCTCAGAGGGTGGCAGAGCTTGGTGCTACAATCTGCTGATCCACTTAACTAAAGAATTGGAGAACTTGGTTTATATTTGGCTTTGTTCCTTTTTGCCTGTTAAAAAATGCTACTGTTTAAGCTGCTACATAGTTAAGTTTCTTTAAACTTTCTTTCCCCTCTTTTTCTGGGCTGGTGAGTGGTGTCTGACTGACCTGTGTGAATCTGGCCCTGACAGGAAGCAGAGGAAATGCACATCAAGGCCATCCAGATTAAGGAGCAGCTCCTGGGGCAGGAGGATTACGAAGTTGCCCTCTCCGTGGGCCATCTCGCGTCCCTCTACAACTATGATATGAACCAGTATGAAAATGCTGAAAAGCTTTATCTGAGATCCATAGCAATTGGTAAGTGACCACAGGAAACTTAAATGTGTTAAAGTTTTTAGAAAATAACTTGGCTGTTAGTCTGTAGACAGCATTTTGTGGCTAGAACATAAATGGAGAACGTAGGCAAACTTTGTTGGTAAAAATAACCTGAGAACTCAGATGCAGCACATGGATATTTTACCTCTCAATTTGGTTTTTCTCTTGGGTTTCTTTAGGAAAGAAGCTTTTTGGTGAAGGATACAGTGGACTTGAATACGATTACAGAGGTCTCATTAAACTGTACAATTCCATTGGCAATTATGAGAAGGTGTTTGAGTACCACAACATTTTGGCCAATTGGAACCGGTTGCGGGACCGGCAGTTCTCGGTCACGGATGCGCTGGAGGACGTCAGCACCAGCCCCCAGTCCACAGAAGAAGTGGTCCAGTCTTTTCTGATGTCTCAGAACCTCGATGGACAGAGCAGCTAAGAACTTGGTCAATTAACCAGTTAAGGTTTTTTTCCCCAGGTTGCAGGGGGAAAAGTCATACTGTGAAATCTAAACCATGTAGTTCTCTGGGGGCTGGAATTTGCATTGAAACACTGGTCCAGTCTACTGAAGAGTGCCCATACAGATGAATGTGTGTTAAATTCCTCTCAGCATGTGTATGGCATGTTTAGTTCAGCTCACATTTTTAACTTGGTATTCCCAAAAAAACCCCCTTCTTTCTCTCTTGTTTCAAAAGAAGCTACTTTGCAGAAAGTCTGCAAGAAAACATTAAATAAAACTGTTTGAGTTCAAAAGAGTTGCCTTCTTATTACAGATGGAAGGTTTCATCGAGAGCTTTCTGCTGATTCACAGAGAGAACAAAAGCTGTACTCTGAGGAGCTATAGAGAAAGGTCTTTCTGCTGTATCACTGTAGCAAAGTTCATGGTAAATAGCCAGCAAAGGGAGGATGTGCTGGCCTTGGCTGCTGCCTTACCAAGAAAAGTGGCAAAGACCCACTTTGGAGAGCACCATCCGCTCGTTGAGTGCCGCCTGTGCTGTTGTGGATGCCCTGAACTGGACCAGTACAGATCCCATAGACCAGCAACCACAGTGTCCTCGGTGCCACCACCAGTGCTCACCTGAGCTGGACCAGGACACCACAGTGGACCAGCCTGCTAGAAACCAGTTTTGGACCAGTGGCTTTAATTTAGTATTTCTGCCCCTGCATTCACTTTGACAGTAGAACTCTCATTTAGATGTCTGATCAGTGCAAATGATATCCATGTAATAGATCCAGAGCTAGGAAGTGAAATGATGGTTTCTCTGTACCCAGCGAGCTTCTGCAGAGATTCCTGGCAGTGCCACAGCTCCACATGCTCCACTCTGCTGCAGCCACTCCTCCTTTCCTTTCCCACGGGCTCTTACTCTGCTAACAGAGGCCATACCTTGTTTATACCAGTGAAGAGTTTTGTATTCCAATCCAGTTCCATTTTCTGTTTCTGGAGAACACAACTTACTGTACAGTTCGCAGGGGTCAGTGGAAAATGCCAAAAAGCACAACAGGTCTTTTTTTTTGTGATGCTTCATTTCTACATTAAACAAGAGTACAACCAGAAACCGATTCCTTATGTTAATTTATGAAGCAGAGCTCAGCTGTACAGACCCTCTGAGAATGCCTCTCTCACTTGCTTGTCTTAATTCTTCTGCTGGGGGCTGCTTGGTTGTGTGGGTTTGGGTTCGGGTGTTGTTCTGGGGTTTGTTTGATTTCCTGGCGTTGGGTAATGTTGAAAGTCTGTGTAACGCAAACCAGAAGCGACTCGCTGCTGTTACCTCAGCTCTGCCAGCGGCACCAGCAGTGCCCTGGATCTGGGATTCTGTGGATTCTGTCAGTCTGGGGGTTCTCTCCCCCTCTTTTCAGGGGTTTGTACCTTGGCCAGTCACAGCCGGGGCTCAGCCGGCTCTTCCAGCAGGACTGGGACTGGATGTTCTGTTGGGGGTCTGGTTTTTCATTGGTTTTTATGGGGTTTGTGGCAGGGAAAGGTGCTGGATGATCTTCAGGGAGGAAATAGAGGTTTTGGATGTGATGTGGAGCTTAATGGCTCTTCTAAGAAGTGAAATTTTACAGGCCAATAGTTCGTATTTTGGTGCCTTCAAGTGTTTTTTGGGGGGGAAAGGCTGAGTAATATCACCTTTAAAATGCAATGACATAATTAGTGGATGCAGATTAATGATTGCATATTTAGAATATCTTCACTGAGGTGAAAAGATGTATTTGCATAAAACCCCCTGTGGTATTAGGACTTAACTGCAGTGTGTCTGCAACAGCTGCTCAGTGAAAATCCAACTTACTTATGTGTGGATTTAAAATGTGATTTATTTATAGCAGTTTTTGTTTATGACTGTGTAGGAGCTACAGACAAATTCAGCTATACAAGGCAAAACCTTCTTCTCCCTGAATGCCCATGGCACTGACAAGTTATAAATTTCTTATGAATTTTAATGTTCTATTAAAAGTTATTTAAAGTTAAACAAAGTACGTAACAGTGGTGTCAGAATTTGGGCAGGGAAGTGGCTTAAAGCTGTCCTAAAGATGATTCTGTACTGCAGAAGTGTTTAAAGCTCCCAGCTGGGTGCATGGATTTACACTGACATTGTCTGGAGATCATTTATCCACTCTGTGTTCCCAGTCTTGGGTCGCCAGCTTTTGACTAAGGAATCCCACAGTGTCGAGGTTGTGTTTGGGATGAGGAGCATTGTTTGACCGACAGCAGTCAGTGGCCTGCAGGAACCACTGCTCTTGTTCCAGCCCTCGTTGTGTCCCTGTTCATGGCTTGCCCTCAGGTCAGGGCAGCCAGGGGAGCTTCTGGTGTGGGCAGCTTGGGGAGGAGCTGCGCTCCCGTAACCAAATGCATCCCTTCTGTTTGTTTGTTGGTGGCTTCAGTCTGAGCTCTGGTGGCTGCTACTCTTTGTCCTTTCCTAAAGCTGCTTCAGCGCGTTGCCTGCTCGGTGCATTGGCTGGGAGGAAGGAAGGTCCTAAAGCTCCCTGGGAATTCCCTTTGGTAGAGGACTTGGCCAAGGGCCGTTGTGATCCTTGAGGGCTCTGGTGTGTTCCTCCTGTGCCTGCAGGGAATCCTGAGTGGGGCTGAGCTGCTCCTGCAGCATCCCTGCAGCTCCATCGTGCCGGGGCAGGTCCCTTCTGGATCGGGGTGGCTGTGGCTGATTGCTGGTACTGGGGGAGCACGGGGGGTTGGCAGGATGATGCTGCAGCTGCCTGGGACAGCTCTGCTGCCCCTGCTCGGGACCTGCACTCGTGGCTGGGACAGCACAGAACTGATCCCATGGGGGTTTGGTTCCATGTCTCCCAAAGGGAGCTGTTGGCAGGTTCTGTGTTGGCCCCTGGAGCCTGTCTGGGATGCTGTGCTGCTGCTGTTTCTGTTGCTCTCTCTGCTGTTACAGTTTGTTTGGTGCTTTTGAGGAGTGGGACCCTGCTGGGATGGAGGTAAAGGACTCGTTGGAGTGGATCTTGTAGCACGACTCCAGTCCTCCCTCGCTCTGTCCCGGGCAGAGCTGAAAGCAGGGGCTTCAGTCCCCTCTGTTCTCCTCCTGTGGGGTTTTCCAGTGCCCCGTGGCTCCTCTCTCCCCTCCTGCCCTAGCCCAGGGCAGCTTTTCCGTGCACAGCCGGGTCAGTACTGGGGTGGGGCCTAGCACGGTGGGACATCGATCCAGGAATGAATGATTGGCATTTTTAGATGCACAACGTGCCCACGCGGGGGCTGTTTGGTGCTGGCAGTGGGAATCCTGTGAAATGCATCTTTTCCTTGAAGGTGAGTAAAGCAATCACCCCAGAGTCACTGGGTGCAGGTGGTGAGGACGGGTGTCACCTCAAGGTAAATTATTTTCACTATTGATTAAGTTAAACCCTCAATATTTTACTTTCAGCGTGAGGCTGTTTGGATCAGTGAGGGGGGAGTTTGCTCAAGGTGCCATTGCTGCTTCTCATGGTACAAAAATGCACATTGAAGTCGATTCCCTTTTTCAGTCCTAAGCGTGGGAGAGCACAAAAAGGACAACTCACCGTGCCTCGAACAGGGGGGAAGCTGTTGGCAAAACCTGCCTGGGGTGATGTGGCTGGGCTGTGACTTGGGCTGGCAGCAGGCAGTGCAGGGCAGGTGTTGCTGTTACCAACCTTTCAGCAGATCCTTCCTTCTGCTGCCTGTGCAGAACCTGGTTTCATCTAGAAGTCCTCGTTCCCTTACAAGAAAACTCCTGGCCAGTGTCAGCTGCAAAGCCTCTTCTGCATTGTGGGGGGTGTGTGTGACACTCGTGGCCTGGGGCTCTTAAGACACTGGGCCCCAGGAGGGCTTCGGGGAGAAGTGGGGAAAATTTCCTTTATCTAGATGTAAATTCAAAAACCTACAAAGAATTGGCAGCACTGGGAATGCTTTTGTCCCTAAATCTCAGGAACGTTTTGGGCAGTGACACAGGTGTCCCTGGGTGATGTAAAGTGTGTGCTCTAGGGTCTCGTATTCCACTACTCCTTGCAATCCTCGGTATCTATAGCATGAGTGGCCTTAGTGAGTTTGTTGAAGTGCACATTTTTTTTCTTTTCAGAAGTAAATTTTAAGATGAAAAAGATATATACTATATAAATATATAGAGATATTTAGAAACTTGGTTTGTGGTGCACAAGTTCAGTGTTGGATTGCTAAATACTCGTCGCAGGTACCATATGTGTAACTTTTCTTTTCTGTATATTCCTTTCTGGGAAGCAATGTTGCCATGGTAACTACAACTTTACAATTTCTTTACTACTTAATGATGTGAATGAATTCTACATTTTATTGAATATTACCAGGTTCAGTACTATTTTTATACTTTATTGAACTACAGGGGATTTTAATTTAATAGCATTAAAAAAAAAAAAAGATGTTGCTTGAACTGTATAACTGTATAAATGGAACTACTTACACAAACCCACCTCTAAACCAGAATCTCCACCTGTAGTGCCACGTTCATTTATATAAAAGTATCTTGATCATTACTAGACCTTGCAGGCCCCTCCCTGTCGTGTCAGGACGAACGTTTCGTACCCCACCTCTCCCCAGCTGCAGTGCCCGACATCCTCTGTACCCATGGAGCCATCCTATGTTTGTAACCAGCATTGTGATATTCTGTAACTGTATTGCTAAAATGAAATATTGACCTAATAAATAGAGTGTTCCCGCAGCCTGGAGTATCTGCAGTGAATTGGTTACAACTTCCCTTCCCGCAGTGCCTGTCCTTGCCAGGAGAAGGAGGGCATCCCTGCCTTTGGGGGCAAATCCTGCAAATCCTTAGGGATGGGGCTTGTGTTGGATACCTGTGGAATGTGAACAGTGGGAGGGGGGAGCCCATGGTACCTGCAAGATGTGGATCCTTCCCAGATCCTTCCCTGCTTCTTGGTCTTTTTTCTCCCTAAAGTGGCCATGGGAACACAAAGTCTCCTGCAAGTGAACAGTGGCAGCACAAAAGCATCTCATGTGGCTGCCTGAGCACAGTGGGTTAAAAATCAGCATTTCTGGGGTTTTATTTTTAAACCATCAGGTTTGTGACATTTGAGTGACCTGCAGCCCCCCAGCTGTGTGTGGAGCTCAGGCAGAGGCCTCCCCTCGTCTCACAGGGCTGAGATTTCCATTTTCAAAGGCAAAATGCCCTGGAACACTCACCTGGCTCTGAGAGCCCGGGTCAGGCCTTAGCCAGGCTCACCTCCTTGGCCGAGGGTGACCCTGGAGTCCCTGGGGCTGTGGCAGTGCCAGCTCTGGTCCTGTAGCCTGAAATCCATGAATGGAGGTGGATATCCCTGGGTGTCTGTGTGTGCCCCTGCAGCTTTCTCAATTCTTGCCCTTTTCCTCAGGGAAATGACAACTGGGGAGTGCTGGAGCCAGACTGTCAAGAAAAGCCAACAACAGGAGACTCTAAAAAAATTCTGTTTGCTGGTGTGAAGGAAGAATTAACAGCAGCAACCCTGAAACTTCTGCCCAGGTGAAGGGAAAGCTGAGGTATGAATGAGGCCGTTCTGCTGATTTTTGGGGAGAGCAAGTCCAGCTGCCTCTGCCGTCTTCTAAAATGCAGCAGCACGAAAGGCAGTCCCTGTAACATTGCATCCTGTAGTTTATTCCAAAGATTTTCTGATCCTGCTTGGAGCAGGAACCCTCGAAGGTGAAATCCTTCCTCTTTGCCCACGTCACCTGGTCAGGAAACGGAGGTTATTTCTGGCAGAGCTCAGTTTTCCTTGAGAGCTTTCCTGTCACTTCTAAGTCACCTCAAGTCCTACTGGAAAAATTGTGGGATAATCCAAGTCCTGAGCAGCCTTTAATCTTGCTCAGTTCTCTCTTAAACCAGTGTGACACTTTGAGGGCAGACGGCGTTTTCCTGCTGCAGCCACAGGCACTCCTACACTGGGCTTTTACCTTTAGCTGGAGGAATTATTCTGTCATCCAAAGAAAATTCCTCATGATCCAGGTCTGCGCCACACAAGTGTCTGCTCTGCTGCCCTGGGAGGAGGGTGAGACAAAACATCTTCCCACAGCCTCTGGAGGACAGGGCTGTGTCCAGGGCCTGCACAGGCAGGGATCCCAGGCCCCTGCCCAGGTCAGGGGATGGGATCCACATTTTAAAAAGGAAATCTGTTGTCCTGATTCTAAGAACGGTGTCCCAAAGGGATCTAGGAGGGGTTTCTCTTGCTTGGGTTCAGAGCTGAAGGCAGTAACTGAGCCCCCACCCAGCTGTCCCATTCTCAGCATGTGGGAGTGAAGGATCTTAGGGGTTTTTACTGGTCAGACTGAAAGATTTCTGTGCCAAAATATTGATATTTCTGATGTTTCTTGAAACCTAGATTGAACCATAAATCAAATGTGGCCAACCCCAAAGCCCAGCCAGAGTCATTCAGAATCCCAAGACCTTTGGGATCATCAAGCCCAATGGTGACCCAGCCCTGCCAACTCCTTGGAAGAGGAGTTTCTGCCCCAGCAAGGAAAGGAGCACAGCTGCTGCTTCCTCCAAACACTGCTCTTCTGTGATTGGGGTTTATACAAGAGGAATGATGTACTGAAGGTAGGTCTGGTACTTCCAGAGCCTTAATCCAGTCTTGGTGTTGATGCACAACTCTTAGGGATCTCCAGGATCATCATGAGTAAGATCCCATGGTTTAAAATAACAGAATTTTGGTTTAGCTGGGCTGGAGCTTGTTGCTATGACGCTGCAAGTATTGCAGGAGTTTGTGGTTTCGGGAAACCGTGGAGACAGTCTGGATTCCCTGCTGTTTGTTCTGAGGATACTGCACTGATCAATGTCCATTGACCTCTAATGGGGTCTGGAAACCTTAAAAACCCCTCAAAGTAACTGGAAGGCAGAACTGATCCTGGTGAGCCCAGTTTGTCCTCTGGGGATTTGACTGGGTGGCTTCTGCATGTGGCTCCATCCCACAGATACCTTGTCACCAGAAATCCACGGGAGCAGCAGGAACTGCAGGCGGTTCTGCTGGCCCATCCCCAGGCTCTGGGCAGTGAACAGTCCCAACCCCCTGGGATGTCCCTTGCATTTCAAATGCACTGATTTGGGGCGTTTCACGAGTTTTGTGTCTCTGGTGCCTTTATCTCCGTAGGAATTGGCTGCCTGGTGTTTTCCCCGTCCCTGCGGGAAGCAGCCAGGCGGGGGAGGATCGCCTGGAGCCGCGCAGCCGGCAGGGCACTGTGGGACTCCTACTCAGCCTCCCGGATCACGTTGTCTGGCAGCTCTTGGGTTTTGACTTTTAGTTTACCAATTTAGATTTGAAGTGCTCCCTCCGAGCTGTTACAGACCAGATTGGACATTTCAGAGGGAAAGAGAGAGACTGGGGAGAAAAGCGATGAGAAGCGAGCTGGTTCTGAGTGCATGAGAACTCCCACAGGACATGGTGGCTGTGTTTTAGCAGCTTGAAAAGAGGCTTATGTGGGACAAATCCTCCTTCCCGGGCCGCCTGTGGCACTTGTTTGTGGCAGAGCCGATGCTGTCAGCAGTTGCCTCTCCCGTCCCTGTCTCATTCCACCTTTGGGGTGTGCAGGTGCAGGAGTAACCAGTGCAGGGCCTGGGAGGCACAAACACCCCTGCTACAGGTCGGGCTGCATTTTTGCTCGGGAAGACAAAAGTGTGGCTGGGGTGGGGTGGGCAGAGCAAACCACAACTATGTTGGAGCATCCAGATTGCAAGGTAGGGACACCCTAATTACCAGCAGCTGACAACAAAGGGATGGCTCATTCCTCACTCCCTCCTGGGCTGTAGGAGCTGCTGTTTTCCCTGCTCCCATGTCTGGGACAGCAGCTCAACCTGCCCAGCTCCTCCAGCACTGGTCACATCTTCACCTGCTCATCCTTCTGCAAAAATTCTAGGTGTAAAGGCTCTGTGTGAGCAGGAAAAAGCTTGTCCTGCTCGGTGACAAAGTGACAGTGACTGTGTGACAGAGACAGTGCCTTACCTGTCGCTGCTGGGTGGGGACCTTGCTGGAGGTGACGCTCTCTTTGACCCGGCTGTTCCTGAAGGTACAGCTGATTTAAAGCAGCTTCAGAGTCTTTCCTGAGAGTTCTGGAACTGACCCAGGGTTTTCTGAAGGACAGCAGAATTGCTTAAACAAACAAAAAAAAAGAACATAAAACCACTTTTGGAGGTATTTCTGTGAGCGAGAGCCACAGGCTGACTCACGCTTGGGCAATAACTCTTGCCTGGCCTCGGCCCTGTGGGGTGGCAGCAGCACTGAGCTGAGGGATGGCTGATCCCGTCCTCACCTCTGCTGTGTTTGTCCTGCGGAGGGGACCCGGGGCTCCATCCCGTGCCGGCAGAGCTGCTGCCTGTGCCAGCCGTGTGTCCCTGCTGTCCCTGCTCGCTGTGTGCCACCCAGCCCGCTCTGCACCCGTGGTTTAAATCCAGACCTTTCCCGGCGCAGGGAACTGGCATTTGCCGGGCTCTGCGCTTGCAGGGAGGCTCAGGCGGGGGGATGTGGATGGGTGTGCGCTGCCACTGGATGTCACTGTCGCCGTGTGGCACTGGGAGGAGAGGGGGTGGCGCTGGGTCCCCGCGCTGAGCAGCCCAAAGGAGGTTGGACGGGGAGCAGCGCCCGCTGCGCATCCCTCGGGCAATCCCTAGGGAAAAAGAACCTTCGTGTCGCCAGAGGTCACGCTGCTTGGAATTTTTATTTTTAAACCAAACACTTTCAGAGCCTGAGAGCCCAGGAGCTTAATTTCTTTCTCAGAGGCTGATTTCTGCAGCTTTCAGCCACGTACAGGAGCCAGGAGAGGGCAGAGGATTCTCTGTTCTAGCTCGAAGCTGAGAATTGGATCTGGGATTTTCACCGAGTCTAAGAACAGTTGGGACCAGTGCTTAAATTCAAATGTGTGTGGCTTTTTGGTTTACTAGTTTTATTACTAAATTATACTAATACTAATTTAGATTTTTAATTTTAAAAATTCCTATACTCCCAAATGCTGAGCAAAGGGGATGTAGATCCCTCATTTTAGACGTCGGATGAGCAAGGCTGGTGGATGGCTGCCCACTGGCCTCTCTTCTTAACAAAACCCCCAAAATTATCAAATTACCGTGCTGACAACCTCAATCCCTTAAAATTAAATATTAACTCTGTATTTTTCTGTTGACTCATCCAAATCAGGAGGCGTTTCCAAGGAGTCTATTTCTGCTGCTCGGAGCGTGCCGCTGCCCCCCGGAGCCGCAGCCTGTTGTTTGTGCTCGAGCAGGGAGTCGCAAAGATGCTGATTTTTCTCCCACTTGTCTTGCATAACAAAAGGCATTTGTCACCCGTTACATAACGGCGGGATTTGTCACTTCTCCCGGCCTTTCCCATCCCCAGCACAGCCTCCTTGGTCCTGGCTCCTCAGCATGCCGGGGCATCCCCAAGGCACACTGTGACTGATGCCTGCACCCAGCACCTGGGCCCGGCCTTTTTCACCTCCTTGTACGGGAAGATGTGGAGCTGTGTGGTTTGGTGGTGGTTTTTTAGGGGAGCAAAAGGATGGGAGGGTGTTTGAGGGGTTATTTGCTTTTTAATACTAGTGTGAGGGGCAGTGGGGAGCTGCCTTTGGCCTGTGGGAGCAGTGGGATTTGTCCTTAGCTGAGGTCGTGTCCCAGGCCTCTGGGAAGGGCTGTGCTGGAAATGGAGCTGAATTCCATCTCTGCAGCCCTCACAAGTGTCAGGGAGCAGGAACACCTGTCACTCCCTGCCTCCCTGGGCTGCCAGTTGCTTTTTTAATGCCTCTCCATTAATCTCGGGTGTCTCGTGCTGCCAGCAGGAATTTGTGTTGGGGTTTTCTTTACAGTAGCTTTGATTCCCTCCTGAGCGGAATATCTTTTTGGACCCTTAAAAAGAAATAAATGGTTTTGTTTCCTCATGAGCTAAAAGCAAAAGCTGGCTGGCTTCCCCTTTCTCTCTAATTGGAGGAGAGAGCTGTTTACCTGCGGCCTCACACTTATTTGTGGCCTTATCACTGCCAGCTATCAAATGACCACAGCTCCCTTCTTAACCTGAAGCAGGCAAATGTCCCAGTAACCCAACAAAGTTATCCCTGTTTTCTAATTTCCTTGAAACAATTTCTTAGTTGACACTTTTTTCTTTATTTTTCTTCTTTTATCTTTTTTTTTTTTTTTTCTTTTGGGGTGGATCTGATTGTAATTATTTTTTAATAAACTCCCTAAAGTACATGTTTCTTGTGGACCTTTGAACTTCCTGGTGCACCCAGTCTTTGCTCAGGAGATATGGTTGGCTCTGGGTGTTAACCCTCTGGAGTTTGTGTTCTCAGGGAACCTGATGCAATTTCCTTCCCTTGTAGAGATGCTGCTCAGGCACAGAGACCATTGTTGGCAAACCCAGGCTGTACCTGGACTTGTGGCCTGTTTCAAAGTTTAATTCCTATAGAATCAGATAAAGCTATGGGTCAGATTGGATCTGTAAAGCATGACTGGAAGCATGGGATAAGCAAACAGCTCCAAAGATTGTAAAAAGCACTAGGGAAAGTACTTCTGATAAGCAGATTTCTCAGTAAGAGGCTTCTCCTTCGACGTGGATCCAGCCACGGATGCTGCAGGGTATGGTTGTCATCTAAAAGTCAGTACAGCAGGAACCCCTTTTGGGGATTAACTTGCCCATTTTCTCACCAGGCATTACCCATTTGCTTGTTCTTGATGTGCTTACACAGATTGTGCAGTTGCTTTGTGTCCATCCTGAGAAGAGGGAGACAAACTCCCCCCAAAGACCAGAAGGGAAGATGGGGATTGTGCATGTGGGTACAAACTTCATCCTCCTCCTCCTCATTCTGCTCCCCAGGTCTGGCTTGGGGGTGTAACCACTGACAGGCCCTTTTCACAGCTTTTTATCTTCTCCCCTTCCCCCAGATTCCAGGGATTTATTTTTTCCTCCCTCCCTCAATTTTTCTGCTGCTAAATTCTGCTCAGTACCTCACAATTTTAAGGTCTCCTGATTGAGGGTGTCTGTGCAGATGATCAGGGTCCTGCAGTGGAACTCTCACTGCCCTATACAAGAGCTGCCTCCTCTGCTGTGCTGCCCAGATCCTTCAAATAGCCAAAGCCATAGCTTATTCTTCCAGTTCAAGCAAATCTTTCATCCCCTCTTTAAAAACTGCTTAGGACAAACCCTGTCCTAAGGCTCAGAAACATTTCTGTCCCTGCCAAGTCATCTCAGATTGGGTTTTCGGAGCTGTTTAATGAAGTAGGCATTCAATTATCATTAAAAGTCCATAAGAATTAGGTGCCTACTTTAGTTCCCTTTTGGAAATCCTGCCTCTAATAAATTACAAAGTAAACAATGGCCACCAGTTCCTAATGGCATCAATCACACATGGGCTGGCAGTCACTTGGGAAGTGGAACTGTGTGGTTAGGATGGGCTCACTGTAGCACCACTCTGCTCTGTCCACAGCTTTTATTGAGGGCAAAGGGACTGTGGTTGACCTCTGCTGCAAAGCCAAAACAACCCCAAATGCTCAGCCACTGGGCCTGCAACTCCCTGGGCTGGGGAGGGGGATGTTTTCTCTTGCAAAAGGCAAGGGCTGTTTTCCCTCTGTCAAGGTTTGTGTAGGTAACTCCTCCACACATCGTTTGGAAAGCATCACTTACATAACTGACTTCAACTCGAGCTTGTGTTGCCTCTTAAAACATGCACAAGTGTGTAGGAAGAGAAGTCCTTCTCCCTGCCTTGCTTTGGTCCCTTGGACAATTGTTTCCCTGCAAATTTGATTTAAGACATATTTTAGAGATGATATTGTAGCTGGACCCTGGTTTGCTCTCACTTGACCCAATCTCCCTGCCTGGCTGTGCCATCCCCACTGCTGTCCCTTGTCCTGGCTCCATCCACTTCATCCCATTTCCTCCACGGGACACAGATCCCCTCTCCCATTCCAGGGGGTCTCACTTGCACCACGTAGTAAGGGACAACTGCCTCAGGGCCGTGTTTGGACCAAAATGTTCTGGTGTCACCACAGGAACTCGGGTGTCTGGACACCAGCTCCACACTCTGTGAACAATGGGGGCAGCTGGGGCTCCCAGCCCCACAGCACTGCGGCCCTCTGGGGCAGTCACCTCTCCCCATCAGTTTTGCCACTGATTTGTTGTCCTAAACAATAGGCAGAAACCCCTGGATTTTCCCTTTGCTGGGAGCAGACAGTGGCAATGTCCCTTACTTTGCTTTGTTTGCACCTGTGGGAGCTTGGGGGGAGCTCTGGGGCTCTTGGCTGGGGCTGGTTTTGTGCTTGCAGTGAGTCCAGCACTGGAAGCATGTATCACTCAGGGTTATTTTGGCCTCTGAAGGTGCAAAGGGCAGCTCAGAGTCACACCTTTGGCTGTGCCACTCTGGCTATTGGCGAGCATGGGCACAGCTCCCGGTGTGGGCAATCACAGCTCCCTCTAAGGATTGGGCACCAGCAAGTCCAAGGTGGGCCTTTCTCTGACCATGCTGAGCCATGCTGTGGGCAAGCACTGGCCCCGAGCTGGGGGTGATCTCCATAACAGACAGTCCCATTTGGTGGGGAACGGGGACCTTGGGCTGCGCCCTGGGTGTTCTTTGGGAGCTGGCTGGAGTTGAGACTTCAATTCCCATCCCAGTGTAATGGGAACTCAGGGTTACCTCCTTCACAGGTGATGGTGAAAGCTAACAGCAGTGAGGTCTCTCTCTCCTGCATGACATCTCTCAATAAACTGCCCTTGCCAGGGAGAAGTCTGGAAAGGCTTGGAGTCAAAGGGATTTTGTTTTGAACATTTACTTCCAGGCGAAATGCTTTCATAGAGAAATGCGCTGTGCTGCTGTCATGGCCTGACCAGTCAGACAAGTGCAATTGTTGTGTCCCTGGGACAATTGGTGCAATTGCTGCAGCTGTGACTCAGCTGTGCTCCTGTGCCAGGTTGCTTCTGGCACCCTCAGTCATCCCGAGGGCTGCACAAAGGCCCCTCTCTCTGAGGGCTCTGCGGGCCCGGCTGTGCTGAGGGCCCAGCGCTGCTCTTGGCAGAAGTTGGGATGATCTTGGTCAGGAATTCCTCGTGCAGCTGGCAGTGCTGAGCTCCCACTGAGCCAAATGCCCAGTGCAGGTAACACCTTGGGAAGGCACCAATGGATGGGTGTTGAAATAGAGACAGGTCCTTGTTTTCAGGCTGTCTTAGGGAAGTTTGGCTTTTACCCATGGCTGAATGAAATAATGACAAAAATCCATTAAGACAAGCCCTCCCCTTAAGACGTCTCCGGTATTTTCCCTCCTGTGTCTGCTTTCTTCCTCCCCCACGTCTGAATTTTGCTGTCAGCGCTGGATGCAGGAGCCTTTCACAGGCAGGTGCTGAGCAGATGCAAAGGCAATTACTTGCTAACTTTGCAGCTAGGTTTGCTCGGACCATTTGAAGTACATTACAATTGTTTAACCCACACCAGGATTTTACGGTGTTAGGTGTTACTTTACACAAGATAAGCTCTGCAGAGGGAAGCAGAGGTGATAGCTGTGAGTGTAGCTGTGCTGCCTCAGCCTGGTTGTTGTAAGGACGCTGTTAGAAGTGGTTTGGTTGAAGGGGATGTTGAAAATGCAGCTGGTTTCTCAACGCCTGTTCCCAACCGCCCTCTTGCTGTGCCTGCTGCCTGCAGTCCTGACACCTGTCCCCACTGTGACAGGCAGCTCCTCTCCTCCTCACCTGCAAAGATTTAAACCAAGGAGTTGCCAGCTTATGTCCTCACCTCTCAAGTCAAAGTGCCAAAGGGTAGCATGTTCCTGGCTCATCAGAGCCAGGAGAAATGAAGCTTCCCCAGCACAAGCTTTCACCTGCATTAGCAGCCAGATTAAAGCCATTTAGGAGCTCCAGAGGCATAAACTGGTTGTTAGCATAGGCATAACCCATATTTGCATGGCCATATCTGTGTCCTTGTGAGATTACAGCTTCCACGTGGCATGTGACTGCAGCATGGAATGGTTCTCCTGGCTTATCATGAGTACACTTTGCTTTGCAGAGGATTGAGAGGGCCTTGAGCTCCCCTTGCAAATCCAAGTCTTTGTTCTCCCTTTCAGTGTTCGCTGCACTCGGAGCTCAGCCAAAGCCAGGGATATGCAAGTGGGAGGCACAGATGGACTTCTCTGGCCAGCCTTCATCTGAGGATCTCGCTGTATTTAGAAGTTGTCCATCAACCTGGTTCACTCCTGCGAGATCAGGCATGAGAGAAGCCTGTGGCTGTGTCCTTCCCCCTCCTCTGGAAGACAACACTGCCTTCTCCTTGGAAGCCTCTCCTGCTGGAAGGTGGCATAATGCAGACCACATCTCTAGAAATCTATCAGATTATCTTGCCTACCTACGACAGGAATCCTTTGAAAGGATGTTCTAATTGGATGGGGAAAAGTCAGAGTACAAACAGATTATGCTTCTCCTATTTCTGCCTGTGTAGGAAAGGAGCCCAAGTGCCAGTCAAACACACTGTACTGAAACAGTGCACCTTGGGGAAAACTCTTCTTTTTCCCCTGACAGCTCTCCTGTGAATATTAATTTCTCTATTTGAGTGCCTTCATCTTCCAGGAGCTGTGCAAGTGCAAACATTAACCAACTCCTCTGGTGCAGCAGCTCTTGCAGTGCAGAGTAGGCATGGAGCCAAAAAGGAAGCAGTTGTGGAGATGTTCTGTGTCTGCTGCTGGTTGTTATTTGCTGCTTTGGGCAGATTTAACATGATTACCACGTGTGATGTGATGAGTCTGGTGCATATAATATATGCAGGCATCTGATATGGTATTTATGTTCTGATAGGTCACAGGAAGGAGAGCTGATAAACACAGATAAATGTACAGGTATTCTGCATTGTACTGTACATGTGGTTTAGTTAAACATAAACCCCAAACACCATTGCCAGATGTATTGCAGTAATGCCAAATACGAATTGTAATGAGGAATGTTTTCCAGCAACCTGTTCTTACCAGGAGGGTGGTGAGTGCTCCCTTTGATGGAGTGATTAATGATACTCAGCAACTGCTCGGACGGTAGGGGTGGAGGCTTTGCTAATTCCATCTGGAAATTCCTTTCCTGGTGCTTAAGGGTAATGAAGATGATCTTCTCCCTGCAGTTAACAAATCTTGTGTCAGGGGAAGGGATCTGAAAGAGATTTTGGGCCAGTTACTGTTTCTGTGTGGCATTAGAGAGATCTGAACGGCCAGAGTAGTTCCTTTCTGGTACCTGTGGGGAGCTGCTCATTTAACCACTTGTTTGCAATTCATGTGGTATAAACACAAGTGTGATTGGTGACCAGTGGCACGGGGAAACCATAAACACATCGGCATCTCTTTTATCCACCTCTGGCAAAATCCAGTCAGGTGTGTTCTGAGTGTTCCCAGACTGGCAGACAAAGGCAGCCAAACCTTCCAGAGTGCCCAAAGGTACCAGTGACTCACTGCTGGTGCTGGTGTTCCCTCTCAATAGATGTATCTTCAGGGGTTCCTGCACTATTTTATGCTTCAGCAGTTCTGTAGATGTTTGTCTTCAGCTTCTCAGCCAGCTGTTTGTGAGCTGATTGTTGGTGTTTGCTAATGTCCTATAACTTTTATAGCTGCTTGAAGTCCTCAGGAACTGAAAGAGCATTATCAGCTTCCTCCACACTTCTTCAACTTGCAGCCTGTGAGAAACAGGATAGTTAAAGGCTTTTCTTTTTATTGTGATTCATAAGTTTTTAGGGGTTTATGCAAATTAAAATAGGCATTATTAATAAGATGTTAATGAGCCCATCCCTTAGGTACTGCTTATAAAATCAAATCTATAGTGAGTTGGGTATCTCTTTGTATTGAAAATAAATTTGACATCTTTTGTTAATCTTTTGGATAATGAAATATGAGCTCTCTGGGTGATACCAGCCTTGGTCACTTCCTCTCCCCAATGAATCAGAGAAGTCTGGAAAATTATGAGACTGATAACACATTTTCCAGTTGGTGCTGTCTGGGGCAGCGGATGGCATCTCCCCTCTCAGAGCCATGGCACCCCCAATTTCACAGCCTCCCTTGGTGGCAGAGGCTCTCAGTTCTGTATCTCCTTTCCCTGCTCCTTTAGAAGATTTTGGTATCTGCCCCCAGCAATGTTCTTTGCACAGGAGTGTCCGACTGGCTGCAATTCCCAGGGGGCACATGGTGGGATGAGGCTTTGGGCATGTGATGTGTCCTGGGGTTCCATGGGGTAATGCAGTTCAGGCTCATGGCAGCATTCAGGTCTCATCCCTCTGCTGTCACTGCTGCCCTTTGCGTGCACTTCCTGCCTCTCTCCTGCCCATACCTGTGCCTCCCGTCACACTGCCCCGTGCCTGACCCTGGATGCACAAAGGGTGGCTGCTGCTTGGAGTGCTTCTAAATTCCCACTTAACACTGACTTTACTTCGTGGGTTTTCTAGAGGAACTCAAGTTTTTGTTTTCATTTTCTTTCTATTTTGGTTTTATTAAAAGGAAAAAGCAAGGAAATTCCTGTCCAGCCTGCAGAATGTAGCTGTCAAGAGAAGTGGCTTCATTTCTCTTTCTTAAAGCCTTGAGTAGCCTGTTATACTTAAGACCAAAAATGGGCAGTCTTCTTTATGTGATGCTTTGAGTCTCTTGTATGATGGTGCAGGGGAGTAGCTGTAGTGAAACATAGGCTCTGCTGAGATTGGCAGGAGGAGAAAAAAGCAGAGCATGCCATTTCATTTCTATGGTGTTCTGATTCCCTCCTACCAGCCTGGAAATGCTGAGTGAGAGCCTTTGTCTGGCATATGGGGATTTGGAGAACTGTTGCTAATTACAGCAGTTGTGCTATCTCGCTTAAATGGCTTAAATAATATATTAAGTGCCTTTATGATCTCCCACAACACGCTGGAATGCAAAGAAGTGCATTTTCTGCTGTTTATGGCAGGAGTAACTTAGAGAACATTAATCTGCACAAAAAATGGCGTTTGATGTTTTATTGCTTGTGTAACTCCCAGTGGGGTCTCTAGATGCTCAGGTCCCATTGTGCAGGGTGTTCTCCAGAGGCAGGGCGTGAATTTCCATCTTGGAAGGTGAGGTTTAATCAAAGGGAAAGACACTGTGATGGCTGCAGGGATGACAGAGAAGGGTCATGGGACACTGCTGGTCAAGCATTGTGGAGTTAATGTAAGTCTCATGGTGAAGGTAAAAAGTGTGGGGCCTGAAGGAGGACCACAGGCAGTCACATTCTAACTTATTTAAGGAGTATTCCCATTGTTTTAATTAAAATTTAATTTGAAATTGGAAACAGGTTAGTAAGCATCCTATCTAGAGGTGGGAGTATTCCAGGGTCCAGATTAGTACTTATCCAGAAAAAGAAAGGTATTATGTCTGCTCAGGAATCTTTTTTTTACCCCATTTCATGTTTTTATTTAGTAAAAATTCTGTTAGTCATCTGTTTCCACCCAGGCTCCCGTGTCTCTTGCTTCTAAATCTCCAATTTCTATTTCTGCTATTGTACCTAATGTTTAGAGAAAATGTGAGAAGAGCGTGCTGTGAATATCTTGTTGCTGGATCTGGTGTGAGGAATAACTGTGGAGCAGCTGAGCAGTGCTAGCCAAAGGCTCCAAGAGCCTGGGAAGGCACACGTTGAGGAGGGACATAAACCACAAAGTGACAACGATTGGCACATTCTGACCCATAATTTGGTTTAGTTTGACATAGCTCTCTGTAAAATCACAAGTTCTGTTAGAATATGCTGGTAATTAGCAATATTTCACCTATTTGAAATTAACAAGCTCTGCAGAGTAGAAAAAAAAAAGAGCTACTTTTGTCTGGTTTTGCTTGCTAGTAGCTTGAAAACAGGGAGGTGAGAAACTTGTGTCAAATCTTGAAGTATAATTTTGCAATTAAAAGACTGGGGAGAAAGTGTGATCTGAAGACCTTCAGTTTCCTCACCATGACATAAAATTAACAGCTCTCTTCATTCTCATTCTGACTTAATATTCCTGCAGAGAAGGAAGCAGAAAGAACTCCCTAGGCTGGCTTCAGTGGAATGGAGGAGCTGTTACTTAGGCAATAACAGGGTACAGGCTGGGAGGGATTTGGGTTGGCGTTAGCTGGCTAATGCCTGCACAATGATCTGGATGTTATAATGTGATATATAACTAAAGCTAAAAACAGAGAGATGCTCTCTGGGCAATAGGAAACTGTTTAAAAGCATCTCCTGATTAGTTTCCCAGAAAATTTCAAGGTCGTACATGCACCAGCTTGCACGGATGCACAGCTGGCACCTCATCACTAAAGCCAGCAGAATCTCAACTCAAAGGCTGTTAGTGAACTGTGTGGGTAAAAATAGAAGGATAAATTGCAACTACCTGAAAGTGGAAGAAACAGCTGGGAAGTGATAAGAGAAAGTGAAATGAGTGAAGAAACTCTTGCCCATCATTGTGGTGTCCAAGTGCTTTAAAAGAACTTCAAATTGCTCCTTCCTTGAATGTACCAATTTTCTTTTTCAAACTGTGACAATTTGGCAACCTCCATCTACCCTGAACTTATCTTCTATTGCTAAGAATCTGCTCAAGAGTCTACTCCATACTCCAGGCCTAAATTTTATTACAATGGCTGGGTCAAAAGCTTTTCTAGGAGTAGCTGGATTTTTACCCAGAGGCTGAGTGAGTGCCAAAGGCTTTTATGGATCAATTAACCATATGTTTTATAAAATAAATATACAAGCAAATACTTAATATAGTAGGCAAAATTCTGATTAACCCCAAATGCTTTACCTTGCTGCAAGGGCACAATCGATCCACCGAAGTGGCAAGGTAAAATGTTGGACCCATGCATCCAGCAGCGATCTGTCATGTTTGGGTTTGGGAGTCCTCCGGAACACATCAACAGGCACTGAGTGTTCAGCTGAAACGACAGCAAAACAACCTGGTTATTGGTGTCCTGCAGTGGCTCACTGCTGTATGCAGGGGGTGAGGTGGCTGGAGCAGATGGCAACCCATCAGACTCTTTTAGTTGCCTTCTTGGCTTGATCAGGCAGTTTTTCACTGACTCTGATTACAGGCATGATGCCATCTTAGATAATGCCTCTTGATAAAGGACTTTAAGATCCTTAATTACTATTATTAGCCATTTGACACCATAAAATAGAGGTCTGCTGTTTTAATGCCTGTTTCACCCCTGTCTGTAGGGTGTCTGGAGGGTCCTTAACAAAAACAGGGAGGTGGAACTTCTGGAACCTGATCAGAGGTAATGTGTGCTTGCCAGCATAAAAATGTGTGTGTGTGCACACATTTGGATATGCCATTGTCCAGAGCTCTTTTACTCCACGTTGGGAGAGCACTGAACTGAGACATCAGCCTGTTGGCAGGGGCATGAAGGCTGGCAAGTTTCTCTGTTTGGGGATGTCCTTTGTTCAATGTTTGAATCGGGTGAAACCTTAATTAGCAAATAAGAAGCTTTGGCCTTCCCTTCCAAGTTCTGAAGCAGAATTAAGGGAAGTGCCAGGATGTATCAAATGACACAACAGTCCTGGCTCCGTGGCTTTTGTTTTACCCTGCTGCCCCGCTGTTTTGAGATGCGCTTCCCACTGTATCAGCTGCTGGCAGAATGTTCCCCAAGTTGGTCCGTGTTTGATGCTTTGGTGTTGCTTTCTCTGTACACAACAATCAAACTGCTGTGGTGCTGGGGACCCTGTGAGCAGCAGCCTTTGAGCTGAGAAGAAAGCAGCCCTTTCTTTGAAGGGGAGAGGTGCCCTGTGGTGCCACTGTGGCAGGTCCCTGCCCGCTGTGCACCATGCTCCGGGGGCCACGCAAGCTCCTCTTTCCACAATGCAATCTGGACCTTCCTGGAGCAGAGTCAACATTAGTCACTTCTTGCAAAGCCACTCCTTTCATTTGATCTTCTGGTATTAATTATTTGCACTTCCTCTTGTCACAACACTTTTTTTTTTTTAACTGCCCTGGATGGAACTGCAGAGAGATCCTTTACCTCCATTCCAACGCTGCAGTGGTTTCTGTCTACAAGAGAGCACAGAATTGCTTTTATCAAACATATTTCTTTTCCCATTGTTTCCTGATGACAGATACTACTCTTAATCTACACAGAGACAACACTTTGAAATGGGAGATCTCTGTTCCCATCAATTGTTGGTATGCTGATAAATCATAGCATGTCTCGCTTTCTGAATGACACATGTCTGGATTACAATCTGCCTCTTTTTTGTCACAGTTTTTCAGTGCTAACAACAGCCTTGCCAAAGCTCATCTGTTCTCTTAGTGTGCACTCCAGCAGGCTGATTAATTCTGTCACACTTTCCCTGTATAAGGCATAATCAAACAGGTTGATAGAAAATCGTGAAGGATGTGATATTTTTATAAATATCCAGTGCATTACACTTACCTCGTGACTGCTATTAGCTGCGGCACCTTGTTGCTCCTGGGTTGGAGGAGCATCAGCAAAGTCTGCCAGGAAAAAAAGAGTTTGTGGGCCTCAAGTGTGATTGTGCCACCCTTCCACACACAGGGAAGCCTTACTGAGGAAAATATCAAGAGCGGAGAGTGCCTTATGGTGTTTTCTTCTCTTTCAAAGCAAGTGCAGGAAAAGTGGGGGATCACTTACCCACAAACCTTAAAATAGCTGTGAACGTGTGTGACGTGCCTCACTTTCCTGGGTTGTGTAGATCCCACTATTAATAACAGGAGCTGGAATCATGGATTGAGCAGTAATGTGAGCAGCACTTTGAGTGCTTTAAACATGTCACGGGCTCCCTGAACAAAAACATCCGGGGTAAGTGGCTCAGCAGAAACATTTGTTAATTCCCTCATAAAGGGGTGGGAGAATTAAACAGAGGTAGCCCCCAGCTCAAATGAGATCTGAGGGATGCTTCCACTTCCCTTGCTGCCTTTTCCAGAGCCTGGGCAGTGCTGCCCAAACCCTGTTCCCGTATCTGCCACAACCTGATATACAGGTCTGGCGTTCGGCACGCGTGGGTGTGCAGAGCAGGGCTGTCACCCCCACGCTGTACTGTCACCAGAGCTCAGCCCTCTGGGACAGAGGGACGCGCTGTTCTCTCCCGTGTCCCCTCCCCGCTTGCACCTCAGCAGGAAAAGGAGGGGATAAGGTGTCCGCAGCAGAGAATGATGCCAGGGCAAGGGCCTGGCTGTTGGGGCAGGGGCAGCTGTGTCGGGGGGTGGAGATGGGCAGCTGCTCCAACAAGTCACGAGAGTCCTGGGAAGAGAGGATCTCTAGGGCAAGTATGAAAAGAGAGGTGCCCTCAAACTGGAAATGAGGGGGAAAATCCCAATCAATTCATTCCAAGAGTCCCCTGGCTACACCACACTGCAGCTCTGGTGACCACTGCCTTCACTGACATGTCCCTTCAACAAGGGGGATGATTTTAATTTAATTTAAATTTTTTTAAATTAAATTTTTCATTTCCCCCTGCAGTATTCCACTACAAAGTTCATGCTGGCAATAGTGTGGGAGTACAACTTATATGACAATAATAGGAGGGACCTGGTAAGAATCTGTTCCTTTTATTTCCCCCCTAGTTCATATAAATCTGTAGCAAATGTCACCCTCTGCTTCCACTCTAAACCACTTGTTTCCTAGAAAATGTGGGATGTGATAGAAGTTTCAATTTGCATATGTAGTTCTGTTGTTCTTTGAGGAAGCCTTTTGTATTTCCCCTCTCCCCCTGATAACATCAGAATCAGACTGGCAGATGATGATTCGGGGTATTTTGCTCATTCACCAGTTCACTGTAATTCGATATGAAACCATTTAGCTCTGACCACTGCAGACCTGCAGTGACTGAGTGCTTTTATTGCACCTTGCATTTTCTGCTCTTCTTAGAGTGTGCTCTACTGCACTCCTGTCAGGCTGCCTGAAGCAGGAAGGGGTAAAACTTGTCATGTGTTTGTCCAGTGCCAAGAACAGTCCTTACAAAATTAACAATATCCCAGGGTGGGGAGACAGGTATTGGGGAAAGAGGCACAGATTTAGAAGCCAACAACAGAGCAGGGCCTCAAAGTTGCATTTTTGGCTTCTGTTTTAGTGAATGTGAGTCAGGAAATCCTAAGGCCTTACACTGCTCTTCTCAGAACTGTTTTTGAGTCACTGCAGCAGTTCCACTGTTGTTCGGCTCATCCCTTTTGAGTTCAGGCCTTTCCACTGTGACTCCGAACACCTTCTCCTTGCAGATGCCCGCTGCAGGCTGAGCTGGAGCTGGAGTGTGTGGATTTTTGCCTGTTCCTGTAGCCTTGGACTGCAGCAGCCCTCCTGGAGCCCAACAGCTGCTGTGCTGCGAGGCTCCCGCAGCTCCTGAGCAGCAGTAAATACCTGCTTTGCCTCAGATCCTAGACAGCGATGCAGAGACACTTAAAGATATTGGCTAAGTGCTTGTGAATTAGTTTTTGATTAGCGAATAATTAAATAAATTCTAGCAATCCAAAGGCCACGTGCCCAGTTCAATTTGCATACGTAGCACTTCTCTGTGACAAGAGAGGAGCTCAGTTCCTCTAATGCAAGTCTAAATTTGCTGTATCTTAATTTGATTTACCTTTGACACAGCATTTAAATAGCAGCAACATCTATAATCTTGTACTCCCCAACAAGGCTTCACTAAAAACTTACTGCCAGATCTAATCCACGGTTAGCACACACAGCCTTATCTCTGGGTTCCTGCTTCAGTGCCTTTGAGAACATGCTTAATTTAATCTGAACAAAGCCTGCCATCGGGAGCCTCCAGCCTGGCTTTCCAATCCAGAGTATCTTTGTGATTAAATTTAGTGCAGGCCATGGTGTGTACAAGGCATCCAGTAAATGATTTTGAAGCGCTCTTTAAACAAAATTCTGCTGGTTCTTGGACACCGTCTGTGCCTCTGGGACATGAGGGATGCCACTTTAGTTGGGGTTTCTTTGAAGTGTCATACATTTTCTTTGGAAAGAGGTCTGGGTTTTTTGGTTAATATGAAATGCTAACCATTATTATGAACCATCACTCCAATCCCTTTTTCTTCCCACAGTGGAAGGAACTCCTCACTAGAGGGTTCTGCTTCTTAATTTGCACCAAATACCCAGTCAGCTCTCTGTGACTTTAAGCTGGTGGCAGGATCTGATTTGTAATTATATTTTCAGACACTCTTTTTTTTCCATGATTTAGCTGTCACTAAACCCCCTATACTGTCTGATAATCTCTGCTGCCTGAGAGCAGGGTCTGTGTGAACTAAAAGTAGAGGTTCTGTCATGACATAACAGATAAAAATGGAATAATTTTGCAAACTGTGGTGGCTGTAGAGGCATCAGGTCAGAGTTGTCTTGGCAGGGCCCCTCACTGCAGGGTGCAGATGAGCCAGGCCTGGCAGTGTTGTGTCAGGTCTCTGGTGAGCCTTGGTATTCAGGGGTTTGTTGTTGCTCTCTAGTAAGAGCCTTAGGACAAATAGTCATGGAGAAATTGGCCTGAAAACCAGAAGGAATTGGTGTGGAGCTGTCTTACCCCACCACTGTAGCTGCTTCCTGCTCTAACTGCTTTCTCTAACTGCTCTGCCAGTTTGGGGCTGGCTGTGTCCCAGTGCTGCTTGTTCCAGGCAAAATGGGACTCTATCACTATCTTTGTAATTCAGAGGAGAAACCAAAACATTAAAATATTGTTACTGGACGTGAGGTCACAGAGGAACACGACAGCAAAGTCAGGAATTATACCCCATCTCCTCAGCTGAGAGTTAATACTTTAAGAATGGGATCCATCACAAACAGAGCATGACTCTTGGAATGTCATGGAATATTTCACTTAATCACAACATAAAACAGATTTCTCCAGCTGTTTCTGGTATTGCCAACTTGGGCTTTTGACTGACACGTTGTCATGTTTGTTGAATTAATTCTTAAATGTTTTAGAAAGTTTATTTTGTATCTAAATTGAAAGCTGCTTGGTGAGGGACTATGTTGAGAAGATACATGTAAAAGTAGGGTAGGAATAGGAGGACATGTATCAAGGGAGCTTATATCCTCTTATTCCCCTGCTACCTTTACATTTACCTTTACTCTTTAAATGATAAATACATAACAAGTGGCTGATGGGGAAAAGTATATTTCCATCAATTTCATTTATATTTTAAAAAAAATCACTTAAGTTCTCCCTATCATCCTTACAGTCTATATTCCAGGGAGGTAAAAAGTCCCTCGTGGCTGATTTTTATGCTTGAAAATTACACGTTTTTTTGATATGCCACAAATCTAAGATAAAACCAATTCAGAAAAGATATAAGGAGGCTTTATGAAGCTTATTTCATTTGTAGTGTGTTTGCACTTGGGTTACATGAGGAGAAATTTGGCCTTCGAGCCCGCGTCTCTGTAAGCAGCATTCCTGGCTTTGCATATCAGATATGAAATTTGTTTGGAATGTTTGCTATAAAAATACCTACGCATGAACTTACATCAGCGAGAAAGAAACTTCGGCTTGACCTTTCTGCAGCTCTGATGTGGCAAGATCATTCCGTGCGGAAACAGTAACTTAGGGAATGACTCGCAACTCGTGTTTTCACAGGCTTTGTTTCAGCGCAGGAACAATCCTTGGAACAAGCTGCCCTTAGAAATCAGTGTTTTCTTTCACACTCCTTATTTTCTGCTCGGGAGTGACCCAGGGTAGGTTACCAGGCTTAATGTTGTAACAAAGCCATTTGGGAAATCCTCCCATTCTGTGTCAGTCCTGGGCTGAATACTAAAAGCAAACACGCTGGAGAACAGCAAAGGGCAGTGGTGGTTTTGATCCTTTTACAATTCAGCGCGTGTTTCTGTTTCAGACAGTGAAAAGACATTTTAATGGAACAGGAGCCTCCTACTGTCACCCCAGGCCTGCAGCCCTGCGACTTAGAGGACTTTTTGAGGAGAACCACCGTGCCCTGAGAGGTTTGAGGGGGTTGAGGGGCTGTTCCCTCTGAGAGGTTCGAGGGGGTTGACGGGCTCATCCTGTAAGGTTTGAGACGCTGATCCCCTATGAGTTTTTTGGGGGTTGAGGAGCTGATTCCCTGTTTAAGGGCATTGAGGGGATGATCCCTGTGAGGTTTGGGGG
This sequence comes from Corvus kubaryi, assembly GCF_017639235.1. NCBI lineage: Eukaryota > Metazoa > Chordata > Aves > Passeriformes > Corvidae > Corvus > Corvus kubaryi. Next base: position 9,221,292 of record NW_024581088.1, read on the forward strand.
GCTGAGGGGCTGTTCCCTGCGAGGATCGAGGGGATTGACGGGCCGTTCCCTCTGCGGTTTGAGGGCGCTGCAACTCTCACCCTCCCACAGGAGACTGGGGCTGTTCCGCCGGGGGCCCCATCGCCTTTCTCCTCTCCCCGGTGCACGCTACGGGAAGCGCTGACAGCTTTCGCAAGCGACACATTCCGAAGAGCCCGTGCCGGGGCAGAGCCTTGTCCTTCCTCCTCACAGCTCCTTCTTCTGCGGCCGAGGGGCGAACCCGGAGCCGAGGCACCGTGAGCCCCGGCCGCCGGTGCGCTTCCCGCGCGGACGCCCGGGAGGGGGGGGGGGGGGGGGCGGGGGGGGGGGGGGGGGGGGGCCACCCCGCGCTGCCCCCCGCCAGCGGGCGGTGAGGCGGCACCACCATGACGGACCCCGCGCGGAGGCACTTGGCGCCGTACGGGCGCTCCCTCGGGCTCCTTCCCCGCACCCTTCGCCCCCCACTCTGCTATTTATTTATTTAGTTATCTTATCTATTTATTTATTTGTCTCTCTCCCCTTATTTAACGCGGCCCCGGCAGGGCCCGGTCCCCGCCGCCGGTGCCGTCCCCTCCCGCCGGCCTCGGCCCGGCCTTCGCCTGTCGCTGGCCGGCTCTTCGCGGGCAGCCGGGATAAATCGGGAAACGCTGCCATCCCGGTGTGACAGGGCTGTCAGCTCCCGGCTCTGCCGTCCCTCCCGCTCCTCGTGTTTACTTCCCCGTGCTCGGGGATCACGCATCTGCAGCTCCGCATGGAAAGATGGATGTGGCGTGCGTGGTTCGGGGTTGATGTCGCTGTTTTAGCCCGGTTTAGGGTCCTCCCGGAGAATTTAAAGAGGAACTAGCGAAAGGAAAACATAAACAAGCTGAATGGTGAATGCTTGCAGCTGCAGGGCTCCAAGGCGACAGCAAGCTACACCCTGGAAGCTGTCTGACTCTGGAACTGATAGCCAAGTCCAAGGACAAAGAGGGACAGGAATTTTCAGCAGTAAATGGTTTGCAGGGAGGACAGGTGTTTGTAATTGTTGCCCTATTGTGCGTTCACGTGATGCAGTGCAGGTAAAGCAGCTCACCTGTTTGATATTTAAAGCCCTGATAGAATTCATGAGCTCAAGCCAATCTATGGCTGCCCTTTTTATTCCTGCTTACATGTGAGAGGCATGTCAGGAGTGATTAGGGAAAACTGGGAGGAATCCACTGCGTGTTAACTGAAAGAGAAACAAATTGATGTGAAATTGGGTTTTTGTTAAATATCTTCTAGTTGGTTTTTTTGTTTTTTTGGTTTTTTTCTGGTGGAGCCTCTGAGGGATGCCATGTCAGATAGGAAATGGAGCAGTGTAGTGTCAAGCAGGAGAAACAAATGTATGATTCAAAGTCACTTGCGTTACAGATTTTAAACATAACAGCCCTGAAGAATTTTCACTGCTAGTGAAAGTATAGGAAGTCTTTGAAAGCTTTGGTGCATGTATTTTTAGAAGAGCTGGAGTTAAAAATGCAACTTGGTAGAGGTGTGAAGTTAAATATATCAGGAGGCGTTTGAAATAAGCTGTTTGGTGGAAAATACAGTCATTTGGTCACGATGTATATTCCAAAGTTCCTAAATAAGAAAAAACAAGTGTTTTGAATTTTAAAGTTAGATTTAAACTCTTACACTGCTTCAAAATCAAGGGAGTTGATCTGGATGTTTCATAATTAATAAGATTGGTTTCTGAAAAAGTTATTTGAAATTATTTCGGTGCAGTGGATATAATACTTTTCTTTGTCATTTTTTGGATGTTTTTCTTCTCTATATGAGACATTCAATACTGTTTTTCTGTAGGAGACCAGAAAGGTTGTTTTAGGCACTCTGTTATACACCAATGTTTTGCTAAATAACTATGTTGTTTACTTAACCAGTGAACCACTGTATGTATAAAACAGGCCAGTTATCAAAACGTTATTTGTTAGACCATTCTTACTTCCACAGAACCTTGCTGGTACTTGTGGCATTTCTGTGGACACAAACAGAGATAACAGATAAATGCAAACGTTAAAAAAAGAAAGCCAAATATATTTATTTCCAGTTAGATCCACCTTCTCTAGCATTGTTTCCTGGTTGTTAAATGCCGAGAAAGTTTTGTATTAGGTGATATTGTTCAAATTTTTCAACTGGAAATTCTTCATGAGTAATCAGTAGTGGTTACCTGTACTTGTGGTAATCATTCAGAATGCTGTGATCATATTTTTGAGTCACCAATTTGAATTTCAGTTGTTCAGAGTATCTGGAAAAACAGTGCTTCTGTAAGCTTCAGAAAATAAGGCCGACTTTTAAGCAATTTCATTTATTGCAATTCCATTTTGGTAGTAGCCAAAGGTTGTGAAGGTGAGGGGAATTGCAGTTAAAGGCTCACAATATAAATAACTGTAGCTAAAATGTAACTTCTGTTCAAGGAGATGAAAGTGCCAGAGCAGGCTGGTGCTGATGGCCTTTTCCACCCCTGAGCAGGAGATGGTCCTGCTGTTTTATTTTCTTCCTGCTCCTTGGCACAGGCAGCTGACACTGCTGTGGTGACGTGGCCCTGGGGATGGGGACAGTGAAGTTGTCCTGTGTCCACCAGTGCAGGTCACAGGACTCTCATCAGCCTCTCTGAGATCTGTGTCTGCCTGTGCAGCTTGGCAATGGAAAGCAAGGGATGCTATTTTAGACATCTCTTTTTATGAATTTTGCCAATTGTGGTCATCTTATTTATAGTAGCCAGAAGCACAAAGTAATGTTGCTGTGGAAAAGGTATGAGATGAGAAGTGAGGAGAGCTATTCCTGACCCCATGGACCTCCTTTTGAGGATGGATTCTTTGTGAGGAGATTAAATTCTTGGGCAGGTTGTTAGAGGTGAAGTAGGAAGTGCTTTGTTCCAAACTGAGCATAAAACTGTTGGTTATTTTATCAAACTAAATTTGTGATGGCATGAACTGGTACTGTGGCTCTTGAGCTTGTTGCTTTTTTTCCTAGACCTGAGCTCCAACAACAATTTTCTTCCTAGGGCAGTGCTGCAAGTCAGTCAGTTTTGGTGCCTTTTCCAATGTTTGCCTCTGATTTCCCACTTTTCTCCTACCTCCTTGTCCATCAGGCTGTCTGGGTGCTCTGGCCTTGCCTTATGCCAAGGAGATGGTGCTCTAAAGCCTGCCTTATCTTTTAGTTCTCCTGCTGCCTGTCTTGACACCCAATTCCTTAAAGGGCTGTCTTTGGGCCGATAAAACTTTATAGAAGGAAGAACTTTTTATCACTATTGTATTAGCTCCAGCACAGCAGCTCCTGTACTGTGTATGCACTGTTGTGTATGGAATATTTTAATAAGAATTCTCCAGGAAAGAGATGCCTACATGGTATTGGTGGCCAGTTTATTTCAAATCCCTAAGGACTGTATTTTCCAGTGGCTGTTAATGTGTTCTGCTTCAGTAACTTTCAGAGGATAATCGTAGACTGAGCATAAATTTATGTATGTACTTGTGAATTATGAAACTGTAGAATCTGTAGTCAAAGTTTCTGTGAATGCTACTTAGAGCAGGTGTAATTCAGGCCATTTCCAGCTAAATTATCTATGCTAACTATTGAGTCAGGGAACCACTTAAAAGAAATGTCAGTTAATAGTCACAGATCTGTCAAATTTGGGCCGGAGAGGAAGGAAGAGTTTTCCTTCTGCTCAAAGCAAGATAAAATTTTTGTTTCATATGTGCAGCGTGGAAGAAGGGGAGCTGCCACAACATCAGCATGGTCAGTGAGCATAGAATTTGGAGAAATGGGTGACTGCTGATAAATCCATTTCATTGTGTTTGGTCTTGTGCACAGTGATCTCTGAGAAAAAGAGCAAAATGAAAGCACAAAAAGAGTGCTGTTGTTGGAAAATGTACATGCAGTTAAAATGCCAGCTAACAGTGAAGCAAAACTTTCAGGTGTATCAATTGCACAGGTTTTGCCTCTGGAGAGCTCATGGAATAGTGGTTTTTGAAGGCAGTTTTCTCCTCTGGTTGTCTGTCTCTGAGATGGTACCAACACCAAGCCCATCAAAGTAACAAAAACCCGCTCTAATGCACAAGAAGGTTGGTTAGCGTGTGCCAGTAATGACTAATGATGTGTGATGGGCAGAGGATAAATCTTGCTAATGACCTTTTGTGTCTTGATTGAATTTGAAAAATAGCTACATTTGTTTTATTTAAATCAAGGCAAATATATCTGGTGTCTGATCATTAACATCCTCAAGCGTACAGATGTCATAAATCTGACAAAAGGATGATGGAAAACTTGTGCAAATATATAATCATCTATTTGAGGCTGTCGATCTCAGCCTGGTGACAAATCCATGGACTCAGCCCTTGAACCCATGGAAAACTGCTTTTTATTACTCCGGATTATGAAATTAACTTTTTAAATCCCAGACATCTTTTTAGGAAAAACGATCAGGGAACCATTTTAGTGGTTTATTCTCTTCTTTCTGTATTCCACAAAGGCGATTGCTCTGCTTTGTTTTCTCTCATATCTGAAAACCAGAGCTTGACCACGATAGGGAGGTGAAGGTTCTTCAGGATATGTTGTTTTCTAAGGGTATAAACCTGTGTCTTTCTGAGCCTTGAGTTTCAGAGGCATGTGGTGAAAGTGCCTAGAAGTCTCATAGCCTTTTTTTTAGCTACCAGAATGAATAGAATCCACTGTGGAGACTGTCTAGATTCTATAGCGAGGCTTGTTATATCAGCCAGTATTTGATGGCTTCAGGGCTCTGTCATATGATGAAAGCAGGTATGAATGCAGAGCTTCACACTTCCTGTTTATAAAGCTGCAGAGCTACAAGTGGCCGCTCAAATTCACAGAGCAGTAATTATTTCACAACTCTGGCATTCAGTTGTGGTGCTTGTTTTGGGAGGGCACCTCAGTAGTCTCTGCTGAGCATGTACTACAAGGCAGGAGTGACTTGGGGAATTCCACTGAAACTTCCACGAACTGATGAGAAGATGCTTCTTAGAATCACAGAGTGGTTTGGGTTGGAAGGGGCCTCAAAGATCGTCTTGTTCCACCCTCCTGCCATGGGCACCTTCCGTGACACCAGGTTGCTCCAGCCTGGCCTTGGACACTTCCAGGGATGGGACAGCCACAGCTTCTCTGGGCACCCTGTGCCAGGGCTGCCCCACTCTCACAGGGAGGAATTTCTTCCTCATATTCAGTATAAGCCCACTCTCTGTCAGTGTGAAGCCATTCCTCCTTGTCCTGGCACTCTGAGCTCTTGAAAAAAGTCTCTCTCTGTGTTTCTTATCAGCTCCTTCAGGTACTGGAGGGCTGCAATTAGGTCACTCCAAAGCTTCTCTTTTCCAAGCTGAACAACTCCAATTCTCTCATCCTTTCCTCCCAGCAGAGCTGCTCCATCCCTCTGATCATCCCGGTGCCACCTCCTCCTCTGGACTCCAGCAGCTCCAAGTGGAGCTGCACCTCCTTCTAGAGTTGCACGTCAGGGTGGAGGCAGCTCTGCAGGTGGGGTCTCACCTGAGAGGGCAGAGGGGCACAATGCCCCCTTTCCTGCTGCCCACACTGTGGGATCAGCCCAGGACACAGCACATGTCCAGCCTCTCCCTTGCACCAGCACCCCCAAACCTTTCTCCCTACAACTGCACTTGATCTGTTGGAAGAGAGTTGGTTTTTAATCTGTAATTCTTCAGCTGCTAAATTGCAGCCACCACTTTCTCCTTTACCTCAGGTTCCAAGTTTAGAGAAGTGAACTCAGTGGGTTTCAACCTCTTGCTTAGAACTACCCAAGTTATTTCCTATTGGAAATGAGGAACATGGTGTAGTAAACTCAGCTAACAGTAACTTTCCTTTCCTGAGATACCTTTTGTGGTCTTTAGAGGCTCTTTACGAAATGCCAGTTGAAAACTTACAAATTAGGGGTAAATATTGCCACCTGCTTGGGCTTCTGGGCGTGCTGTGGTTCTGTGGGAGATGATTGCATCCTTTTAGTAGGTTTTTAGTAATTCTTAGATGGTTCCCAAGCACAGTAGAAACTTGGTGATTGCTCAAATGCTGGATGTGCAGAGAGTGATGCAAGTCTGAGAAAAGAGGATTTAAGAATGTAGGTGTTCCGTAAATAAGAAGAAGTTGATCATCTTAAAGGCAAAAACCCTCAAAAAGTTGAATTATGATTCAGTAAGTGTTGGGAATTCTCTGGTTTCTCACTTCTCAGGTGAATCATGTCTCTAAATATGAGCAGGCTCACAATATTAGCTGCAGTTTTGTCCTGTCAGCGTGTTACTGGAGATTCCAATCAAAGCAGTCAGAAAAGCTGCCAGGGGAGTTTAAATAGATATCATTCCAGCCATGGGGCTGGAGGTCACAGGATAAGCTGAACAAATCCTTATTTTGAGTGTTAAATATCTTGATATAAGTGAAAAGACCACTATCAGGCTATTCTGTGTGTAATACATTTTCTTACCTTGATGTAGACTAAAACTGAGTCCTCAAAACATTTATTTGGATTATAGATTATATGCCTATATATCTCATGGGTCATAAAACTGAGCTTTATTTCTTGTATTTTAATCAATGACATCAGTTATTTTCATGGTTTCTAATCAGTTTCTAGTTTTTACTCCTGTAACAGCAGGCCTTTTTTTTTTTCCTTTTGGTTTTTTTTTTTTAATATACATGCCTGGAGAAAGTTGTTGAACTTTCATCCTTAGAGGTTTCCAAGCTCTGCCTAGACAAAACCCTCCGGAAGCTGGTTTGAATTCAGCCTTGACCTAGTTTCAAGCACAAGGGTGAACCAAGTGACCTCCTGAGATACTTTCCAACCTGATAGATTCTATAAAATATTTCTGTTCATCTTGAATTTTGGAAAGCCTTGTTTTGATGAAGTCCTAAATCTACCTGACAGTGTCTTACGGGGGGGGGGGGGGGAAGACAGAAATAGAAACTAGGAAGTTGTTCAGAGTGAGATGAAGCATCTCTAATGAAATGTGAAAGAAAAAAAAAATAAGAGTGGGCTACTTTGAATACTGTTTACTTGACTTATAACAGTCTCAGGCTTTCTGGCTGCTGGCACTATGGCAGGAATGAGTACAACAACCCTCACCCCTTTCCTCTGCTCAAGGGAACTCGGCCCACTGTCTCCTTTCATAAAATAAGTAAGGCATTCAGTTCTTTAGTACTCAAGAAAATGAAATCAGATTCAAAAAATGGGCCTCTGAAGGGATAACAAGCCTTGTGAGAATGAAAAAGAACATAGCATTAAGAAGTAGTGTGATGAGGTGAGGCATGAAGTGTCTATTGAATTCTGTAAATTAAGATTATTGTATGACTCCTGCCTTGAGGTAGGACTGCTTAGGATTTGTCTGTATTTAAAAACCCAGATGTTACTAATATCTGTCATTCAAAAAGTGTCACTATCTTCTGAAAATTGAGTGTATCTTGGTTAGGTTGTGAATTCGTACATTGATATAAATCATTTGGTATACAAGGAGGTCTAATGAGTCTTGAGCTCTTAGGACATCTGTATGACTTAGTTGTTAACTATTACTAAAATAATCCTGCTCTGTTTTGGTCCAAGAAGAAGTTTCAAATGCTGTGAGCTTACAGAAGACTGATGGAGGAGGGGTAGGACAAGTGTTGCATTTTCAAATAGCAGAATTGTTTCTGTCCACTGACCTTAGTTATTTCCAAGCCTGATGTAAACCAGAACTGCCCAGTTGGGGTTTTTAGGGCCTCCTACAGGCCTCCTTTAGGGCTCTTCTTTGCCTGATGCTTTCCTAGTTTGAGTTTCTGTATAGACAAGGAAGTTCCGTGGGTTAATTCTAATTAAGACTTTCAATTTTTAGGCATTTAAAACCAAGTTATTTCTTAATTTGTTCCATTCCTTGAAGCAGGTGCTTTTTCTATAAGTTATACTTAGTCTGAATTATTGTGAATGTCCATGTGATATTTGCAGTATTGAAGAACTACAAAAAAGCATCTTTAACTTTTAATTTTCATATGAAAAGGTCATTTACATAATGAGACAATGAAGCCTTTGGGCAAAGATGAATGTAGAAGAAAAATCCATTAAGGTAGATTCTGCCTAAGAGTTTGAAAGGGCCTAATTCACCAAACTTTTGAATGCTGGATTATTGCTAGCACTTACTGGAATAAAATTCCCTGCTTGCCTAAAAAGAGTGGCAAAATCCTAATGCACATTTTCTTTTGTGATTTCTTCAGGGACACCTTACCTTTTGTTAGTGATGACTCCATATCTCATAGGCTGTGTAGCTTTAGTGTTTTCAGCTGGGCTGTGTAATAGTAGTTGGCATTTCTTTTTTACATAATGAATTTTAACACCTCTGAGAGGTGGGGTTTTTATGAGGTTGTGTTTACAGTTGAGCAGGGCTGACATGGTCCCTACAGCTGGGGCGTGTTTGGAAAGTGCATGGCTTTGAAATGCTGTTTTATTAAACTGGTGTAAAAGCCCTTCTGTATTTCTGATTTTTAATGGCTATAAACTGAGTTCAGATCTTGGTTTGGCACAAAATGTGTCTGCATGTGGGTTTTGTAGTAGCTCACCAAATCTGCTTAAAAACTGATGCAAGTTATCAATCAGAATTTTTCTATGTAGCCCATTAATTCATTCATTAGAATGTCAATTAAAGAAAATTCCTTAATTATTTTAGTGTTTTTCTGACATGTGCCTAAATTCTAGAGATGTGAGATTCTTGGTTAAATAATCCAATAGTTTAACAAAACCACTGTTCTTATAAAAATCTGGTGACATTTGCTACAAGGCCCTTATTTGGTGGTGTAAAAGAGGCTGTGGCTGAGAAAGGTTTGGACAAGGGATAATCAGGCAGTTTGTAATGACCAGGGTTTATTTCCCACTGTATAAATGTTACTTAATGCAGGACTGGTGCAAGCCCTGAAACAGTTCCTCACTGAATCATTGCCTCCCCTGGAGTGATCAGCTGTCACAGGTAGGGTGACTTGGCAGATCGAGTGACATGCCCTGATCTCCAGGGTGTTCAAATCCTCCCTTTCCTTCTCCTTTCAACGTGTCACAACCCAGGACAAGCCTCTCTCATCTCATGGAAATGTGATTTGGAGGCAACCTGTGCTTTCCATGGGGTGTGTTTGGGGCAAAACAAGGTATTAATGGTGGTGTTAATAAACTGCACAGGTTCATGTGCCCACCAAGGAGGAGTTCTCTGCAAACCAGAGTTCCTGAGACAGGGATGCTCTTGGAACCAGCAGGGCCACCCCTCCCTCGTGATGGGAAGCACTGGACAAACTGTGATGGGATGGGCAGAAATAATGTCTGGCTTTGTCAGACACTGCAGTTCTGACTTTTAGAGTGGTTTTAAATAGTCACTGAGACAGTCTGTACTGTAAAAAGAGATCTGACTTCCTTCTGGTCAGGCTCTGCAGCCGCAGGGCCAGGCAGTGGGAGCTGCTCGGAGCCAGAGCTTCCAACCAGCAGCTACAAAGGCAAAAGGAATCTCTAACACTTATTTTGATGATTTTTTTTTTTTTTAATGTCCAAATCCTTTGAAGCTGTTTCACTTAGTTTAGAATCTGAATTGGGCCCACAAGCTATGAGAGGCAATGTCACTGGGCCAAAATAAGAGATAATTGCATTCTGTATAAAAATGTAGGCTTCATCCTTTCAAAATAAAATCTACTGCAAGCCTTTTGGAATTTTTCCTCAAAACCAGTGATTTTATTCACATCGTAGCTATCTTTTTGTTAGCTGGTCTTTCAGTTGTCATCTACTCACAGTTTGATTTCATGTTAAGTATTTAGTATAGAATGGATGCTGATGTTTCTTTTGTGTTTTGAATGGATGTTCCTTATCTCATATATGATGATAATGGCAGTGCTCAGGGTTTGTGACACTCTCCTGAGCTGAAATATTTTAACAGGAATTTCTCTCTGATCTAAGCTTGCCCTTTTCCAGTGTGAACCCATTGCTACCACTACGGTTCCTGATGAAGGGTCCTTCCCTTCAGATGCTGGAATTGTTTCACATAATTAATTTTGCTCCATTAGTTTGCAAAATTTGTTCTTTTAAAATTCTGAGACCTTGAATGAAATAAAAAAGTGGAAGAAACACAGAGCCCTAAACAGAACAGGAAGTACCAGATTGAATAAGTCTGTGGATGTGGGGAAAAAGAACTGAAAGTATTGGGATAGTAATTATGAGAACTTGAGTTTTGCAGATTGAATTTGTTCTAAAAATGAACTTGAATGTGGCATCATGAATGTATTTTGGGCTGAAGAAGCAGTTCTTTTCAATCCCCATTTCTAGCTGTTAGGTGTTATCCAGAACACAAATCTTACTCTGGAAATTTCCTAGTCTTGTCAAGATTTCTAGCACGTTTTCCCTCGTGATGTGATAAGTTAAATCCTGGATTTTAGTTTAAAAATTGAAAAAGTGGATTTGCACTGAAGCAGCAGTGCTTTAGGACAAATGAGCAGTTGGTGCAGTCAGGGCAACCTGGTCTGTGTTTTGCCAGGATCTTAGGGAAGGTTGTTATCAGTGGTAGAGTAATGTGAGAACGTTTTGGTCCCTGTTTTCCAATCCTGCAGCTGACAACATGATTTGTCTTTGCCTAAAGAATTATAATTGATCTTTTTGCCATTAATAAATTCCCCAGTTTTTTTGTTGCCTGCAATTTAGCATTGTCTTCTGATCACCTTGGATAAAGAATTGTGGTGTAAATGTGTTGTGAGAACGAACGTTATTCTTTAAATAATGAGTAGATTGCAATGTTGATAGGGCAGAGGAGGAAGGAACCACAACATGCACTAATTCCAGTGCAGAACACGGGATAAATATCTGCAGAGGCCAGAGTGTTACAGGGATAGAGGTTAAAAAGCAGAATAGAAAATATTTGATAAATATAGACTCACAGAATGTTCATAATTTATTATGTAAATGTACTGCTGCTAATAGAGACTGTAATGTCCTTGAGGATATCTTGTGAGTCTCTTCAGGGATTCAGGGAGAGGTTCCAGCTGCTGCCTCCGTTCAGGGCACTGGGGCTCTTTGGTGTAAAGTCGTTCTGGTGCCTTTTCTGTTTCTGTGGAACAATGGGCAGTGTGTTCATATGAATCTCTGGAATTGGAGTCATCCCATCCATCCGAGCTGCTCAGTGGCACTGGAATGACTTGGAGCTGCTTTCCCATGCAGCTGTTCCAGGGTGGATCTAAATATGCTGTTTCATCCTTCCCAATGGAGGGCCTTTGGAATAATGTACATCTAATGCTGAATATCTTCAGTGAGAAATTCTATAACGTAAAACTAGTATGGCATCTTTCAGGATAATCCTAAATATGAATCCTAGGATGTTAATTGAGGATTCTCTTAACAGGAGATGCAGCAGTGGAAATGGAGTTTGGAAATAATAATAATGCTAGTTGTTTGCTATTGTCTGTTAGAAAATAAAGCTGATTCAGTTCTTGGTGTTCTACCAAACATGTAATGGGGTCTCAGAACTAAGCACATGGTGGTTTTTATTTTATTTCTTCACTCACTAGTCCAGTGTCTGTATTTGTGATTCTGCTGGTATTTTTCAGCCATTCACAGGTCGTGTAGCAAACTTTTCATTACGTGTTTGTAACTGTGTGACAGGAGACAGAAATTTGGGACCTGACACTAAAATATTCCCTTTACATCTGAGTTTGAGATTATATTTTAGACAGATGTGTCCCCAAGAGTTGGGAATAGGAAGGCTGGAAGCAGAGAGCCTTTTGTTGGCCATATGAATACACACACGTGGAGTGTTTGTGCCAGAACACTTGACTTGCAAGTGAGTCATGTTTTTCCTCTGACTTTAGAAATTAAGATGTAGCAATGTATAAATATTATCTGAATCTTTTTATTATTCGTGTCATAGTATGTAAGTACTGTGCTTTACTAGAGTTGGCTCTTCTAGCTGCCAGAGGCCAAGACTGGAGTGAATATTTGATCAAAATATACCAGCAATCCCAAATTAGAGCTTCTTCCTTGCCTCTCATCCTCACTGAAGGTGATAGGAAACTCTGCCTTCCTATGTAGAAGTTGTAGCTTGTGTTTAACTTTCAGGCTTAGACTCTATTTTTTATTTAAAGAAAATTCATATTACAGCTGCATTTAGTATGTTTGGCACTCCTGGGAGACAGGATATGAAATATTTGTTACATTACAATTTATTTTGTAGCCCAGTCCTTATGTGGTGTTTGCATTTACATAGTTGGCACTTGCCTTTCATTTTAACAGGGTGTTTATTCCTTGGAAACGAGTTATATATTGTAATTTTGTGAATCTTAACAAGCATAAATGTCTAGATGATTTTCATGGTGGTAATAAAGCAGAAGCAGCTTTTTTGAGTTGTGACAGAAGCTGCTCTGCTCACCTATAACAATACAAACTTTCAGTGTATTTGCCAGGAAAATTAAGGAAGGGACAGCTCAGAAAAACAGTTTAGTTTCTAATCTAAACAGGACTAAATATTAATTCTAAACGCTGAAAAGATTGAGGGCTGAAACATTCACCTGGGAAATCATGGACAAACCACAACTATGAAGGTGCATCAGAGGAAAATAGCAGTGGAAGGGGAAAGCAAGTTAAGGAAGGAAAAGATGAGGAACTCAGGTGAAGATGGGCATCCCAGACTCCTGATTATTTTTTAGTCCATGTTGTATTTTGGAGGGGAGTTCAGGGTTCTCAGTACTGCTGCTCAGGATGGTTTGTGCTCTTTAAAACTTGTCCCCCTTTTCCCAGCCAGCAGAGGACAGGGGCCATGGGTGGGAAAGGTGACATCCTGGGATGAACCATGGCTGGAAATTGCTCCTGGAGAATGAGTTTACCAGTTCTTTACTTGATAACAGGAACCACTTTTGTCCCTAATATTGCAGTTGATTCTGCTTAAATTTGCAGTTGTAAAAATGGTAAATTTGATTTTGCTGATCTGCAAAGTTTTGTGACTTTTCAGGTTCTTTTCAGGTTCTTTTTATCCCGTGGCTCACAGGGTTGGACCAGGGAGCTCCTTTAATTCCTGAGGATCTAAAATATAGCCAATAAGATTTCCAAGCTCAGATGGTGGGAGGATTATTTCACTGTTGTTATTTTTTTTTTTTCTTCCCCCCCTCTCCCCCCCCCACTGGCTGTTATGTACCAGTTCCTCTCCACACTGAGCTTACTGGGAGAGTTAATCCAAACAGCAACGTGCCCTGATGGAGATAGAGGGGGATAAAACAGGCTGGGAATGCTGGCATTCTTTTGGGGATGGGGACTGTGAGGAGTAAGCTCTTTGAAGATTAAAAGCATCACTAAATGCTAAGTATTCGTGTTACAGAAAATTGGCAAATCCTATTGTAATGACTAAATCTCCTTCCACTCCCTGCACGGAGATGTTAAACCTTTGATATGCATTAGGGGGAGGTCTGATAGAACCAGGGAAATCTTTATGCACAGGATGAGCCACTGCTACCAAAAGCAAAGAATAGGTGGGAGGAAAAAATACAGCTGGATTGAATAATTCCATTTTTTTTAAAATACCCAAACCGTGGTGTTGTTATCCTCTAATTCTTGTTATTGGTAAATATGTTAAAGACTATGAAGCCTTTATGGAGGTGCCCTTTGTCAACTGAATTTCTGATATTCCAGTTACAAAAGATTCCTTAAGAGAGAATTCATTTTTCCATTAGGGAAGGCAGGAATTTTTTGTCTGTGTTTTCTCCCAAAATATTCCCAAGTGGATTCCTTTTTAGCAGGAGTGTGTGGGTGTGGAGGTTGACTTTTTAGTCATAGCTGGTTCATTTATCTCAATTGTGTTTTGCAGTTGGTTCCTCCAATTTGGGGTTGTTCCCAAACACGCTTTACTTTCACTTGCACATTTTACCTCTTTGAAGCTTTTTAGTAATTGCTTTGGTTCTTGACAACTTCATAACCACAGCCATTAAGTCACAATAAAGACTAATGAAAAAAGTAATAAAATTTCCATGTATAACTAGGATGAAGATTCCTAAGGGAAATATTGAGCAAGTGATTACAGGGAAGATAATTGTCTGGTTAGAGAATTATATGCCCTGCGAGTTTGATATTGAACCTCTAAAACTGTCACTTAAAAATCAAAATATTAGAATTATGAAAACGTGAGCTGGAAGTGAGGAAGAATGTGAGACAGGTGATTTTTTTTTTCTTGCTTTCTGAAGGATGAGCAAGTTGTTAGTTTTATTAGAATTCAAATTTGGTTATTTTTAGTAAAGAATAAATGCAATGTTATGCTGATAGTTGCAAATTACTGCTTGCTTTGTGTACTTGTGATGTGCAGGGCTGGTGGGATTTTGTTTTTTAAGACACTGACTTAGCAAGCTGCTTTTCATTCAGTAGTGACATTAGAAATTCAGATTTTGGGGGTGTGTTTGGAGAGTATTAGGGGCATTTTGATGCTTCCATTTCTGGGGGAAAATACCAGTACTTCAGTCAGATGAGCTCGAAAGATTCTTGACCCTTCACCTTGACTGACCTTTTTATCCTGTGTTTTCTTTTCCTGTGTATGCAATACTTTGTTCCTGTTTTGACTTTCAGCGATGTCGATACATTGTGGTTTTCTGCCTTGGTTGGGCTGGTCTGGGTTTTGTGCTGGGAACCTGTGAACCAGAATAAATCCTTTCTTTTCATGCAGTCAAATGAAGTATTTCAGGCTTTTGAGACAGAAATCAGCTTTTTGGTTGTGGTTACTGCTACTCCTCCTAATGGCAGTGATGATTTGTGTGGAACTTTTGTGATTCTGGAGGTGTTTCCGTGTCCAATTAGTTCTACCTGATGTTAATTGGTCAGTTTATAGTAGCCAGGACAGATTAATTCCACCTTCCTTCAGTTAAACACTTGGAATTCTGCCCTTTTCACTGATTAAATCAGCATTTCAGTAGTAGCTTGTAGTGGTTTTATACAATATCTTAGCTCATTTATCACACATCTGTCTGATGCAGGCTGGAATTTATATCCATTTTAGTGCTGAGAGAAGACATGGAGAGGTTAAGTGTCTCTTGCCTGCGTGTCTCAGGCAGTGTTAAGAGTTCAAATGCTTTTATTCTTCACCTTTGCTCCATCAGACAAGTGGCTGCTTTGGAAAGCTGTGGTTGGGGTCTCATCCTGTATTTCTCAGCATTTTACATCAGTGTGCTTCAATTTTGAAGGATGGGGGGAAAAGCATTATAAGGGAAGGTGTTTATGGGGCTGATCTGACTTTGCAAATAAATATTAAATAGGAATTTAAAATACACTTATTGTGTTTGCTTTTGATGCATGTATCACAGGTGAGGTGTATAATAATTTTTATTTAAATTGTAATAACTCCACTAGGCCTGTCCAGCCACTTCTTTTAACCTTTAAGCAGAGACTGTAGTGTGTGGCAGTTCTTATATTCCTTATATTCAATAGTTACATCATCAAATATATATAAAATTAAGGAAGATTTTAAGTTCTTTCTTATGGTATTTGAATAGAACACTTTATTGAGGTAATTTTTGCAAACCTTAGCTCAGATCCAGCAGCCTCTAAGAAAGTATCACAGAATGTGCAGTGTAGGTACTTTGCTTAGTGAGGAATTGGCTTTGATGTAACAATTTTCTTCTCTCTCTTTTTCCAAAACAGGACGTGAACGAGCAAAAATATCAATATTATGTGTATTTAGTCATGAAGTTATATTTTTATGATGACTCTTACTATTTTTCACTAGCAGCCTGGTAACAGCAGGGCAGCTTTTGCTGAGGCAGGTATTTTGCTGCCCAGTTTTTGTTGTCTAAAATTGTCCTTTCAGTGTGATCTTCGGAGGGGACAGAGGTGGTGCCATAGCCCAAACCATACACTGCCCACAGGGTATTTTAGAACCTTCCCAGATAAAAGTCAAGAAGGTGGGAGTGGGATTAGAGCTGTAGGATGTGGAAAGAAAGAAGTGTCTCAAGTGAATAGAGATTCTAAAATGAATGGAGAATGTGGCTGCAAAACTTGCAAAGCTCCACTGGAAGGGTTGATTTCCTCCAGCTTGGTTTGAACAGTTTTATAGAGGTGGCAAAACAAGGTTTAAGTCTAGAGTTGGACTTGCATAGTCTGAGCTTCAGATTCAGTTTCAGCCCAAAAAGAAGACTCCAGGGTGATTTGGTGATAAATACATGGAGTAAAGGCAGAGCAGAACCAGGTGGTTGCTTTCCAGCATGGGCCAGTTTTGGAAGGCACTGTGCATTTTGTTATCTGGATAGATGGGAATTAAAACAAAAATGTGGAGTAGTACATCCATATAAACAGCCTGAAGTTTAAGTAACACTAGGAAACTAAAAATACCCTCGGCAGCTGGTGAGCTGAAGGTTTGTTACAATTACTTTAAGCTGGGTGACATTTTTAGCTGAGGTTGCGTGCTTTCATTTAAACTTTATTAAACAAACTGGAGCTGGAATATTCCCTGGAGAATTGGATGCAGCACTAATCTCCTGTTAAACTGTCTGCAGCTTTACTGGAAACCCTTCAGCTGAGGTGGCACAGGAGGTTTGTGTTAGCAAAGTTAACATAGACACAGTGACAGTCTGGGACTTTGCTTCACTGGTGGTTTTTGGAAGTGGGCAGATAGATTTTTTTTTTTTTTTTTTTTAAAGAATTATCACACAATATCTAATTAGTGAAACTTGGTTTTGTTACCTTGAATCAACCTTACAGTCAAAAGGTCGTTTGTGTGGTCTCAAGGTGTAAGGAATTAAATGTGCATTTCCAATTGAGTCACTTTCCCTGCAGCAATATTGAGGTTGTGCCACCTGTTATTGGCAGGTGGGATGCAAAGATGGGTTTTGCTGTGTTTGCTACCATGAGCTTATTCTGGGAAGTTGTCAGTGTCTGTTTTTCCCTGTCAGGCTGTGAATACAGCAAGGGTGCACCCCATAGTGTAGTGTCTGTCTCGTGTGTCTAATGACAGCAGCTTGTGAATGCTCTTCTCAGAGGTGTTCGTAGACAACTGGCTCCTGGAAGTGTTTGGGGAGTCTGTGCCTTTGGAAAAAGTGAATATTCCTAATGAAAGAACTTCAGTCAGTGTAGGAGGCAGGTTTGTCAACTACCCTGGTGTCTAAAGGCAGGATGAAAAACGCCTCTGTGTTCTGTGGTGCTTCCTGTGTTGGGCTTGTGGAATTGAGAGAAAAAAGGCAGCTTCTGGGGATGTGAGTGCTCCAATTTCTAATATTACTATAGTAATAGATGTATTGCTTCTAGAAATGTTCCTTTAATAATTGAAGACTTAGTTTTATTTCCTCTCAACACGCTATCGTGTTCTATCTCTGTTGAATAATTGGTGCTTTCGTGTTGGGATTTTGTATTCAAATATTTTGCCTTCCAGACTCGTAGTAAACATTGATAATATTTTTGATTTATGCTCTTCTCATTTCAGTTGTACTTTCATGTGCATGGATCTAAGTGTATAATGAACTTATCTTTACAAAGCTTTGCAGATGATTTTAAATGGCCAGCATCAGTCATTTTAATGGCTCCTGGGGAAGGAATGGAAGTAATTACCTTTCCTGCTATTCCATGACCTTTTTTGTAGTTTCTGCCTGCAAACAATAATACTGAGTGGGCTCTGGCAATAATAACTTGCTTTTGAAATGTAACATGGATTGGCAGCATCCACTTACCATGCCTGTTAAATATACTGATAGTGTGGTTCTTTTTGAAAGTCTTGGGAGTATTGCTTGACAAGTCTTGTGCCTAACCTTCTCCTCACCTTGACTGGCACTCCAGTCACTCCCATGGATTATGGGAAATACATTTATATGGGATTTTCCTACTCGTGAGCACTGCCTGGGGTGCACACTGGGCAGTCATGGATGCTGTAAGCATCAGCTTAGCAAATGCTTTGTTTGTATAGAAACTTTTGCCAAATAACCCCAAACCAGATTGGATTAAATGGTGAGGAGATCAAAAAATTAACAGAGGGGGAGAAAAAAACAGAACACAGAGTCTATTTTTGTTAAAAATATGTGTGTGTGTGCAGGCATTTAAAAACTGCAATAAATGAGAATATTTTCATCCAAGAACTGTTGCTTGATTTAGTCTAGGATCCAGGTTGTTTGCTTTGCTTTGCCAAAATTACAAAGCCAGTAGCTTCTCCTATCCATGTTCCCCAAGCAATCCCACCACTCATTAAGTGTGGGGAATTGTCCCTGCTGGCTGAAGATTTGCTGTAGTGACGTTGTGCTTAGAGGTGAGAGGAGGTGAAGCACTTCTCTTCATTTCCTCCCTGAGTGTTCATTAAAGCATCACATGGAAAGGCACACAGTGACTCTGGGTAGATGTTAATATGAAATAATGGAATTTAAAAACCTCGTAAGCCAGGTAGCAGTATGAAACCAACATTCTTCTGCCATGTAATTAAAGCAGGCTCGTTTCAGTAAAACAAGATGTGTGATAATGATAATCACCACTGTGCTAATTGATAGCTCTGGTGCTGTGTGGGTCACAATTGAGGTTTATCCCTTAGATACTTTGAATTTTTTCTTTATGGCCAGAAGTACCTAGAATCTGTAATAAAATTTGAGAGGAAACATAACCCAATTTCTGTTTCCACACACAATTGCTAAGTGAAGCCAAGATCTGTTTCGGTGTTGACTCGGATTAAAATTAGGGAGAAATGTTTTAATGTGATTTACTTCTAAGGGTTGATTTTTGCTTTTGATGAATGAATTAATTAATTGAAAAGTAGAAGTTTTACTGAGTGCTGGATGAAGCCCTCAGGTGCTCTGGGGTTTTTTGGCTGACAAGAAGCTCCACAAGTCTTTGGCCGTGGCAGTGTTGTTTCTGTCTGGCGTGTGATAGCGGGGTAAGGAAAATGCCTTGCTATAAATACAGTGACACAGCTCCCATGTGCAGCATCATTTCTCTGGGCTTCTGCATGGTAAATACTCCTCCTGCACCCCACAGGAACTTCCAGGGCATCGTGTGCCATTCCCTGCAGCTTGGCTTTAGACAGAGGGCTTGTTTTGTTCCATGAGATCCTTCCTTTCTTAAACACTTTCTTAGAAAGTTGCTTTGTGCTTGTAAAATCTGAAGGCAGCACTGCTTTCCAGGGAGCTCCCAGGCCAGGATGAGCGGGATGTCATCACATTTTCCACCTTTACAGTTGTGAACAAGCTTGAACAGGTATAGCTGGCAAGCAGATTTTGGATGTGCAAGGGAATCTTGGGTGAAGAATTACATGTAGTCCAACATTTTATTCCTATTAAATCACACCTCACTGCACTGTCTCATGAACTTGTAGTGGTGGTGAAGTACTCTCTTTGTTTTAATTTAGAAAAGCAGGCTGATTAACAGATGAAACTGCCTGAAAGATGCTGTTGGAGCTGCTCTTAATAATATTCACCACTGCTGGTTGCAGATAATTTCTCTGGCTTACATGCAATGCAAAATTGATCATAAAGCTGCCTTATTTTCCTTTGTGCGACAAGAATGGTGCTGAATTTAGAACAAATTACAATCCACTATTGTAGTCAGAAAACTTAGGCAGTGAGCTGTTGTTCACATTGATGGTAACTGTAGGTCTGCTTCCCTTCTCTCTTTTCAAGCAAGAGTAGTTTATTAGATCTCATTTTCTCCAGTTCCATTTTCCCACTCTTTAGGGGAAATCACGCGTTTAATTTCTTCATCTCTTTTTATTGTAAAGGTAAATGTAAGGAGGGGAGGATTTGGAGATTCCTTAAGCTATTACCTTTCTGTAACATCTTTATTGACCAAATCTTCTTTTCTTTGCTCTGTTCTCAGTTACAGACATAGAACTGAAGCGGCTCAAAGATGCTTTCAAGAGAACTTGTGGCCTCTCCTATTATATGACCCAGCAGTGCTTCATCAGGGAAGTTCTCGGTGATGGGGTCCCTCCCAAAGTTGCTGAGGTGAGCTGTGAACTTGCTGTTTTCCTGGGAAGCCAAATGCAGTGGATAATGGGCAGCTGGATGGGGCACACACAAACGTTTATGGAGTTGATTGAATTGCCTCCCATTTTTTATGCAACATCACAATGCACCTTCTCTGCCTGAAAATGATATTCCAGACTTGGATCATGGAATCAGCATGAGCTGAGCTACTGCTCCCAACCCTATTAATGCCTGGTAGATGACTTTGAAGTAAACCTGAATATCCAGATGGAAAGTTGGGCAATTAAAAGATTGGGAATTTGTAACAAGACCATTGTAACAGATTTTATTTACTCCAACAACACTTGCTGTTGGTTTCTCTGAGATTCCAGTAGCTGTTGCTTCATTTTCTGAAGATGAATCTTTACAAGCTCTTACAAATAAATTTGTTCATAACAAATGTATAAAAGAACTGACAAATAGCCAGAATCAAAATTTACTACATGGATATAAACATATATCCCTGTGTATATGTCTAAAAAAAAATAGTAATACCAACCTGCACGCCTGCATGTTTACAAAGTTATTGTCTTGTATGAAGTTACCCCTTTCTTGAGAGAGCTATGAAAATATTATTGGTAGAGAGACAAAGATTAGGCAGACCTTTCAAATGATCTCTTGCTTCATGTCATTTCTAGTCACAGCTTCTATTTTTGGCATGCTCAGAGCTGTTGACCTCAGAGGCAGCGTGCAAGCTCCCAGTTTTATTTAGATAATGTGAGTGCTGAAGTGTGCATTGCTGGAGGTTTTACACTCTGCCAGAGTTCCTTTTCCTAAGCTTAGTCTTTTCTCCATTCTTTTTTTTCCCCCCTGTTTTTCCTAAGTGTTGGCAAAGAGGATGATACTACTTACTTCTGTAAACAGTTTGCTTTTTATGTGGGTGTTTAAGGCTTAGCAGGAAAATTTGCAGTGGAAAAAGAGGGGCCTGATTTGCCCAGAGTTTAAAGCCTGTCTTCAGTATTAATTTTTGAGTGTTTTCTGGATGCTTTGAGAGTTGATAACCCCTAAGATGAAACAAAAAATGTATCTTTCACAATGCATGGTTGGTTTGAAATAGTGTAACATACTGAGAATTTTATGGTACGAGTTAACTTGTACTTTTATATCCCTTTTATGTCAGTATTAAGGATTAAATTACTGATTTGGTCACAAACAGAAATTCTGGGGCTTCAAATGTCTGCTGGCTAGTTTCTATTTTATTTTTTTAAAAAATCTGTCCTTAAAGACACAGATTGTCTCTTTCAACACTCGTTATGGTTATAGAGCAGTTCTTGGTTTCCAGGTGGTGAAATAAAATTAATGGAAGACTCATAATTGGTTTTTGATGGCTTCTCATCAGAACTCATCTCAAAATTCGAGTACAAATTATGATGTACTCGTAGCATTCATACTCAGGCAGTGCAGTATCAAATCTGTGAACTTGAAAACTGTAAATTGGGCCAAAATTGGGATTTGAGTCAAGGGATGCTTTGTAAATCCTGGATTCAGGTTTGGGAGAGGCAGGCAAAGTCATTAGGCAGCTAAAACCCCTCAGTTTTCTGCCTTTCACTCATTAAAACCGATCATTTGGAGCCTCAGGTTGCTGGGCTGGGTGCTCTGCATGTTGTGAATAATGGTTTTTCATACCTGAGGAGTGAGAGGCCTTCAGGAATTTATTAAATTAAAAACACAGGAGTTTTAACTAGGACATAAAACAGGACTGAAACCAGTGGAACTTGGGTCAAACAATTTGTGTGATTGTCCTGCACACAAAACGTTTTTTAAATGTTCAGGACAATAATGTTCTTGGGAGGATCTCTTGGGAAAATGGAGTTGAAGATGTTAATAAAAGGAAATTTAGAGATGTGTCTGTGTTGTTAAAGTGCAAGAAAGCTGGTCAGGTGGTGGCAAGCATGAGCACAGCTTTTGTTTTTAAATCTTGTTATACTCTTCAGTTGCCCGTGCAACAGAACATGTCAGGCTTAAATTTTATGAAAAAAATTACTATGTGCCATATACTTACAGTAAATTTTACATCCTGAAGTGTAAATCGCTGTGATTCTCTCTGGGTGTGGCTGTTTTAAGTAAAGCTGCAACAGCATTAAGTAATTTTGGAAAATACAGAATTGCATCACATTTTGATGGTGCATGTTAGGAGTTTTCCAAGTGCCACACCAATGTGAAAAAATGTGGAGTTCCTTCCTTAGGAATGCAAACTGATGTGTTACGTGACTACTCAGCGTTTATAAACTCTTCCCAAGGAATGATTAAGCAGCTAAACTCCAAGCAATGCCAGCTGCCCGTGGTTGTAATTACATATATTAAATACTGATACCTTGGATATTATCCATAGAATTCCTTTTCTCTGTTTATCTCATGAGCAATTCTTGTGTTGTGTTGAAATAATGTATAAATGTAATATTTGGTGCTCATCTGATATCGCAGCTGAGATGTACAAAGTTCAGCAGAAGTGAGTGGATACTTTAGCTGCATATTTTAAAGAAGTAATGAGTTCAGTGTAATATGAAGGTAAATTGCCCACATGGGCTGTGTAGCCTTGAAGGCATCTGGTGAAGACAGAAGGATTAGGCATAAAAAGTGTGGAATTCAAGTCTCTGCCTTGAAGCCTGCGCAGTTGTTGTGTCCAAATAAAGCACAAATTCAGCTTTAATAATTTAGCCCTTCAAGCATTCGTAAATGGATTCAAGTTGGAGTAACAGAAGAGGCTGGTCTGGGCCCCCTGTGGAAATTAAATTTGGGTAACGCTGTGGGATGGAAGTGAGGTTCTGCAGGATGTTTTCTGGAGAATTAAAGCCTGCTGTACATTGATTTACATTGCCCTGCCTGCAGACAGATTTTAGTAATCTGAAGGGATGGATGGATGGACAGATGGACATGTGGACAAGGAGAGGATTTCTGCAGGTCACTGTCGAGGTGTCTCCAGCCAGTCTGCAGGAGCAGCAGTAGATCTGGTGTAGCCACTCTGTGTCAGGTGTTCCTTTATCACCTTCTTGCCACCACAGCACTGTGTGGCTTGGCCAGGTCTAACCTTGCCAGGCCCAGGACTGGTTTTGTTTGGGCACTCCCAGTCCTGACTTAATTTTGATCTGTGGTGGAAACCACCCCTGTGATGGTGTTGTGACTCACAGGGCTCTGGAGTTCCCCTCTCTGCTACCAGCCTGGGCTTGGGGATTCCTGCTGCATCTCCTTGATGCCTTTGAGATTATCAGAGCTCAGCCTGGAGGAGATTTCAGCCCTGATAAAGAAGTGTGGGGAAACAACACCATGAGCAAGTGAGAAGTGTCTTCACTGGAGGGTTCTAACATGGGATTTTTATATTGCTCTTTATGACTGGTACCTGCCTTTCCCTAAGTAAAGGCTGTTTATAGGTACCAGAAGGGCTACAAAAGTGTAACAGAATTAATAATTGAAGTGTGTTTAGCTGAATGTGAGGTGATGAGCCTAAAAACCACATAAGATGGAGCCTCAGTACAAGCTGCTCTTCTTATTTCTGACATGTTTGCCCTGTTTCTGGTTAACTTCTCTATTTTTGGTTAACTTCTCTAATTTATTCTTCTAGGTTATCTACTGTTCATTTGGAGGAATATCCAAAGGGCTGCACTTCAATAACTTGATAGTTGGATTAGTTCTACTTACAAGAGGCAGAGAGGAGGAGAAAACAAAATGTAAGTGATGTAACTTAAAACAGTAACAACAAGACTGTGAGTGTAAAATGAGCACACATTTTACAATAAAAAACAGGATTTTTGGAAACATTTTTGTCTGTATTTTTTTTAATTAAGTGCATTTTTGTTTTCTATATTCATTCAAAATGAAATATTTGCTAAGTCATCATGAAATGTCAGTGTTGGGATCCTGCAGAAAGCCTGATGCTCTCTGTATGTGGGCAGAGGAAGGAGGATGGCATTGATATTTTTCAAAACAAATAAAAGCATCTGCCTACTGACTTCTGTTGTTTTGTCTTCTCTGTTAATCTGACTTGATAACACTCATTTTCCCTTTGATTACAATGGTAAAAGAAAAGGGAGATCTTGACCTAAACCTTGTGGACCTGTATTGAAACTGGAGCAACCTAAATTTTTAGTCGTTTAGTTGTTGCATAGCCTTTGACATTCTCAGCCAGTTGTAAACTTTAAATTTGAAAAATGTCACTGCCATGAGATGTTTACACAAATCTCTATTTCCTCAGATATTTTCAGCCTCTTCTCTAATGAATCTGGGAGTTATGTTGTCCGTGAAGAGATGGAGAAGATGCTGCATGTGGTTGATGGGAAGGTCCCAGAGTCACTCAAGAAATGCTTCTCTGAGGTATTTCATGCAGCTCTTCTCCTGTTGCATTTACAAAAAAGTCAAGATTACATTAAGTGGCTTCTTTTTCATACTCATGCACGTATGGGAACAAATTGACCTTGTTTAAATTGGGTAAAAGCTCATGGTTTTTTGTGTTGTGGTATTACATGTAATTTGTATTGATGTGAACAGCATTTGGTGTATAAATGCAGGCATTCTCTGTGCTCCTGTACTTACTGTGCTGCTTGGAAAGAGATCATTTCCCAAGGGTAATCATGTCATCAGGTAAATTTAAATACTAATATTGCTGGTGGGAACTTAAGTCATTAATGTGAACATTTTTTTGTAATCAGGGAAGAAATCTAGAATACAGAGCTAAGAAAGAAAATCTGCACCCTGGATTTAAAAATGCCTGACAGCAGTGGTTGCTTAAAAATAATAGTTTTATATTATTGCTTTTGTATCACTGTTCCTGCCAGGAGCTACAACATTTAATTATTCTTTAGGTTGTTTGAGAAATGTAATCTTTATGGAGCTTGCTGAGGTCTTCCTCTAAACCAGGGAATTAGTACTTCCCTGTATTCATAGGTGATTCTTGGGCTCCAGGAATCCTGATGAATTTTCAGTGGTTTTTGCTTGGTTTGTTGTCAGAGGACTAAGATCAGCAGAATGGAGACATCATTGTATCTTCCTCTGGTGAAAGCATTGAGCAGATTGACTGGAAGCTTTATTTGTGGCTGTCAGGTTACTTAGTTACTTCAGATTTTATTGGTCTGTGTTGGAGATAACTCTGGCTGTGGGCACTGCCTGAGCCAGACTCTGATCTGGCCCTGGTGTCCTGTTGGCTTTGGAGGCAGTGATTGCATTCCTCAGTCCTGGCTGGAATCATAAATCCTGTGTCCACTGCAGTCCAGCTTCTGGACCTGACCCACGGTGCCATTTTCTATTTATAATTTCCCATCAGTGTGGTGTGATGAATTGCACCCTGCAAGTTAATTGCACGCTGTCCAAGAAATCCAGAAATACTTTATGAAGACTTGCAGGAAGATGAGTATCAATCTGGGCTTCAGAGCATTTTCCTGTTCAAGAAAATGCTGCATATTGATTTTTCTTTTAAAATGAAAATAGTGTAATAACCCACTCAGCAGGATTTACTGGGCTCTTAATCATCCACGGTCATTGCTGGAGAGTGAGAAAGTTTAATGTTCCTGCTGTGGGCCTTCCTGCCTGCCTTATAGAGAGAGGATGGGTTTGATTTCAAGCATAATGTTTATAGGTACTTCTGTTCATCAGAATCATTGCGTGTACTCAGCTAGAAATAGAAGCTTTGGAATATATCTGAGTTTTCCTTTTGTTTCTCAAGTTCCATCATAGTTCAGCTGTAATCATTGCTTGCTTCAAATGCTTTCTTCCTCCTATCTGAAGTTTTTCTGTCCCTCTTCATTGTCCTTCCAGGGAAAATTGGAGTTCTAATGACACAGCTCTTACTGCCTTTACAAAGAGCAGTGCAAAAAGTAGAGGGAAAGGGTGGAAAAGGGAGTGAGAAAATGTTCTTGTCTCTTGATCCAAACTGTTGGAGAAATGAAAGAATAAGAAATAAAAGTGAGGGTGGGGAGGCCCTGGCACAGGGTGCCCAGAGCAGCTGGGGCTGCCCCATCCCTAGCAGTGTCCAAGGCCAGGTTGGATGGGGCTTGGAGCAGCCTGGGACAGTGGGAGGTGTCCCTGCCTGTGGCAGGGGGTGGAACTGGATGAGCTTTAATGTCTTTTCCTACCCAAACCATTCTGTGATTTGTTGGATGAAAGTATAAAACTCTTTAGTCTAGAAAAAGAGGCATAAAAAGAATGAGTATCTGGACCTGAAACAATCCCCTGCAATGGGAATAGGAAGCAAATGTTTTAGCAGTGCTGGTGATGAACCATTGGAGCAGCCTGGCCAAGGGAATATAGTGAATTTTCAATTTTCTGCATTTGGCAGTTGCAGATAGTCCGTGGCCAAATGCAAATGGTTGGATTCTGTAGAGATGTAATTCAGTGAAGTTTAATGGTCTGTGATATGAGGGGAGTTTAAATAATCAATGACTTGAAACCTCTTCCACTTTCCAGACCCCTGTTTATTTCCCCTGGAGATGAGACTCTCCATATAATGAGTTTGTCTACTGATAATGGGTTTGCTTTTATTTGAGGTAGTTTTGTAGGTTCTGTAAAAATTAGTCTGCTGATCCCTATGGTTTCATGGCCACAGCTTGGCAAGGATTCAAATAAATGGTTTAAACAGCACAGAAATTCTGTGAGTGTGCAGATTTTATGTATTCCTGAACAGGGAGCTCCAAGAGACACAGAGTGAGCAGATCCTGGGAATGTCACGTCAAAAAAATCCACAAGTTCCTGCAGTGATTAATCACAGCATTAGTTATTCCCAAATCTGATTTTTCTGTGTTGTTGGTATACCTGCACAGATAGAACAGAACGTTTGTGATTTTATAGCACCTGTTTTTTGGTACAGCAGAGCTGGTATCTATAATAATACATTTAAATTCATCAAAATAACCTCTGCTGTTTTGAATTGCAAGTAACCATTTTTCTTTTCATCCCTTTCACCTGAGGTTCAGGGTAAATGAGTTTCCAAAGGCCACATTGAGTAGGTGGCTGAAATGCAGAGAGAACTGAAAGTTAATTTCCCTCCCATTGCCGTTTCAAAAGGAAAGGGAAAAACAGGCATGGCTCCAAGCAGAAAAATTACATTAGCACTTATTTTTCTAGGAGATTGTCCCAGTTTTTGTTCATGTAGCTGGATGGTTCCTGTTTACTGGCTGTGAGAAAAACAGCTCCCATTTTCTGGTTTTTCTTGCAGGGTGAGAAGGTGAACTATGAGAAGTTCAGGGTTTGGCTGCTGCACAACAAAGACGCTTTCACCTTCTCGCGGTGGCTGCTCTCGGGAGGGGTGTACGTGACCCTCACTGATGACAGTGACACCCCAACCTTCTACCAGACCCTGGCTGGGGTCACACACTGTGAGTAAAGGTGCACATCCTAAAAAAAACCTGCCAGAGCTCACAGGCAGAATCATTGTTCATTCAATCTCCCTGCTCCGCTACGTTCGGTTCGGCGAGAGAAATTCCTTCTCTGAGCTCATTTGTTCTCTGCTTTCCATGCTGTGGTGTAAAATGTTGTGTACAAGGACACTGGGTTGTTATTTTTAAGAGATAATAATGCTGAGGCTACCACACTTCTATAGAAGTTTGCTACCAAGCAAGCTAAAAAAAAAAGTATCTTCTGAAGTGGCTGACTGGTAATACTGGGTTTACTTTTGGTCTTTATAGTGGGTTGTAAAACTACTGAGAGAGTTGAGAAAATAATATTTGTTTCAAAAATAAGTGTTACCTCTTAATTTGCTTCTCCAGTAAAATAAATAATATTCCTGGCATGTGGTAGAGGCAGGGAACTGAATTAACTAAAGAGAAGCATCCTCAGGAACTGTCTCCAGAGGAGAAGTGCTTCCTTATGTCTGTGTTAACGTAAAAGAAGGAACAGCTGGTTTTTAAATTGAGTCTAAAAACAAAAGGCTGATAAATGACACTTCATGTACCAGTGTAATGCAAGCATCCATTCCATCCCTGAGGATCCCTGGGAGAAGGGAGTTGGTTGTCGAGATGTCAGGGATTTGAGCAGTCTGGTTGTGTTTTATGTCCTCTCATGGATTTTCCTCCTTGGTGTCAGTGTGGCATTTAATCCTCTAATGGGTGGGTTGCTTGAATAAAGCAGTGTGCCCTTTTTTATCCTCTTGGTTTTAAATATGGGCATTCAAACTATTTTCTGACCATCTGAAATGAAAATGCATGATTAAGTTGGGAGTTTATGAACAGGTAATTTATTTACATTACGTGAGAGGCTGCAGGAGACATTGAGGTGACAGAAAACCACGAATATTCTGAGGTCTCGTAGACAAGGTAGGGAAAGAGGTGTGTGGAAAAAACTCCAACCCTCTGAGTGTTCTGGGAAAGATCTTGACCTGTATCAAACTGAGATCTGCTCTTTTGTATGCTTTGAAATTGAAACTTTCAGAACAGTTTTTACTGAGCTTTTCACAGAAAGTTTATTTTTACTGAAACTGAGGTTTGGAATTAAAAAAAGAATTAAATTTAACAGCTGCTGTTTTAATAGATTTTATTTCATGTTTAATGTT
Source organism: Corvus kubaryi (assembly GCF_017639235.1). NCBI lineage: Eukaryota > Metazoa > Chordata > Aves > Passeriformes > Corvidae > Corvus > Corvus kubaryi. Next base: position 9,249,691 of record NW_024581088.1, read on the forward strand.
GTTCTCACTTCTGGTTTTGATATCCCTGTCACTGTTACCATCGCGTCAGAGCTGGGATTGAGCTTTTTAGTGAATTCCAGAAATCCATGTAGGTGATGTGGTTATTGTCCACAGATTTGGAAAGCTCATGTGACAGTTATGTTTGGACCTCTAGATAAAATTAAATTTTACTAAATTTCCATGTGATTTACAACAGTGTAGGAATTTCATCCAACAGATGCAAAACTAAGGAAAATATAAGTGCTTGAGCATTTGGAAGTAATTTCAGCCTAATCAGGTCACTCCAAAGAGTAAGAAATCCAGTACAGAAGTATTTTTAACACAGCTGAATGTGTAAAACACTGAGAGCTGTTGTGACAGTTCCTTTGCTCTAAATGAAGGCTTGTTCTTAATATTTTTCCTGGGAGAATGGTTCCCTTTGGAACGACCAGGAAGTGAGATAATGTTTGGTAAACTGAGGCAAACACCATAATACAGAGAAAGAGGGAAAGGTTTTCACTTTCTTCTGTAAAATGCAAAGTAATTCATGACACTCGCTGGTGCAATCAGGAACTTCTCATTCCCGCTGGATCTCCTGGCACAAGCCTCAAACCCCCCTCCTCAGCCTTACCTCACACTGTGCTTCCCATCCAGCTTCTTGAACAATATGTCAGAGCCATGAAAAATGGCAGTGATAAAAACAGGCAAAGTTATTCCCATTGATTTAGAAACAGCCACCATTTCACTGCAAAGCATCAGTGACTCCATTTAAATTTGCTTAATGAGCCAGGCTATCAGGGAAACAAAGGAATACTAATTTTTCATTTGTAAATAACATTTATTTTGGTGTGCAGATGACTTTAATTACATTTCTCAACACATAATTAGAAATGAAATTTTAAAGTTACAGGAAGTTGCACACACTTGCTGCTTTTAATCAAATTTTGTTCCGTTTCACTTAAATCAGAAATATGAATAATTTTATTTGAAAGCTGCCAAAATAACTGGCCTTTGTTCCTACAAAAGCTGTTTCAGGGATATGAGTTTGTCTTACACCTGAGGATGACCAAGTAGCAGTAGTTTGGATTTTCTCAGTTTTGTAGTACAATCATATGCATTTAAATTCATTTTTTTAATATATATATTTTAAGCCATCATATTGAACAGCACTGTAGTGGAGCCTGTAAATCTCACATTTCTGTCACACTGACTCAGGGAACACCTCATTGATTTCCTTCATTTAGCTGGAAATATTTTTTCTGCTGCAACATAGGTGCTGGTTGCCTTTTTTATGTGTCATTTTGGTGTGACTCAGTATCATGTAATGGGCTTAGATAGTCAGGTTTTCAGCCCTTTTCCATGGGGAAAATAATTCCACTCATCAGAGGGGTTGCTGCTTTTGAACTGACAGAATGTTTAATTTGTACTTCTTTGTCACACAGTTCTTGTGTCACTGAGTTCTGATTAAATAACAGCCAAATTCCCTTTTCAATGGAAGAGACTCCTCTGTTGTCAGAAAAATTCATTCTGTTCTTTCTGACAGCTCTCACCTGCTGAGGTGCAGTTATGACTGCAATCAGTATAAATAATTATATTTTAGAATATACATTTATCATTTGTTTAGTACAATAAATGAGAGAAACCCTGGATTACCAGGCAGGGTGGTTGAAATGGAAGAGGCAGTTTTTGAAACAGAGCAAAATGGAAGCTGAATGTTGTGGAAGGAGCAACTTCTGTCAGAGCTGGGTTTGTCAACTTTGTGGGAGGATGAAGATGGGAGGCTGAAAGGGAAGAGCAGTGAGGGGAACATTAAAGGGCTGGCTGGGTGTTAAATCCACATTCTGGAGCTGGGGCACCCACTCTGGGAACAGGGATGTGTGGAAGCCACTAGAAGCCAATTGTGAAGATTTTGGTTTTATTAAAGCTGCTTTTAAGGGCACGTTTCATTCTGTGCTGCTTTTCCCAAGTGTGAACACTTGTGCTGTGAGAGGAGCTGTGCCTGTTTACACCTCCCTGTTCCCACCTTAAGGTGCTGATAATCCATGTTCTGCTGCACGAACACCTGGATAGTCATGTCTGACACACACAAGGATCTGTCTTGGTCGAGGTTATATCCCCCTTTCTGTGTGTTTGTTTTTAATTAGGAAAAGCAGAAAGATGAAAGTCTGACAGCAGCCCTGGCCAATAAGTAAAAGCCTCAGTGTCACTTAATCTGTATTTTGCCACTTGTTATCCTCTTAGTTCCCAGGCTATTTTATGTCTTGCAAAGCAGCTCTCAGTCCCAGAGTCTTCTGGATGTTAATTTGAAAGCCACAAACAAGAGTTCTTAGAACCAGTGTTTGGTGTCAGTTGTTTGGGCTCCTGCCTCGCCATGAAGAGCTCTCCCTGCCAGCAGGGCCTGGGGTCTGCCTGGAGCACTTCATGGTGAACAGAGGGACAATCCAAGGCTTGGTAAAATGTTGGGAATATGGTATGTTTCTGCTGCTGTGAACCAGAGAGGATTGTACCAATAGGTGGGTAAATATTGAAGTTTCCTCATATATTGGAATACTCGGTGAGTTCTGGTCGTATAAAGAATTGTAAGAAGCAGTGGCTGAAATGAAAGCATGCTTTTAAATTTGCAGAAGGCAGAAGATTATTCATGGCTTGCTGTCTATGGAATACTTTAGAAGGATGTTTTGTGGGAATGGCATTAAGATGTAGCATGGGGGTTTAGTGTTTATCACTGTCATGCACCTGCCTGTTGGGCAATGTTCTAAATTAACTCATTTCTAGTCGTTTTACAGTTTTAGATGGTATTTTGACTTGAAAGTGTTTATTTGTTCTTCCTTTACAAGAAGAAGACTGTGCTTCAGTTGTACTTATTATCATCCCTGTGATTATATTAATCTAATTCTTAGAGAATTGAAACAAAAAATATTATTCATAATTTTACAGATCTGAAAGCTTTTCGTATTTCTAATGGGCAAGTGATGAGGGAGACATAAATCAGCATGTGGTAGTAAACTGGTTAAATTTCTCAGGTGTGTCATGTTCATGTGACCACAAATAATCATATCATGTATTTAGTTACCAAAATGAATAATTACTTGGCCTAGAAAGCCTGTCTGTTCTGAGGTTTTGGCCTGTATTGTGTATATAATATACATCTTTTTAAGTAATCTGAATGAAAACCCAGTTTACACTTTGATGTGATTTGAACAGACATTAAGGAAAAATGTTTATATTTTGAAAAGATAAAATCCTTTATCTCTGCAAAACCTCTGTGGAATATGATGTTTTGTCATGCACATTGATATGGTTGGGTATTAAGTGTAGTGTGCCTTTCCCATGCTTCATTTAACTTCAGTAACAAATATGATTATGTGTATAACCATAAATTGCCAGAGATTTCTTTTAGCTTGCACTCATGGAGGAATAGATGGTGCCCTGCATATCCTGAGACTGATTTACAAGATTATGTGCAAAAAATCACTCTGGAGAAATCAAATTGTGCAACAGCTGCTGCTCAGCTGCAGTTAAACTTCCCGTGTGCTGCAATCCAATAAATCCTGCTCCCTTTTATTCACTGGAACTGTTGCACTGAGCTACAATTTGTTATAACTGTGAATGAGAAGTATTCTTTTGTCACATTTTTACCTGTGGTTAACCTGATTTGTGTAAGCCTAATCAGTGCTAAGAATGTTATTTTCTATTTAGTTTTACTTTCTAAAGTGCTTGGCTCTTGTGCAGAAAGTCAGTGCACTGGGGCTCAGATAAGTATCAGCACGAGTGTTACATTTTTATCAGCTATTCTTTTAAAGGTGATTATTTGAAAATTCTGTATCTTTTAAATGATCATGCCAACTCAACCCCTGTGAACAGAAATACAGACAAGATGCTTTGTGATAGCCTTTCTTTTCTGAGATGAAATAATGAAACGATGGAGAAACATCTGTGAAGTACAATCAAAAAAAAATCAGAATACAACTAACTTCTACTATAGATATTTGAGAGAGGTTCTTTGGTAAAATAAAACATTCTTTCAGTTCTTAATTACTAAAGATAAATATTACACCTGCCAGGGAAAGGTTTCTGCAGATTTATTCTTCAGTGAGGACAATTTGAGCTTCCTGCTGGCTTTTAAATATTCTCGGTGTTGCATCACTTGAAGAATGAAGTGCAACTCGCACATTTGTTATTCTTCCTACTTGCAGAGGTGGATTAAAGGGAAGCAAAGTGATTTACATGGTCATGCACAAGAGAACATAAATAATGCTTTTGTGTTTGCTAATGAGAGCAGTAATGTGGAAGTGCAGTTCCTGTAAATGGCAGCACAACCTCCCCTCTCCCATTGTTTGGGAAGGGGAAGAGCCCTGGGATTCTCCTCACTCCTTGTGGGCTCTCACATCTGTGATATTTCTATCTGCTGATCTTCAAAGAATTCCTCTATTCCTCTTTCTTGATTTCCAGTAGAATAATATTCCTTTATAAATTGGGATTGCTGCTTCCTCATGTATTGGGGACAGACTTTTAGTAGGGCCTGTAGTGATAGGATATGGGGTAATGGATTTAAAATAAGAGTAGATGTGAGGGAGAAAGTTTTTGTGATGATGTGGTGGATTCTCCATCCCTGGAAACATTCCAGGCCGGGTTGGATGGAGCATCCTGATCCAGTGGAAGGTGTCCATGGAGGATGTTGGGGTGACCTTTAAAGCCCCTTCCAACGCAAATAACTTTGTGATTGCAACCCAGCCAAGAGCCAGGGGATAGTAGAACAGATCAGGGGATTGATCTGTCCAGGAAGGAGGGGGAGAGGAGAAAGGAAATGAGTGTTTCTTCTGGATCAGCTCTTCTCTCACTGTGTGAATGCACAAGAGCTGGGAATGATGCTCTGGGGAGCTGGGGCTGTGGAGGCAGGGCTGGGGTTGTCACCTCTGTGACTGCACTGAAGGCACACAGGAAAGGGACAGTTGTCACTGGTGTCACTTCTCCAGCTGGACTGTCTAAAAGCACCTTACAGGAAAATGCAAACCCCTTCCACTCCTCCAACTCCAGATATTTGATTCAGATTTTTCCACTCTTTCCGCTGCTGAGGGTAAGGAGTTGTGTAAGGTTTGGTGCATCATGTGATGTTCCTGCTGGGTAGTTACAACTACTTCATACTCATTGCAGGTTACCTAAGTTACTATTTTAAGTAAATTACTGCCACTAATGACAGAAACGGGGAAAGAAATCAATAAAATTTCAATTTGACATACAACTTTTTAGGTGGAGCCCTTCTGTTCTTAAGCCTTACAGGATTATTATTGTTTCTGTGCACTAAACCAGGCCAAATAGCTCAAGTTAAACCTATTAGAAAACTGGCGTGGATTTAAAGGCTCAGAACCATCTGGGAATGAGATCACACATCGTGGTTCTTAATATAGACAGCTTTGTCATTACAGATCTATTTGAGAACCAATTAATTGGCACTGACCTAAAGCACTGTTGTGACACACTTGCATATGTAAAAAGGTTAAAAGTATTGTTGGGCAGAAACTTAATCTTGTTATATATATATATAAATATATATATATATATATTTAATTTCAAGGATAAAGCATAAAGAGACCAGTGTTTGTATAGAATGTTTTGAGGGAAAACACAAATTCTTCCTCTGGCTATTTTTATCTATCCTTGCTTAGCACCTTGTTTTATTTCTTGGGTTTGGGATTTGGGGTTTTTTCCCCCCTTTTTAAATTGCCTTTTAAGTTCCTCTGCATAAAGTGTCTTGTAGGTTTGTGTAACCACTCCCCAGTGTTTACTGGGATTGTAAATAATTCTAGAGTATAAATAATAACATGAAACAAACTGTTTTATATTTGGAAAAAAATAAATGCTGACATACAATGTTTAAATGCCACATTAAAATTTAGCTGTATTAATTTAGCCTTATTACTGTATCAAAAAGCCAAAAATTTCCAACAGGAGTTTTTCAAGGGCAGCCAAGTACTGCATAATTTTTTCCATAAAAGACCTTTTTTTAATGCTACTTCACATCTTTTTGGAGGATTTAAATGCTGAATACCCTGAGAAAATAAGACACTGCACATACAATCTGCCTGTTCAAATCACCAAAAAGAAATAGGTGAAAAGTGATGGGAGAAGTTAATGTCTGTGCTTCTGCACACTTCTGATGATGTTACTGATGGCAAACTCCTCAATGGTGAATAGGTAAGAAGGTTCTGTGGACAAAGAAGGTAATTTTGTTTTATTTTTCTCGATGATACAGTGGAAGAATCGGACATCATCGACCTGGAAAAGCGATACTGGCTGCTAAAAGCTCAATCGAGAACTGGACGCTTTGATTTGGAAACGTTTGCCCCCTTAGTGTCCCCTCCAATCCATCCATCCCTGAGTGAAGGTATGGAATGAGGGTCAGCTGGGTGAGGAACTGCTGCTGCTCTGCTGACTTACAACTGTTACAGCTTTAAAAGTGTCTGTTCTGAAGTGTCCTTTAAGCTTGAATGACAGAATAACTTCACTGAGTTCTGAAAAATGGGAAAAGAGGCCTGAGAAATCTCTGTTTGTTGGGAAGTCTGGAATGCTGAAGGAGGTGTTGCATTCCTATCAGTTGGCAGGAAATATGTCAGATTTTCTGTAGAAGTTGCCCCGTAGTTGCTTAAATTTTTTTCTTAGGATTCTGTAAAGACAAAATAAGCTGCTGGCCCTGAATGAGAGAAAATCGACCATTTTTAAGCTGAAAAATGTGACTTTCATCTATTAAATGGCAACTTAGTGTGCAAGTCAGCTGTTGTATCATGCAGCCAATGAAACACTCCTCCCTAATAATGTAGATTAAGGAAGGTTTTATTCAAGAGACTCAGTCAAGAGATTTGTAGGTTGTTATTTCTACTGACAACCAAACTGGTCTGTCCAGCTGAGGCCACTCTGGTAATAACTGGAGGTTGCAGTTGTCTAAATGCCATTTGCTGCATGACATGAGGACATTCAGGGACATTCCACTTGCACACCAGTTCTGGTCTGCAGTCCTGAAGTGACCATTTTTTTATTACCAAAAGGTTGGCTTTAGTGACAAGTGGCAGCAGTAAGTGACAAATGGGAAATTCATCTGCAATGGTAAAAAATCAGAATTTATGTCCAGTTCTGCAGGGATGTATCCCTACATCCTTTTGTTCCTAAGTGTGTTTTATCTGCTCAGTGGTTTAAAGTTACAGAGCTGCTGTGGTGGAACTTGAATGGTCTCTGGTCATTGTTTGCCTTCTGTGGAGTCATTGTTGCTAAAAAAAATAAATTATGGGGTAAATAATGCTGAATGATTGGAACTCTTAAATGCTTTGAAGGCTGGTGACTACAGCTCTTAACTCAGGGCCAAATTTGCAGTGAAATTCAGTGATTTCCATAGGAATTTCCATCAAGCACGTTGGAAATTCTGGCCATACTGGTTCAGCTCCACTGTAAATCCGTCATGACAAGAAGGGTGTGAGGATCAGGCAGTTGTTCAGGATTCTTGATTCCCTCCCCACCCCTGGCTGGATCAGCCATCCCTGAGAGATCTAATTCACCTTTAAATGGACTTAGTAGTGCTTAATTACCTTTATTACACTTAATAAGAATAAATGACAAGTGTTTGTACTTCTCCTTGCCCGTGTTCCCCATCGACCCCTCGTGGAGGTGCTGGGTGGGTCTCTCAGGTGCTGTAACAGGAGATGCTTTTGTGGTTTGCAGGTTTGTTTAATGCTTTTGATGAAAACCGAGACAATCACATAGATTTTAAAGAAATTTCCTGTGGGCTCTCAGCATGTTGCAGGGGACCCTTGGCAGAGAGACAGAAGTGTAAGTATGCAAAATTTAACTGTTAATTTGGGAGGAGTTTTTCAGTTTGAACAATGAGGTTTAGTTGTTTTCACCTTTTGAGATTCTTTTCCCACTGAACAAGTATGTGTCTGTGAAAGGTGACTTTGGAAGGTAAAAAAAAAAATAGAGGAATTTTAAATACCAAGGTTTCCTTTTATAAAGGAGAATTAAATCTAATTCTATGTATTTTACAGCTTATCAGTAGTTTCATATAAATTATCTAACTGGGAAAAACTACATTTCAGAAGTTATTTTTGCAGTGTTCTGCATTTTGATGCAGAAGTGTGTATCTCAATATAGAAAGTGCAAACACTTAGCTACTCATTATCTATAATAGAAAACAAATGTCCTATTTGATTGTCTTGTGGTAAATAGCATGTTGTGGCTTCTCACTGCCCAGTTCCCAGCTGGCTCCCTGCAAGGTTCCTGTGTTTTGAAACACTTTTTGTTCCCTACTTCTCCAAAGCCATATTGTTGCAACTTCCAAGCTGTAATTCCCTGGAAATTTCTGGATGCACATATGTTCCCTGCTATGTCCCATCAGCAAACACAGCAGAGGATTGCAGGAATCTGGATTTGAGTTTATTAAACACAGCTGCTCCATTTCCTCACCTCCACACCTGCATCCCCTCCTCAGAACTGTCAGCACTAAATCAGCTGCTCGCCTCTCTGCAGGCTTAGAGGGCTGCAAGGAATAAAGGAAATCGTTGTGGAGTGGTTCTAACAGCAAAGTCATTCCCTTTTCCCTCAGTTTGCTTCAAGGTGTTTGACGTGGACCGGGATGGGGTCTTGTCTCGCACCGAGCTCAAGGACATGGTGGTGGCTCTCTTAGAGGTCTGGAAGGACAACAGGACGGACAAAATACCTGTGAGTGGTGTCTGGGGGTTGATTTCCTTCTGTTTCCTTAAGCCATCCTTCCACAGGAGGAATGTGCATGATATTTGGGTGGGGGTCAGTGAGGTACAGGCTTCCCTGAGCCCCTCAGCTGGGGATGGGGACAAGGAACTGTCCCCTGCCTTGCAGAGCTGTGACCTGCCCAAAGCACAAGGTTTGATTATAATGTGTGTTCCTGACCTGCCCAAAGCTCCAGGGTTTGTCTATAATGTGTGTTCTTTCATCTAAAGAAAGGTACAAAAGCACAGCCTTTTTGTCTGGGAGCCCTTGGTTGAATTACTGAGAGTTTCGAGCATCTCTTACAGTTTTATTTTTATTCTGAGCACATTCTGCTGGGAGACTGTAACTCTGTTTTCTAATCCTTTTGTTGAAGGAGTTGGACATGAGTTTGTCTGAAATCGTAGAAGATATTTTGCATATGCATGACAACACAAAGGTAGGAATTTGCTGTTCTTCCCTTGTCATTTTTTTAGCCCAGTATCTTCAGTTGATTTATAAGGAAGTAAAGCCTTGTGCTTTCTTCAGAGCAGAGATGTGTCAATAAAAGAATTTTTTTCAAGAAATGTCAGTTTTCCATTAAAATTTACCGCGTTGTTCTGTGAAAGGAAGAACATGTTTGAATTTTATAAGCCATTTTAATACATGAAGCTAAACCCAAAATGCATAACCAGATGAAATTAAGTGGAAGCCTACACTGTTTGCAAGGCTCTGCTGTGCATAACTAACACGAGTTTTAAATCTGCTGCTTGACTTCTGTTTTGGAGAAACTGTTGTTTCCTGTTAAAACTGATCTGAAGAGAGAGTGCATAAGTTTATCTTATATTTTATGCTGTCTCAAGACATTATCCTCTCATGGAGGCATCTGTCATGACACAACAAAAAGTCTTGGTAGTTTATATTGTGCTTTAAATTTAGCTGGGTGTAAATCTGGAATTATCTGTAATTCTGCTCTTTGGAGATATCCACAAACAGTACTGTGGAAGTTGCTTCCATTATTTCATCCTTTGCTTCACTAATTGGGAAGAGTGTCTGGAAATGATAAATAATTTATGAAAAACTATAAAGAATGTCTAGAAATGCTTAATTACTTGTTTGAATAATTGTCTTGCCTGCTTGTACGCCAACAAAGTGGTGGGCAAATACTTATTGTAATTCTTTAATTGCCAAAGCAGTGGAAATTGTGGCTTCTCTCTGTTTCATCCTTTGAGGTTTTTATTGTTTGGCTTCCTGAAAAAAGGGTCGTGTACATCAGTCTTGATTCCACAAAGAGTTAAAAAAGAAGACTTCAGTCTTCAGAATGTTTTTGTAGTTGCATCATCAGTGTAGTGCTGGAAAGAGCTGATGGTGCAGTAATTACATAAATTATTTAACCTCTTTTCGTGTGCTAGCTTTGACCTGGGTGAACTCTGGAGAAAATGGTCTGTAAGGAGAGGCAGAGTAACTGCCAGTGCTGTAAAATTGGCTCTGAATTATATTGCCAGATAAAAAAATCAGATTGATCCCTTCACTGAATCGAAGATCCCTCTGCCATGGTCAGTGTTACACCACTGTGACCTGGCAGGTGATTAAGAATTAATGGGATTTGTGTTGTTAGGTGAGATCACAAGGGCTTGGTGATCCAAACTGGTTTTTCCCAGCCCTCAGAGGAGGGTGATGGGTGTGTGAGTGGGTGCAGGTGGTGGACACTGGATGTGAGTGATGGAGAGCAGGAGCAGAGGTTCCACACTCTGGAGTGGCTCACCCTCTGTACTCTCAGAGCTGTTTAATTCTCCAGGTTGCCTGTGTTATGCTAAAACTGGATTTTGTTTCTTTTCATTGGATCAAATTTTATTTAAAGTAGATGCCAAATTTTATCAAATCCCTGGTTTTGTCATGCCTTGTATGAAACATGTAATGAGCATCTTACCAGAACCAGGTTCATGTTTTGATGGTTTTTCCTTCCCCTTTGCTTCTCCTCCATTCCAGCTCGGACATCTCACTCTGGAGGACTACCAGATATGGAGTGTGAAGAGTGCTCTTGCCAATGAATTTTTAAATCTGCTTTTTCAGGTATGTTTAGGGGAAATCTTAGGTTGTAATTTACAGTAATTAACTGCTGAGCTTTCTGCATGGCCACGAAGTGCAGCATCAGCATCTGTGTGCACACACTCCAGCTCGGGCTGTGCAGGAGGGGATGTGGGTTTGCAGCTCTGGGCTGCCTTGGCAGAATGATTCTGTCTTTGATTATTGTTCCTTGCAGTGCATGGAGATGCCTAAAGCCTCATCTGTTCAAGAGAACCTGGTGCACTGTTCAGAAAATGAACAGAAATGTCGAGTGTATCAGCAGTTCTATTTTCCATTAGACAAAGGCTGTGTTTTAAATGGGTTTTGTGGCAAATCTTTGCCAAGAAAGTAACACAGGGAATGAGAAAAAAATCTCTAGTTCTTTACTGTTACGTTTTGCAACCAGTTTCCCTTTACATTTTCTGTTAAGGCCCTCTAATGTACCTCTCATTGCTTCCTTAATGAGGCAGTCCTTGAAAGCTGGGGTATCCTATCACTGTTTACTTGCAGAAAGCTGAGGATTAAGTATGTGCTGAATTGGGTTTTAATTGAGCTTGAATTGGATTTTTCTAAATCCTTGAAAGCCGTATTTTAGCTCTGGCTCACTTGGTGCAGAAAATAACCCTCAAAGAGTATTTTCATCCACTGCAGTTTGTTCCTTACCTGTTTTCCATTGAGGCTGATACTTGGAGTTTAAATAATAATAATAATAATAATAATAATAATAATAATAATAATTGACCTGTGACTCCTTTATAAATTGCGTTTTGAATGATACTTCCCCAAGAGCTTCAGGGTGACTGAGTGAGAGTATCCTGAGGCCACCAGCTACACCACAGCTGGAAAGAATAACACCAGAAAGTTCTTCAGATTCATTTTATCTCTGTAATTACATCAGGTTTGCTGAAGTTGCAACCTTCTCAAGAAGGGCTGTATTTATTTTTGCCCTGTCTAGCATCAAATATCCCCTCATAACTAAGTATTGATGAACTAACCAATATCTCTGCAATCTTGGCAAAGAATGAATGAAGATGTAATAAATCTGTCTTAATGCTGATTGCACATCACCAGTGTTGCCCATTGCTCATTGGAAGTCTCATTTACAATATTTTTTTCCTCCTGGCATAGCTGCTGTATTTTCATTTTAGATTTTAATTTAATCTTTTTTTTTTTTTTTTAATAACTTTCTCATGTAAAGCACAGGGCAGAGTCTGCCACTGATTTATCTGGGCATTTATTTGAGGTGTCCTGTGCCTCATCTGCAGACAGAAAAGCCAGATATTCTGAGTGGAAAACTTGTCAACAAATGGGTTTGTTTGCAGAGGGGTTAGTTTATCTGAAGAATCTCATTTGAGCTCAATGCTACTGAAATTTAAAAAGAAACACCAGACCCAGCTGTGTTGTATGTGCTGGAAAATCTGTTGCTTCCCCTTGGCTAATGGCCTTTGTTTCGTTCAGAATGTGAAATGGTCTCTCTCACTGTAATATAAATTTAAATAAGACATCTTAGCAGTGATTAGAAATCTCCAGCTGAGATACAAATTGATGGCCTCAAAAGAGACATAAGGAGAAGACTGTAAATCATGGTGTGAGCAGCAAAACTGTCTGGGGGAGTCGAGAGCTGCCCCTGCTGCCTGGAACGTTCCTGTGGAGTCTCCTCACTCCCTGTCCAGCTTTACTGGGAAAGGAGTAAAATAGGAGCCATCTGACACTGGCTTGTACTGGGAATAAAACCCCACCCAGGCCAGGCAGCTGTCCAGGAGATGGAGCCTCTTCCTTCTGGGTTCAGTTCAAAACTAAATAAAAAGAGAAAGAAAAACATCAGCAGACATTCAGAGAATGCTCTGCACTTTGCAGAGTGGTTTTGGTTGTGGTTTGGGTTGGTTGCTCTGCTTTGAGCTTCTCCCTCAGCCTCTCCAGGGCTTGTTTCCCTTTCAATCCCATCTAGAACCACTCTTCCCCAGTTTTTTCCCTTTCAATTCTTTTTAATTTTTAGTTCATCCTCTTCCAACCACTTGCACTCTCCCAGTTCCTCTTTCCCTCTCTCCAGCACACCCAGACATCCTGACCTGGGTATCTGATCCATGTCAGTCCTGTGATATCACAGCCTGAAAATAATGAAAACTGCTTTTCTCTTCACCTTAATGTTTGTCTTGGGGCATTTGAGATTCTTGGTGCTTTTATCTTAACAGTGGGAACAGGTTGTGAATCTCATAGCTCAAAAAACTTTTTTATTAGTGATTTATTCACATTTAAGTAATCTCGCTCCATTATTAAATGATGAAAAGTCTCATTTGAGTTGCTTTTTGCTTTTATTTGCCTGTTAATAAGAACTACTTTCTTTTTCCAGGTGTGTCACATAGTTTTGGGACTGCGACCTGCCACCCCAGAGGAGGAAGGACAGATTATTAGGTGTGTGCTTTGCTCAGAAGCTTCAATGGCTTTCAGATCCACCTTTTAGTATTTCCATAAGGACTGGAAGTTCCCTGTTTCAGCTAAAGATTCATATTCTCTCTGTGCAGAGGCTGGTTGGAAAGAGAGAGCAGGTATGGCCTCCAGCCAGGGCACAACTGGTTCCTCATTGCTATGCCCTGGTGGCACCAGTGGAAAGAATATGTCAAATATGTAAGTAGCATAATAATAATAATAATAATCTCTACTGAATAAGTGATTTCTTGTATTTCTGAATGTGTTGATGGAAAAAACAGTGTGGAGGAAATGACTGCTGAACCAATAATGCTCAGAATTGAGCAGCTCCTGTCTCTTGGTGGAAAATAATTGTTCTGCTGAATCATGGTTATGTGGGGAGCTTTTCACTGTAATTTCATTAAACTCTCATCTCTTTCATCATTCCTGCAGCTCACAATATTTTTTGAATAAAAACATGCTCACAGGAGCATTTCTTTCCAGTCTTCTGAGCCCTTTGATAATAAAGCTGCCCTCTTTGGGTTTGACTTGGCTTGGGCCACAAATACACTCTGAATTTTCTGGACAAAGGAGGAATTGGTATAACTTACTTCAGAGGCAATGACAAAATGTAGTCTGATACCCAATAAAAGGAGTCCTGCTAGAACTTTATAGATACAGGGTGCTCTGTAACACCCCTTAACTAAAATATTTAAGCTAAAGCACCACTGAATTGTACAAAATACAGAATGCTTAATAAATTTAATAAAATTTAATTGGAAATAAATATTAGTTACAGGCTAAACAAGTGAAATAAACCTAGAGTTTTTATATCCTCATAAGTAATCATGTAAGTACTTGATTTTTTTTATAAAAACAAATAGCTGGAAGTACTCAGAAAACTGCAGTGTGTGCATTAACTAACCATGTAATGACTGTATTCTTTGTGCACAATGAATTGGACAAATGAGGGCTGAAATGCCAGGTAATTTGATCCTTACCCTGGTGTAAGTGCTCAGATGTGCACAGGATTTCATCCCTAATCCTTTGCATGATGGCACAAGGCCATTACTCACTGCACCTCTCAAGCTAAGAAAAAAAACCCTCAGAATTTCTGTGAAAATGTTGCAGGTTTGAGGAAAAAAATGTGGTTTTTGTTGTTGTGCTTGCTGTTCTCAGTTAACCATATGAAATTCAACAGGGACAAATCTTCAAATATTTATAGTCTGTAATTATAGCTGTTTAAAACCAGGTGTATTTTTATGTAGCTAGATAGGGAAAATAAGTGTGGAATTCGGATCCTGTGCAGAATGGTTTATTAGATTATTTTAACAATTTGGGGTGTTTATTTCTGCTGATGTTTCACTGGTACATGCAGAAAGTGTTTTTTCGTCAGCAAATCTTGTGATGTGCAGAAGTAGTCACAGAGTTGAATTTTTGGTGGCTGGTTTGACTGACATGTCTTTGATCTTGGCTCATAATTAACTTCTCTATTTATTACCTGCTCTAGGATGCAAACCCTGTTGTGATAGAGCCTTCATCTGTCTTGAGTGGAGGTAAGAATTCCCTCGTAGCTGCTGCAGCCAATACCCCAGAACAGGGAGAAGACAAAATGGGAGGTCTTAATGACTTCAGTGCACCAGAAGAAAAGTTTTCAGATAATATTTCCACTGCCTCAGAAGCCTCAGAGTCCACCAGCAGCAGTAAGCATCTTATTTCCTTGGAGGTTTAATGTAGAACAGCTTTTGGGAAAACTGCACACTGCATGGACCCCTCCAGCCAGAGAGATAACACAGTTTGGATTGCAGGACTTTTAGGATTGCCAGGATTTTTTTTAGGATTTTTTAGCGCGTGGTGGCTAAACACAAAGTCTTGTTTAACAGCAGTTTATCTGTTATGCTGGGGTTAGTTATTTTTGTCCTATCATTTATTTTCTGAGTGGATTTTTCCCCCTACTTTCACATTAAGTTGTTTTAAGCTCATATCTGGTTGATCCTATACTCTGCCATGCAATAAAAGAGGGAAGAAACAGCAAAAAACCATGAGGAAAAGCAGAGTTGTAGTTTTACAGGGCATGTGATTTAAATTTGAATGAGTTTGTGCAGATCTTGAGAGCCATCTTGGCAAACAAAGTGATTTTAGTCCTGATTTTCAATGAGTTCTTGTGAGAATTGGAGATTTTTTTCTTGTAAGGCAGCTGAAGGTTGCATCTGATATTTTAAAATCATAACTTCAGTTGAAATTAGATAAATTACTGTGATATTTTTTGGGTGTAGGGGTTGGGGGAAACAAAGGACAGAAAGAGAGACAAGTTTTAGCTTAAAGGTTCTTTCTTTTTATTTTAATTGAAATTTCCATTTAGTTCTGCATGACCAAAGCAGCTTCTATGAGAATAAAAGCATTGCCTTTTCAAGGAAAAATAAAATAATGCATTATTGGATATATCTTCAGTTCTGTCTATGAGTTTTTCAGCAGTTTGATGTTCAAACATCCAGACAACAACTAACTGCTCACCACATTTGCTCATGCAAAGCTGGTTAGGCTGTTTCAGAGCTGTGTTTGTGTAATCATGATATAAAATACAGAAAATATAATATCAAATCAGAAATCCCATTCTGAGAGATAATATATTTACCCCTGGGGTTGGAAGAGTTGCATGTTTCACTGCAGGGTGAAGGACAGCAAACTTAAACAACCTTTTTTAAAGCAAGGATACAAGATTGTAACTCGTTCCTTTCTGGTTTATGGGATCAGGAACTGAATTATTTCTGTTTTTTTCTCTTGCTTTGTGCTCAGACACTCTGTACCCTGGCACCCCAGGCTCTGAGGTGTGCTTTGCAAGGCAGCACAACACTTCAGACAATAACAACCAGTGTTTCCTTGGATCCAACGGGAATGCTCTGCTCCAGCTGAATCCCCAGAAACCGGGAGCTATCGATAACCAGCCCTTGGTGACCCAGGAGCCAGTGAAGGTAGAGGCACCCAAGGCATGGGAATAGAGGAAAAGGATATTTTAGCTCTCTCTTGTCACACCTTTTTCATGTTGGTCTTTTTGAGCTTAATTCTGAATTAACACTGCTCTGTCAAAGAGCAAAATTTAGGTTTCTTACTCTTATTTTAAGGATAAATTGTGTTCTGCTTCTAAGGCTACTCTTGTGTTTTGTGAGAAAAGAAACATTCAAAATGTTCTTACACAAAATTTACCAAAGGGAAAGGTTTTTATGAAAAGGCAGCTTGCAGCATTAAATGTAAAATACTTTGTTAATCAAACACTTCAGTGTTTCCATCTAAATAGGAATTTACTGCTGCTGTATAACAATATAGTAAAACAAAACTGACAGGTTTTGCAGTATGAATGCAAATAAAACATGGAACACAGAGCAGCAGCACCAATGTTGAGTAGAGATGGGATTTTTCCATCCAAAGTTGTTGGAGTCGGTGACACAAGAGCAAAACACATGAATTTTATACTGCACAAGCTTTTAGAGAAATAGTAAATAATGAAACTTGAACGTTAATTACTGTTACACTGAACTACCATCTCTGTGTGAAAAGCAGCTGCTAATTGTTACTTAGAAGTCTTTTAATAATTAAAGAGAGTTCTGTGCCTGTGTACTAATTTTTCCACTTGAGATGTGACAAAACCCCTTTCTTTTTAAAGGCTGCATCATTAACAATGGAGGGTGGAAGGTTAAAGAGATCTCCACAGCTGGTGGAAGGAAAGGACTATGTCATGGTGCCAGAACCAGTTTGGAGAGCACTTTACCACTGGTATGGAGCAAACCTGTCCTTGCCCAGGCCGGTAAGTTGTGATTTTAGACACTTTTTAACAACCAGATTGGTCCAGTGGCACAAGGTAACCTCTTAGAGTCATCTTCCACTTCAGCCTGTGTCTAGAAGAGCAAACTGGGAAAAAGCAGCCTCCAGACTGGTGCTGGATGGAAAGCTGTGGCTGTTCAGCAGGAGGTTTGCAGCACAATCCCAGGGGATCTCGTGGCAGGGCAGAAGTGCTGCTCAGCTGCTGGTGTTTGCTAAAGCACACAAAAGTAAACCTGAGGTCCGTTTAAAAAGCCTGGCATCAAAACACTCACCTTTAAAAACTGAGAGAAAGTTAAAAAGCTATAAAATGAAAAGTGGGACACGTGCAGCTCTGAAAACCTGTCCCTGCTCTCTGGCAATTCCATGAAGTGGGGGGAAGGCAACAATTGCTGCTTCAGATTCAGCATCACAGAAACACAATGTGCAAAACTGGGGGAAGAGCTCAAAAGCAGATGGCAATAGGTGAGTCCAGGGAAGAGAACAGGCTAAGACTGTTCTCTGTCAGAATGGCTGCTCAGGAGCTCTTGGGAGCTGGAGCTGCAGGAGTCTGCTCACTTGGAAACATTGGGAACTTTTTCTTCAGTTTCTCTTGAGTGTATTTATTCCACAGAGTGGTTGGTTTGTTCTGTGTCAGGTAGTCTCTTGTAGGAGATGCACTTACAAAAAATGGATATGAGGGGAGTTTTGTGATGGTAGCAATAGATACTTGGTGGTTGGTGTCACAAACATTCATGTCACAGATGGGAGAGGATTATTTCTATGATTTTTAACAATTTGGTCTGTTGGCTCTAGTGCAGACAATTATTTTAATGGGAAAAATCACTGGCTTCTTACTTCCTCCCACACATTCTCCATGGAAACAAACACCTTTCATGATCCAGAAAAGGCCACATCACTTTATACACAAAGTAATGTGCTTTTTTTTCTCAGAAAATGTCATCACCAATGTTTTTGTTGTAGCTGCAGTTTAATACTGTGGCACTTCAGTGTGGTATGTTCCTTCCCACAGCTTGAGCTGTTTTCTTCTGCTTCACATGGTCACAAAAAGAGTGAACATTCCTTCCATTTCTGTTTGCATATTTGGGCAGATCTAGGTGGCAAAAATCTTTGTAGAAATGGTGGCTGAAAAGCTGCAAAACATGTTTTGGAGGTAATTTCAGCTTTTTCTGTCAACACAGCAAGATGCAACAAAAGTAGGTTGCAGCCTGTTTGTACAGTATGAAGGTTTTAAGTCAATCCTGTGGTTCACAAAGTTCAAACCAAATATCTTATCCTGCATTTGTCAGTTTTTTCAACAGCTGTGAAACTTTCATGTGGAAGTATACAGTGAGTGGAATTAATGAGGCTCATTGTGGATCCACATATATATTCCAGGAATTATAAAAATGTTCCTTCTGTGGTGCGGTGCAGAGGGTGATGCTGCACTAAAGAAGGTGTTTGCTTTTGACAACCTGCAGCTAATAAGCTTCAAAAAGTGCTTAGGAATCAGGAAATTGTCATTCCTGGGGATGTTAGCCTAAAACCCCACGAGAAGTTCGGATTTTTTTGTCTCCTCATAAAAGAGTTTGGATTTTTAATAATTCAGTCATTTTTTAATGATTTAATCATTCCTGTTTCTATTAGTATTCCCTCCACACTTGCAAGGTGAGTCTCCAGGATGTTGCAAACATGTTTTGCAGGTGATCAAGAACAGCAAGACAAACGTGCCAGAGCTGGAGCTGTTCCCTCGGTACCTGCTGTTCCTGCGGCAGCAGCCGGCCACGCGCACCCAGCAGTCCAACGTCTGGGTCAATATGGGTATGATGAGCCTCAGAATGTTCCCTCAGCATTTGCCCAGAGGTAACTTAAGAATGCAGCAAGAACCACCACCCCTGTGCAGTTTCTAGGCCAGCCCAGGCTGGGGGAGCTTCCTGCGCTGCGCTTGTGCTCCAGCTCAATCGCCCTGCGGCACAGCCGGCGCTCGGGAGCATCCAGGGGCTTTCCCTGCCCTCTCCTCAAGGGAAGAGGCAGCAGGGAGCATTTGCAGGGAAATCAGTTAATTCCCATGGTTATGGGTGAGTTGGGAGTGAGAAATGAGCACTGCAGAAGCTGAACTGATCAGAAGAGCCAGAGCTGGGCATTCCCGTTGGGAGTGATTCCTGTAGCCATGGAATAGGTGCCTCTGTGCCTCTGATAGTGCAGTGTCTCGGTTTTGAAAGACAGGTGTCTGCTAAGGAAGGCAGAGGCCC
>NW_024581088.1:9273898-9298320 GCF_017639235.1 Corvus kubaryi
GGGCCTCTGCCTTCCTTAGCAGACACCTGTCTTTCAAAACCGAGACAGATCTTGGCGCCCAACGTGGGGCCTGAGGGCATTAAGAGATAGAGGTGAAAAAGGAATAACAGTTCCTCGATAACTTTATTTGGTGTGCTGGATATTGGAACCTTGTTAGGCAGCACTATGTGGTCTAGTTTACCCTGGTTTGGGTGGCATGTAGCCGTGGCTATATTCTTCCCCTTTGCAGCTCCTTACTTGAATATGGGTCCTCTGACTAAGGCTACCATTGCTGTTATCCAGCTTGCGTTATGGGTCGAGAAGGTGAGGAATTCATGGGTTTTTAACTTCCTCCGGAATGTGGGCACATGGATAAACAGCTATCACACACTGAGCACATGTTTTTGGGGTTATGTTAACAATGGTACCTTCTGTGAGGAAATGACACCAGGGGAAGTTTTCTCCCAACCCCTCAACCAGTTCTTTGGGCCCACCCCATCAATTTTCGAAGGGTTTAAATTCCCTCTGAATACTAACCATCTGCTGCTGATAGGCCTACTCTATTTAGCATTCAAGGATAAGTTGAGATTGGCTTGGATATCTACCCGGACACCAGCCCCAGAGACTAGAGATCCTGCCCCAGAGCCTGATCCTGCCCCAGAACCTGACATGGCCGCAGAGAGTAGAGTTCCTACCCCAGAGCCTGATCCCGCCCCAGAACCTGACACGGCCCCAGACACTAGAGATCCTACCCCAGAGCCAGAACCTGCCACAGCCCCAGACACTAGAGATCCCGCCCCACAGACTGATACTGCCCAACAGTCCACCTCAGAAATGGACTACCCAAACTGGGTGGGGGTACTGGCAAAAGGGATGCAGGAGATGTGCCAAGAGATGGGTCAGGTGCGCCAGGGGATATGCCAGGAGATGGGTCAGGTGCGCCAGGAGATATGCCAGGAGATGGGCCAGGTGCGCAAGGAGATGTGCCAGGAGATGGGCCAGGTGCGCAAGGAGATGTGCCAGGAGATGGGCCAGGTGCGCCAGGAGATATGCCAATTGCTAAGGGAATACACCTCCTCAGCTAGTGAAAAACCCTCTCCCTGCCCCAAAGAGGGTGAGTCCGATGGTGCAGCAGTGGAACCCATGGATGTTACAACCGTCCAGGCTTCAGCTGAACCACGAGGACAACCACAGCCAGCAGCAGTCGCCCCTGTGCAAAGGAGGAAGTATAAGACCAAATCAGTACGACCAGTTAATGATGATGGGCAACCAGGGCCCTCACAACCAGCAGGAGAGCCAGAGCCAGAAGTCATCACTGAGTCCCTGTCGCACGACAGTCTCCGTGCTATGCGAAACGACATTGTGCGAAGGGGGCGTGAGCCTTATACCACCTGGCTGCTTCGGGTTTGGGACCTTATGGGCACAAGTGTGCAACTGGATAGTGGTGAGGCAAGGTATCTGGGATCGTTGACCCAGGACCCAGGTGTGGACCAGATATTTGTGAGGGAGCCAGGGCCTCTCTCTCTCTGGGAGCGGCTCTTAATGAGTGTAAGAGAAAGGTTCATTCACAAAGAAAGAATGCAGGAGTATCATCATAGAATGCAGTGGAAGACACTCGAGCAAGGGATCCAACAGCTAAGAGAGGTGGCAATATTAGAGGTACTCTTTGGGAAGGATGGACAGCATGATAATGACCCCGATAAGGTCAGGTGCACAGGACAGATGATGTGGAACCTGGCAAGGCTAGGGCCATCGCAATACACCACCTTCATTGCAACGATTGATGCTGACAATACCCGAGAAACAGTGGGCTCTGTTGCCAACAGGCTCAGGCATTATGACAGCATGATCAATGGCCCGCTAAAAGCTCACGTCTCTGCTGTGGTCCAGGACCTCAAAGAGGAGATGAAGGAGAAGATGGAGGAGATGAGGGAGGAGATGAGGAGGGTCAGTGTGGCACCAGTGCGAGTCACAGGCCCCCAAGTCAGAGCCCGTCGTCCCCCTGCTAGAGAGAGAGGGTACACCCCACGAGCTGAGCTGTGGTTTTTCCTGTGTGAGCATGGGGAAGACATGAGAAGGTGGGATGGGAAACCCACCTCTGCCCTGGCAGCGCGGGTGCATGAACTCAAGGAGGGAGGCACTAACCGAGGGGGTTCCGCTAAGGTGAAGGTAGCCTCAGCCTCCCGTGACCGAGCTGCCAGGCGTTACAGAAGGGAGGATGATATGTCGGATCCCCTTGAAGGTACCTCGAGCATGTACGCCCAGGGAAAGAATGATAACCAGGGCTAGAGGGGCCCTGCCTCTAGCCAGGAAGAGGCACGGGAGAACCGAGTTTTCTGGACGGTGTGGATCCGATGGCCTGGCACATCAGAGCCACAAAAATATGATGCATTGGTTGATACTGGGGCACAGTGTACTTTAATGCCATCGGGACATGTGGGGGCAGAACCTGTATCCATCGCTGGGGTGACCGGGGGATCACAGCAGTTGACCCTTTTGGAAGCTGAGGTGAGCCTGACTGGGAAGGAGTGGCAAAAGCATCCAATTGTGACCGGTCCAGAGGCCCCGTGTATTCTGGGCATAGACTTCCTCCGGAATGGCTACTACAAAGACCCAAAAGGACTCAGGTGGGCATTTGGGATTGCTGCTGTGGAGGCAGAGGGCATTAGGCAATTGAACACCCTGCCTGGACTATCTGAGAATCCTTCTGCAGTTGGGCTCCTGAAAGTGGAAGAGCAACGAGTGCCAATTGCCACCTCGACAGTGCACCGCCGGCAGTATCGGACAAATCGAGATGCTGTGATCCCCATCCACAAGATGATCCGCGAGCTGGAGAGTCAAGGGGTGGTCAGCAAGACCCACTCACCCTTCAACAGCCCCATCTGGCCTGTGCGCAAGTCTGACGGGGAATGGAGATTGACTGTGGACTATCGTGCCCTGAATGAAGTGACTCCACCGCTGAGCGCTGCCGTGCCAGACATGTTGGAGCTCCAGTATGAGCTGGAGTCCAAAGCAGCGAAGTGGTACGCCACTATTGACATTGCCAATGCATTCTTCTCCATTCCTCTGGCAGCAGAGTGCAGGCCTCAGTTTGCCTTCACCTGGAGGGGCGTGCAGTACACCTGGAACCGACTGCCCCAGGGGTGGAAGCACAGTCCCACCATCTGCCATGGACTGATCCAGACTGCACTAGAAAAGGGTGAGGCTCCAGAACATCTGCAGTACATTGATGACATCATTGTGTGGGGGAACACCGCAACCAAAGTGTTTGAGAAAGGAGAGAGAATAATTCAAATTCTCCTGCAAGCTGGTTTTGCCATCAAGAAGAGCAAGGTCAAGGGACCTGCCCGAGAGATCCAGTTCCTGGGAGTAAAGTGGCAAGATGGACGACGTCAGATTCCCATTGAGGTCATCAATAAGATCACAGCAATGTCTCCGCCGACCAACAAGAAGGAAACACAAGCTTTCCTAGGTGCTATAGGTTTCTGGAGGATGCACATTCCGGAGTACAGCCAGATCGTGAGTCCTCTCTACCTGGTTACCCGCAAGAAGAATGATTTCCACTGGGGCCCTGAACAGCAGCAAGCCTTCGCCCAGATCAAACAGGAAATTGCTCACGCCGTAGCCCTTGGCCCAGTCAGGACAGGACCAGAGGTGAAGAACGTGCTCTACTCTGCAGCCGGGAACAATGGTCTGTCCTGGAGCCTCTGGCAGAAGGTGCCTGGTGAGACTCGGGGCCGACCACTGGGATTCTGGAGCCGAAGCTACAGAGGATCTGAAGCCAACTACACTCCCACAGAGAAGGAAATCCTGGCAGCTTATGAAGGAGTCCAGGCTGCCTCAGAAGTAATCGGCACAGAGGCACAACTCCTCCTGGCACCCCGACTACCGGTGCTGGGGTGGATGTTCAAAGGAAAGGTTCCCTCCACACATCACGCCACCGACGCTACTTGGAGCAAATGGATTGCCCTCATCACGCAGCGCGCCCGAATTGGAAACCCAAGTCGCCCTGGGATCTTGGAAATAATTACGAACTGGCCGGAAGGTGAGACTTTTGGGTTATCTTCTGAAGAAGAAGAGGAGCAGGTGACACGTGCCGAAGAAGCCCCACCATATAACGAGCTACCAGAGAGTGAAAGACAATACGCCCTCTTCACTGATGGTTCCTGCCGAATTGTAGGCGCTAGCCGGAAATGGAAAGCCGCTGTATGGAGCCCCACACGACAAGTTGCACAGGCTACTGAAGGAGAAGGTGGATCGAGCCAATTTGCTGAGCTCAAAGCTGTCCAATTAGCTCTGGACATAGCTGAAAGAGAGAAGTGGCCAAAGCTCTACCTCTACACTGATTCATGGATGGTAGCCAATGCTCTGTGGGGTTGGCTGGAAAGGTGGAATAAGGCAAACTGGCAGCGCAGAGGAAAACCAATCTGGGCTGCTGAAGAGTGGAAAGACATTGCCACTCGGGTAGAGAAGCTATCCGTGAAGGTCCGTCATGTAGATGCTCACATCCCCAAGAGCCGGGCTAATGAAGAACATCGTAACAACAATCAGGTAGATCAAGCTGCGAAAATAGAGGTGTCCCAGATAGACTTGGATTGGCAACATAAAGGAGAACTGTTCCTAGCTCGATGGGCCCATGATGCCTCAGGCCATCAGGGCAGAGATGCCACCTATAAGTGGGCACGAGACCGAGGGGTGGATCTAACCATGGACAGTATCTCCCAAGTTATCCATGACTGTGAGACATGCGCTGTGATCAAGCAGGCCAAGCGGGTGAAGCCTCTGTGGTATGGTGGGCGATGGTCCAAATACAAGTATGGGGAGGCCTGGCAGATTGATTACATCACACTGCCTCAAACCCGCCAAGGCAAGCGCTATGTGCTCACAATGGTAGAAGCCACCACTGGATGGCTGGAGACCTACCCTGTGCCTCACGCTACTGCCCGGAACACCATCCTGGGCCTGGAAAAGCAAGTCCTTTGGAGGCATGGCACCCCTGAGAGAATCGAGTCTGACAATGGGACTCATTTCAAGAACAGCCTTATAAACACCTGGGCTAGAGAACATGGCATAGAGTGGGTGTACCACATCCCTTACCATGCACCAGCAGCTGGGAAGGTTGAGCGGTGTAATGGACTGCTTAAAACCACCTTGAAGGCACTGGGTTGGGGGACTTTCAAAAACTGGGAGATGCATTTAGCAAGAGCCACCTGGTTAGTTAACACTCGAGGTTCCACCAGCCGAGCAGGCCCTGCCCAATCTGAACCCCTACAAACAACAGACGGGGATAAGGTTCCAGTGGTGCACATGAGAGGTATGCTTGGAAAAACTGTTTGGGTAAAGTCTGCCTTGAGCAAAGACAAACCCATCCGTGGGGTTGTTTTTGCTCAGGGACCAGGTTGCACCTGGTGGGTGATGCAAAAGGATGGAGAGACCCGATGCTTACCTCAAGGGGACCTTGTTTTAGGGTGAACTACCCATGGCTCTGTACTTGTATCAGTATCAGCATGTATATTTGTATATAATTTGGGTAATGCATAGATTTATATGGTTAAAAAAGTTAAGTTTCATGTAACATGTTAGTATGGGAGAAAATTCCTTTAACAGGAAAAAAACTAAGACTAAACTAAAACCCCAACATGCAGTGGCACAATAAATTCAGTTAATGCTCAGCCAACTGCTTCTGAGTTACTTGGGCAGCTGGGCTTTGATGCCCAAAATTATTTAATGCTCTTTAGAGAGAGATTAAATGAATGGAATATGAAGACTATTATTTGACATAGTTCAAAAAGACAATTAAATACAAAGTATAAACACCCAGCTAAAATCTCTTTGTCATAACTGTGGTGGTAGTGCTCACCAAAAGATTATGCCAAGAGTAATCTTTAGGTTGTGGCTTCACATTTCAGCTGGGCAGTGTTGCAGGATTTGTCTCCAGTTTGCAGTTTGCCTCGCACAAGAGGCTGGAAGGACTCCCTGCTGTTCACATCTGGACACACACAGATACACATTTGCATCCACAGCAACATGTCTGGAAATGGGCTCACCTGACTGCTGAAAATTCAATCCTTCAGCCTTGCTGTGTCACAATGTGGTTAAAACCCTCATGCAGATGCTCAATTTTTCACTGCTTTGGTAGGATCTAAACCCTCTGTGTAGTCAGCAGCTGCCTGTGCCATCGAGTTCTGCACAAACTGCCTCTGCCCAAATTCAGCTTTCCTGCCTGACCTAATCAAATGGAAACTGCTTTGTTTGGACATCCTAAAATGCCCAAATTCCAATGAAGAGAATCTTCTTATGTGCCAAATTTGATCTTGATTTGGAATTACTTTGTACTGCACTAATTTGATTGTCCAATCAGTTATTAATCCTGTGGAGTTCTCAGATGTGCTTTCTTGCTGTAATCTTACCACTAATCCTCTGATCCCTAATCACAGAAAATGTTGGTTTGTTTTCTTTTAAAAACCCTGAGTACTTTGCTTGGTACACTGAAGCCAGACTGATGCTTTGCTGATTTATAAGGTATCATTTACTCTCTTGTCAAATTGCATGTGATAATATAACACTGCACCTTTTCATGTTGTACTGTTTATTTTACTGTAACCTTTTAACAGTGAAAATAGAATTGTGTCACTTCTCAGGCTACTTAAGTTTTGCAGTTGCCCAGTTTGGGTTTGGCTGGATAATAAAAGCTTTTCATGTCTCTGTAAGGAGTGGGGGGAACTTCTGAAGCTTAAACTAAAAAAACTCAAAAAAAACCCCCTCATGGTCTCATCTCTAGTGCAAATGTTTTATTTAAAGATGAGCTCACATTATGAAGAGCAACAATCTTGACCAATTAATTAATTTGTGTGGCCAATGTGGGGTTGTTGAGAATTTTGGTGGAAATTCCAGGTGTCTTCACAGAATGTTTTGAGGAATTTAGTTACTAAGAAATTTAGTTATTAAGAGTACTTTTATTGTGAGCTGCCAGGCTGATTTCATGTTCACAGATCAACATTCATCCTCACAGAAGAGCTGAAGCAAAGTCATGCTACTTCCAAAAATAGTCAAACTGATTTTTTTTTACCTTATTTTTTACTTACAATGTTCTCTCAAAAAGGAAATCTGTATGAAATTTTGAAGCCCTTTATTTTGAAAATCCCCTTTGCCTCTCCTGCCGTGTCTTTAAGAGACAAAAAGAACTGTAAAAACTTATTAAACTTCATTGAAATTTTTTTGTATTTCCTATGAGAATCTCAGGGGAGCATTTTCTAATAGGTTTTGCTAAGAAGGGAGGTATTTTATCTGCTTTGTGGTAGCAAATTTGTTGTCCCAAAGGGTCAATAACAACTGGGTTTCCACCTAACCCATAAACACAAGCACTACAAGTGTCTACTACTTTTTGCAGAGAGTGTATTTAGTGTATAAGTTGTTATTGATCTGACCTCGGGGTAAATCCATTCTCTTCTCCCCTTCTCTCCCTGTGAATCCAGGGAATGTCCCTTCCCCAAATGCCCCTTTAAAAAGGGTGCTGGCTTACACTGGCTGCTTCAGTCGGATGCAAACCATCAAAGAGATCCACGAGTATCTGTCCCAGAGGTTACGGATCAAGGAGGAGGACATGCGCCTCTGGCTCTACAACAGTGAGGTAATCTTGCTCCTTTGCCTTCCTTTTTTTTATTGGACATGATGTGTTTTAGTCCTTTCCAGAAACTATTAAATACATGTGCACAGAAAAATTAAGAGTGGCCATAAAGTGGCCATCCTTTACAGTTAAAGACTCTTGCTATTTATTTTTCAGAGTTTTCTGTGCTTTAATTCCCTTGCTTTGAGGTGAAAGGATCCTCAGAGTGTTGTACGTGTAGAACTCTAATTCTGTGAGGTGTTTTTTCTCCTGCAGAACTATCTCACTTTGCTGGATGATGAAGATCACAGACTGGAATATCTTAAAATCCAAGATGAGCAGCATTTAGTAATAGAAGGTATAAAAAGGGGCTATAATTGGTTTATGCTCTAAAAATAGAAGTTTACAGAGGGAACCTATGGGCAGGTGGTGGCAAAGCTAATTTAGCAAAGTTTGCATGTATTTTGTCCCTATTTTGAAGTACTTTAGGATCTTTTGTTGGTTGGCAACAACAAAAAATATTAGTGATGGCTCATGAACTGATTTGTTCAGACCTGGTGGATCCTTATTGAGAATTAGAATAAGCACTGAAAAATTTGCTATTCAACAGCAAAAGCAATCCCAAGGCTGCTCTCTAAAGATGTTACTGGTGTGCTTGGAGGGATGCCAGTGTTAGAATGAGTTCCAATAATGATTAGAAACATTGAAATGAAAACTAGCAAAAATAATAGCTAAAAGTAAGCAAATTTCTAATCCCAAATATTAGAAAATTTTAATTAAAGCTCTTCAGCTGTGTAAGCTCTCTGGAGTAAGTAACAATTTTTAAAAACCCCTTTTCATGTCCCTTTCTAGTTCGAAACAAAGACATGAGCTGGCCAGAAGAGATGTCTTTTATAGCAAACAGCAGTAAAATAGACAGACACAAAGGTGAGTCTTTCACAGAGTCGCTGGATTATGATGAGAAGAAAAACCCAAGGAAACAACTGAGATGTTAAAACAATTCTTTTTAACACAAGTCCCTTTAACACTGGGTGAGGTCTTTTATGCTGCTTTGCTGGGTCTTTATATTAACTTAAATGCTGGGAATGTGGGATGTAAAGATAAATCTGTAGATGTTCAGACACAGCTTTAGTAAATGGTACACAGCAGATTTTGGACTTTGTGTTTATTACCTTGGATTTTGTTAAGGCGAGGAATATTTAAGATTTTAACAAGTGAATCCAGAATTTTCAGTATCATAATGACCTGAAAGTATTCTGTATGGATTGTACTGCTGCCTGTGGTGGATCACATCAACAAAATGCCTCAATTTCTGTGAAGCAGAGTTGAGAGAGCAGATATTTTAAACATCTGCTGCATCTGTGTAGTGTCACAATTGGGAGCAGGTTAAATTAAACTGGTTACTGTTAGGAGACACTGCTAAAACATTCTGAATTTTCTCATCTGCACAACTGCTCTAATGATGTTTTTTCACTCAGTTCCTACTGAGAAGGGTGCTACAGGCCTGAGCAATCTGGGGAACACGTGCTTCATGAACTCCAGCATCCAGTGTGTCAGCAACACCCAGCCCCTGACACGCTACTTCATCTCAGGAAGGCATCTCTATGAGCTGAACAGGTAATTCTGTGTGAGAACAGTGGCATTTTGGGTGCTGGAACATTTATTCAGGCTGGCTGCTTCTGAAAGCTGAAATTCAGTGTAAAGGAATCATTTAAATTCAGTGTTACCAGCTCTGCAGCAGATACTACGTTAGAGGCATGGAAATGCAGCCTCTTGTTTCTGAGAGCAGCAAGCTTTTCTGCTTCCTTCTTCATCTCCAGGCTTGAGCTGTGTTTAAATTTTAATGTGGTATTAATTCCTTTGTAATTTCTAGGACAAATCCCATAGGAATGAAAGGACACATGGCCAAGTGCTATGGGGATTTGGTTCAGGAGCTGTGGAGTGGCACCCAGAAGAACATAGCCCCCTTAAAGCTGCGGGTGAGTTATTCCAAGGTGGAAAACAAGGATTTCTTGGAAAAGCAGAAATTCAATGCACTTCTTCCTGATGTTACCTGTGTTGGAGCAGTTTGGAGACTCAGAGTCTTCCCTAGAAGGGGCCAGTGTTCATCAGTCCTGGTGGAATTAGTGGTTGTAAGGCCAGAGGAGTTACCTGGTGTGACTGGGGTTGTGCTGTAGGAAGTGGCTTTTACAGCCCTTTTTGGGGACAAAAGATGATGCATTTACCTGTAAATGAGCTTTTGTTCTGAAAGCAAAGGGGTTCCCTTCAGCTCTTGGCAGTAGAATTTGTGTTCATTGACAGCACATGTCTCATCTACAATATTTTGCTTTATTTTTACATTTGTTACATGATTATAAATGACTTTCTGGTGGTTTTTTTATAGTGGACAATAGCAAAATATGCTCCAAGATTTAATGGCTTTCAACAGCAAGACTCACAGGAGCTTCTTGCTTTTCTTCTGGATGGGCTTCATGAGGATTTGAACAGAGTTCATGATAAGCCATATGTGGAACTGAAGGACAGTGATGGTCGGCCAGACTGGGAAGTAGCAGCAGAGGTAGGGCTTCAAATCTTTGCCTTTGGGCTTTTTTGGTGTATTTTTTCTTTTCCTTATAGTACTAAGGTGAGAAATTGTTGATGAGGCTGCCTGTGGCAACATTTTTGGGACTGTAGCACCTTTTGGATCTTGTCAGAGCTGTGATTTACAGAGGCAGTTTCACCTTTGAGCTGAAAACTAATTTTAATTGTTGTAATAATTATAAAGATATTTCACAACTATTTTGAACAAGTCCTCAAAATTAGGGAGTATCAAAATATTTCAAGATGCCTGATGATCCCATCAGAAATATTTTAAATTGTGTCATACCTTGATTATTGTGTTAATTGAGAACTTTACTTGTGCTGTAACTAAATACTTCCTATTTATTACAAATGAGTAAATAACTTTTGTGGAAGTAATTTGACTCCCATAGGCCAGGGAAACTTTGGACACCAATGAAGTAGTCTTCAGTTTCTAACTTTGTATTATATTTTTTTTGTGCTTCATTTCAGGCCTGGGAAAACCATCTGAGAAGAAACAGATCCATTGTTGTAGATTTATTTCATGGGCAGCTGAAGTCACAAGTGAAATGTAAAACTTGTGGGCATATAAGTGTTAGGTTTGACCCTTTTAATTTTTTATCCTTGCCTTTGCCAATGGACAGCTACATGCACCTAGAAATTACAGGTGAGTAGTGTAAACTTGACATTCATAAAATAAAATTTGTAGAAGTGGAAAAGCTATAAAAGATCAAATTTGTGTTACTACTTATTAAGAAGAATTTTAATTAAGTCATTTTAATATAATAGAGTGCAAGAACTTTCATTGGAACACAGTGAAACTAAGGTAAAACCTTTAGAAACAGAACATGGATGGCCCATTTTCAGTCTTGATTGAAGGATTTAATACAGAAACGTGTAAAATGGGGATTTGGAGAACTTTCCTTCTGTTCCCCCTCTTGTGGAGGTTGTCCTAAATCTGCCCAGAGGAAAAACCAGGGTTGGGGGAAAATACGATATGGGTCATGAACTGTGCTCTGAAGGACCTGTGGATTGCTGGAAAAGAGGCAAAAGAAAAGATGGTGAAAAAGTGAAAAGAATTTTGAAAGCATTTTCTACTGCCTATGTGCAGCAAGAGATTTTCTGACATTGTGACATTGCCTGCAGACCTTAAAAATTGACTGGGAAAATAAAATAAATCATCCATTGAAGTGGAGGAGAAATATTCTCCACTAAGTGGGGAGCTGTAATGCATTGTTGTCATTAAGACTTGCCTGGGTTGCTGACCAGTGTGTTTCTTTTCCCCTTTAAAGTAATTAAATTAGATGGTACCACTCCTGTTCGATACGGGCTGAGGTTGAACATGGATGAGAAGTACACAGGCTTGAAAAAACAGCTGAGTGAACTCTGTGGCCTCAAACCAGAGCAGATTCTGCTTGCAGAGGTGCACAGCTCCAATATAAAGGTAAAAAGAAAAAAAGATTAATCATTGCTGCAACATGCTTTGGGGATTTTTGTTACTTCTTTATTGTTTTTAACATTTAAACTTTACTTACAAGAACTGTGAAATAATTTAACTAAAAATATGATTAAAAAATCAGCTTAGTTATCTCTCTATACGAACTTTTATTTCATTCTTAAACAGTAATTTGGCTTGCTGTAAATAGATTAGAATTGATTGCTAATGATATTTTTAGGGAAAAAAAAGTATAAAATCACCTTGAGGCAATAATAAATCTCAGAGTGCTGTCGTGAGTTTAACACTGTCGAGACATCAGGGGCATAAGTAAAGACTGGCTTAGTTCTCTACAGTGTGTATGGATATTTCCAGATAGATTTTGTTGCTGTAGATTAAAAGTGCTTAAATGAGGTGCTTTTGGTGTGTTCAGAGAACCACTGAGAACTGCTGCAGAGGGGTTGGGTTCCTTTATTCTTCTGGAAAGGTGTAAGAAGGCAGATGGGAGGGAGAGAGGAGCTGATAAATGCAGTTTTCAGAAGAACAGAACACGGTTGGAGTCCCAGATGAAGGTATCCAAGTGCCTGACCAGCCTTCCCTCTCTCCTGAAGAACTTCCCTCAGGACAACCAGAAGGTCCGGCTGTCCGTGAGCGGCTTCCTGTGCGCGTTTGAGATCCCCATCCCAGGCTCCCCCACGTCAGCATCGAGCCCTGTGCAGACAGGTGAGAGGAAACTCTGCTTTTCCTGCTTAGCTAAACTGCAGAGTGTTGAGCAACTCGGGACAAAACTTTATTATTAAGTGAGGATTAAAGAAAGGACAAGTGAGGGTTGTGCTCAGTATCCACACGGAATGGAAGGGATAAAAGTCCTGGGATCAGCTGTGGTTGCTGTAGATAATTGATCATTTAATTGTCTGCCTCCAGACATCTCAACTGGAGCTCCCACCATCCTGATGAACGGGGATGTTCCCAAGCCAAGCCTCATTCCCAACGGGATGCCAAACACTGTGGTGCCATGTGGGACCGAGCGCAGCCCGCCCAGCTGGACCCTCAACGGCCACGTGCCCTCGCTGTGTGACAGCCCCTGCACAGGGTACATCATTGCAGTGCACAGGAAAATGGTCAGTGGGCTTGCACGGTTATCCAGTGCTTGTGCTACACTCTTGGAAAGAAATTGCTAAAAAGCAAGGGGTTTTTAAATGTCCACATGATAATTATACACGTTTATGTTTGACGTGGTCAAATAACCTCGCCATAACTTCATAAAATACAGATATTTTTCAAGTCAGTGATCAAAATTTACAGTATTTGGTATTGGAATTTGAGCAGTTTTAATACAATTAAGGATTCTTGCCAAGGCCTGAAATAAGTCACAAGGCCAGCAATGCAGGTGATTATTGTACTGGGAGTCAATGCACCTTTCTGTCTGACTCCTCCTTCTGCTTCCCACAGATGAGGACAGAGTTGTATTTCCTCTCATCTCAGAAGAATCGGCCCAGTCTCTTTGGAATGCCATTAATTGTTCCCTGCACAGTTCACACACGGAAAAGAGACCTCTATGATGCTGTGTGGATCCAGGTTTCCAGGCTGGCCAGCCCCCTCCCTCCTCAGGAAGCCAGTAACCATGCACAGGACTGGTGAGTTGGGCACCTCAGCCTCGGATTTGAATTAGAATGTAGTGCCTTAGACTTGCTTGCAAGATATAAAATTGTATTAATTTGATTTCTCATAATAATGGCAGTAATTAAAATTAAATCCTTTTTAGTACAGATAAATGTAGCTGCACTTAAAGGTTGGCTTTGTTCTTATCCAGAGATTGATGATTATTTATATCTGACATATTTAAGCCATTGAAATGCAGCTTTTAATAGTTTATTGTAACCAAAACTATCATTTTACGGGTTTTTTTTTTAAGTAATCATAACAAGCCCAGTGAAGGAAGGCAATTGCAGTGAGAGTGCTGCTGTTTGATGTTGTGTTCTCCTCTATTTCAGTGATGACAGCATGGGGTACCAGTACCCCTTCACCCTCAGGGTAGTTCAGAAGGATGGAAATTCTTGTGCTTGGTGTCCATGGTACAGGTAAATTGTCCTTTTTTCCATTTACAGCAGGGAATCACTCCAGCAGAAAGGTAATTTATGGTAATGGGTCTGTGGTACATTTCAGACTTCAGAGGTAATATCAAACAATGAGAATCTGGAATGTAATTTCACCAGAACTCTCTCCAGGTAGACTTGTACTGCAGCACAGCTTTTATGACTTGCAGAGCTGAAAGTTCTGCTGCCACAGAAACTTTAAATTAGGAGACAGAAATGAGATTATCCAAAACCTGTTAACCCCTTAGAATACTCTGTGTCTGTGTGCAGCCTTGTATGTCCACAGACTTGCATGGTTTGGTGGGGGATTCACACAAATCTGAATTTTTAGATGTAATTCATCAACCCCTGTGAGTTCCTGTGCCATTTGAAGGGTAAGAACTAAAATGGGCAATAAGAAATTCACCCTGGAAGAACGCTTGGAATTTTCCATAAACAAAGACTTGCTAAGGAAAATTCCAGACCCTTGCTGGAAGGTATTCAGGCCATAAACTGTTTTTTTTTAAAAAGTGTTTTATACCTCTTAGAATTAGTTATCATGGTGCAAATAACTTGTGGAGACAGAGCAGTGGAGGTTTTGGGGTCATAGCTGGGTTTGGTCAGCGCTGGATCATAATGGAATGGAAGGAACCTTAAAGCCCATCCCATTCCAGCCCCCTTCCATGGGCAGGACCACCTTCCACTGGATCATGTGCAGGTAGATGGTTGAGCTCACCCAACTGCTTCCATTCCTCACTCTGTTAAAGTCCTGCAGTAAAAATGCAAATTACCCTGAGCATTGCTGTGTAAAAACGTGTCTGACACTGAAGGCGAGGCCTGGAGCTTGGAGGGTGCAGGTGATACAGAACAAGGAGCAGAACTGAATTAATGGAGAAGTGATTGGACACTTTACTGACCACATCCAACCTTTTGATTCAGATTCTGCCGGGGCTGTAAGATTGAGTGCACGGAGGACAGGGCTTGTGTGGGCAATGCCTACATCGCCGTGGACTGGGACCCCACCGCGCTCCACCTGCGCTACCAAACCTCGCAGGAACGGGTAAAATACCAACAGAAACTCTTTGTTCTTTGTTAGCACCTCTGAAACACCCCCCCATTTCAGCCTTTTTATTTATTTGATGCTGCTTTTTTCTATTTTCTGTTAAACCAAAAGGCAGTAATCATGGAGCAGTGTGTTCTGGATAAATCGATGTCTTGATGTTCGGCCTCTTATGTGGTCTAATGGTGTGGAAGGGAGGCTTTTAAAGAGCCACAGCAGTGCATTTGCTGTCTGTTGTGAGATGCTTTTAGGCTAGTCAAAATATATCATAATACATTACAAAATATCTTAATTGGATAAATTTTCTGTAACTATAAACATTTGTGCATGTGAGTAAACCTATTTCCTCATTGAGTCAACAAAACACATCTGAAGGTAAGGCTGTAGCTGGGTTAATCTGGAATAACTGGTACAGTTTGTGAGTTTTATCTATAAAGTTGTGCTTTATGGATAATTTATAAACAGAGCCCAAGTATAAGAACAGTGAGTTATTTTATCTGCCTCTTCATAACTGAAATAAAATTCCTGCTAAAACTTAGCACGTCTCATTTTTATCTTTAATTCTGTTCAACCCTGTAAAGTTATTTGTGTGATACTGTGAGGAGGCCCTTCCTCTGAGCAGTGTGTGTTACATTTCCAAGTCAGAGACAGTTTTCTCTCCCTTCAGATCGTGGAAGAACATGAAAGTGTTGAACAAAGCCGCCGAGCCCAAGCAGAGCCCATCAACCTGGACAGTTGTCTGAGAGCCTTCACCAGTGAGGAGGAACTGGGAGAGGATGAGATGTACTACTGCTCCAAGTGCAAGACCCACTGTTTGGCCACCAAAAAACTGGATCTTTGGAGACTTCCCCCTATTTTGGTACGATCTTGGGTAATTTTCCTCCTCAGCAGCAAACCCAAAGCACGTTGTTCCCAAATCTGAGGCCACCTTGCTCTGAGTAAGATGACTTGCTTTGTTCACGCTCTCAGGAGGGGCACTGACTGAGTTTGCTTCATGCAGGCAAATAAAGGAAACCTCAAATCCTTTTGAATGTTTTTAGCTGCTGCCTTGCAGGAAATGGTGCTGGTTTGTGCTCAGTGTCAGCTGCTCTGACACAGCTCACGCTCAGCTGGTGACACGATCTCCTCTCTGGTTGTGGACACCTGCAGTTCTTATTTTTCATATTTGGTAGCTTATTCAAAACAGACGGTGCTAATCACTGGATTGAAGCAACCTTTGCCATCATTTCCACATGAAAATATTAGTTTCATATTTTACCAGCTTGATCCCAAAATCCAAATTGTCACACAGAGCATTATTTTTGCTAGCAAAGAATAAAATGTGTATGTTTTAGGAAAAACTCCCTTTAAACAGTGATATTGCTCACTGGGATGTCATTGCCTTCCTTTAATAATTTTCTCTATAATGTTTCCCTTTAGATCATTCACCTGAAAAGATTTCAGTTTGTCAACGGCCGCTGGATAAAATCCCAGAAAATCGTTAAATTTCCCAGAGAAAATTTTGACCCAAGTGCCTTTTTGGTACAAAGGGATCCGAGTCATTTCCAAAGGAAGCAGCTCACCCTGCAGGTTGACAGCCTTCCTGAACCACGGGCCGGCCAAGGGGACACCAGGAAAACAGATGTGCAGATCAGTGGCACACCAGGAGAAGGGGACACACTGAACAGGAGTCCCTCCTCCCTAAACACTACTG
The DNA here is from genome assembly GCF_017639235.1 of Corvus kubaryi. Taxonomy (NCBI): domain Eukaryota; kingdom Metazoa; phylum Chordata; class Aves; order Passeriformes; family Corvidae; genus Corvus; species Corvus kubaryi. Next base: position 9,290,306 of record NW_024581088.1, read on the forward strand.
TCCTCAATAATGTCAAAGGTAGGGAATGGGTAGGGAATGATTAGAGAAAATTCCACTCAGTGCTGGTGTTTGGAGAGGGAAAATGTTATTATGTACAAAATTTTAATGTTTAGGGTATTCTTTGCCAAAGCAGTACACTTTGAAACATTTCTTAGTGAAGCTTTAGCATAAAAAATGAAAGAAAATTTAAAAAGTTGCTCAGTGACAACAGATATTGGTACTTGTGTAAGTGGGCTGGGGTGAGAGTGAGGGATGTGCTCCTGCATAAAAGAGTTAAATTTCAGTTTCTAGGTGTATGGATGTGTGTGCACAAAGATGGGTTTTTACTTCTGTATCTTACTCGTGAGCTGCAGTGAAGGAGTGGGGTTTAATGGTTGGTTTTATAAAGAATCACTTTAAAAAGAAATTCAGACTGTGTTTGTGATATCTTAGTAATCTCTATGTTTTCTGTCCTAGCATCTCCATCCTTGGGGAGGAAAAGTGGAACCAGCTGCCCTTCAAGTAAAAACAGCAGCCCCAACAGCAGCCCAAGGACTTTGGGGAGAGGTAAAGGGCGCCTGCGGCTGCCCCAGCTGGGGAAAAACAAACTGTCCAGCAGCAAGGAAAATCTGGCTGCAAACAGAGAGAACGGTGCTGAGCACGAGCAGGGGGATGCTCTGACTAAAGGACAGGCTTTGGGGGGCAGCCAGGGCGAGCTGTACCCCGGGCAGGACAGCGAGGGGGCTCTGGCCAACGGGTACCTGTGGGAGCAGAGCTTGCTCGGCAACGGGCAGGGGGACAACCACAGCGAGGACGACACCGCCGACGACCAAAGAGACGATGTCTGGGTCAACCCCATCTACAACCTATATGCAATCTCGGTAGGTGGCTGCTCCTCTGCCAAAACTGCCTTTTTGGGACTCTGGTTTAACCAAATGTTGTGTTCGTGCCAGCACAGGGATCTGTAGGGAAGGAGAGCAAAAGTCAGCACAATAAATTCGCTGTAAAACTGAGTATGAATTAAGTCTCTCTAGTTTGTTCTCTTTCTGTGTATAAAGTTAGCTTCAGCTGTCTAGATTGTCATGAGCCATTGTCACTCAGAGATAATGAACTTGGGAATCATTTATTTGATGTTTGATCCAGGATTTCTTTTCTTCTTTGTTTTTCTTCAGTGCCATTCAGGAATTATGGGAGGGGGTCATTATGTCACTTATGCCAAAAACCCAAACAACAAGTGGTACTGCTACAATGACAGCAGCTGCAAGGTAAAGCACTTCTTTTCCTCATTATTTCACATAATTATTCTAATTATTTCAAACAATTTTTGCTTTGGTTACCCAGAGCTAAAGAAATTCAGAATCAGAAATTCTGGCTAAAGAAGTCTTAGAATCACAGAATGGTTTGGGTTGGAAGGGACCGTAAAGCTCATCCCATTCCACCCCTCACAGCATCCATTAAACCAGACATTTGTGGAGAGCTGCTGTTTGAAATCATGAGCACCTCCGAAGCTGCATCAGAAAAATACTAAAATTATTAACTGAAATTGTATGTGAGGTTTTTTCCAAGGTAACATCTGTTCATCAGCTGCTCCCACAGTTAAGGGAAGATGCTTGTTTCGTACAAAGATGGGAAAATGACTAAGAATGGAAAGCCAGGAATATATTTCCATGATGGCAGCAGTTTGTATTCAGTTGGTGAATAACTCAGTTCTGACACTTCTAAGTATTTGCATTCATCACTATAAAATTGTCAGACTTCTCAAGTAATTCATGGAGCCAGCTAACAAAGAAGGGAGACAGAAATTGGGATTCCTTGTGTTACACCCAGTTAAAAATACACTTTTTGGGGCAACAGTTGTGTGTTTGAAGCACAGTGACAGTGACAAAATTATCCCATGGTGGTTTTCCGGGTGTTTTCCCTGTGTCAGGAGTTGCACCCGGATGAGATCGACACGGATTCTGCCTACATTCTGTTCTACGAGCAGCAGGGGGTGGACTATGCCCAGTTCCTGCCCAAGATCGATGGCAAGAAGATGGCAGACACGAGCAGCATGGACGAGGACTTCGAGTCCGACTACAAGAAGTACTGTGTGCTGCAGTGAGCCTGGGCTGCCATGGACTGAGGGAGAAACCCTGGGGTGTGCCCTTGGGGAAGGTGGGACTGAGACCCATAAGAGCTTGTGGTTGTGGTTGTCCCCTGTGAGCTGAAAGCACAAGAAGAACCCCCTGGTTAAGCAGTTAATACCCAGTAGTATTGTTTTGTTCTGTTTTCTCACTACATGCTCGAAACGTTTCTGATGTTGGACATCTGAGACTGCCACTGGCCTTTAAATCCAATGGTTTGAGAAAAGCCGACTAGGACCAAATAAGAGCTAAATTAAACATCCAAAAAAGAGCTAAACAGAGTAGTGTAGAGTTCACCAACTGTTCTAACACCCCCCTGAGGCTCTTGTTAGGTTTAAGGTAATGGGGAAAAACAATTTGTAGTGTTGTCTTTGGACAACATGATATTGCTACCTCCTTTTTCCTGCAGTTTTATTGCATTTTATTGGCAAAACAGGGAAGGCAAGAGAAGGAAAAGTGCACAAATGGAAACAATTATTGTCATGGGGAAGAGAAGTTTCCAGTTTTGCCACCACTAATGTGTGTCAGTTGCTTTCTTTCTGTAATGTTGGGAGCACAACCAAATCATCATTTGAGAAGAGATTAATTTCTACACTTGAATGGTTTATTATACTTGTGTTTTCTCCACGTGTTGGCTGTGCAGATCAACATGTTTCAGGAATGGCTTTTCTGCCTGAAGAGTGCTGGCTCAAACTTTTTTGAGCTGCCTCAAGAAGAAACTTCAGGTTGGAGAGAGTAGTTGTGATTACACTCACGGTGTCTTAAAACGTGCACATTGCACAAAACGTTCCCAGCTTTTGGAAGGAGAGATGCTTGAGCTTATGTTTCATGACTGGTGTTGCTTTTGAAATTTGCACTTTTGAAAATGCATCTGATTCAATTCAAACCCACAGTTTGTTTGGTTTTTTGTTGTTGTTGCTGTAAGGGCTCTGGAGTGAATGGCTGTGAATATCCACTGTGTATTTCAAAGGAAGAAGCTGTGGCTGTCAGGTAGCTGTTGTAGCATTCGTGGATGGAGGGGTTTTTTCATTGGTTTCCTAATTCAGTTTCTTGTTTTCAAAATTTGGTTGCCTTTTCAAATTATCTTTTTTCTTTTTTTTTTGTTACAGCAGGTTATGCAAATACTTGAAATTAAATTTCCGTGCCCTTGCAACATGCTCTGTAATTCAAGGGGCTTCTTGCATGAGGGGAAGTGTGACTGAGTCTTAGCAGAGACTGGAAAAAAGAGGGTTGTTTTTTTTTGAGCAGGCATTTCTTCAGACGTTTTCAGTGTTAAATTGTTTGCATATCTGAATGAAGATAAAAATTTTCACTCTTTTGGCCTTTTGTTCTTCAGCTGAGTTTAAGCAGCTTATTAATTTTGTCATACATCATCTTCCCAGTTCTCTAGATTTTTGTACCTTCACTAACAAAACTGTTACTTACGTGGTTCTCTGCAATTAATGTTTGGGTTCATTTTGGGGTGTTTGACAAGAATGCCAAACCTTCAGTGAGTTTCTCATTTCCAGGAGGATCTGGGGTTTATCCATTTAAGAATTTATATCAGCTGGTCTGGCTGTCTTTGCCCAGGCAGAGCCCTCCCTGCTTTTGGAGGTTGTGCCTCTTTGGGGACAGCAGATCTGTTCCAAAAATGAGTCTCGTCTTACATGTCAGGTGTTGCTCCTTATCCTCTATGGTCTTTTATCTTTAAAGTGGTCTGAACATTGAGCCTAAAGAAAAGCAAAGATGACTTGTGAATTCCTAGGTTAGAAGCTTTTTCAACACCCACTTGTCTGCTCCTCCCTCCGCAAACTCCATGAAAAGTGAAAGATTTTCAACTGATTTACTTTAAAATGTTTTATTTAAGCAGGTAGCACAATCTACTAATGTTATTTGATCTTCTGTGTTTGTTACATTGGTTGTAATTAATTTTTTAAATTAAATTAATTCAAGAATTAGTAGTAAATTTATTAAGTTAACTATTAACTACATTCACTTTGTAAATTATTGTATAAAACTTATTGACAATGCACTGACTTTAGAAAGATGTTAATGTACATAAATGCCTTGTAAATAAAATAGTGTTGATGTACTGGAATATGAGCTGTATTAAAACAAAGGTATTGGTAATTGTATATGGAGTGAACCTGTTTATCTGTAACTATATTATTCCAACAAATTAAATACTGTGGATGCAGATGAAGTGTCACTTCTTGTCAGATAATTTTTAATAACTGTTTTCCTGCTTTGAAGTGTCTGTGCTGCTTCCATGAAGCTTAAATGCCTTTGTCAATCCAAAAGCTGAAGTGTGGGCGTGCATCCAGCAATTCTTTGCAGCTTCTGCATTGTTTACAAAAGGTAAATTGGGTATTTTGTTGATGATAATAACACTTATTACTTGAAAACAATCCATGCCAGCAGTGAAGTGATCCCTAAGTACAGGAAGGTTTTGCTCTGGTGTCTTTGGGAAGGATCTGCAGGTACCTGATGTCCAGTCCTGAGGTGTCCCTGCTGCAGCCAGGGCTGTTTGCTCACGTAGTTGGTGATTGCAGACAGTGAGAGACCCTTCCCCTGAGCAGACAGTGATGGGAGAGCCCTGCTGCAGTTACAGCCCTGCTTTTCTGCAAGGAGGAAGTGGATCTGGTTGAGTTGGCAACCAGACCAAAGTCTGCACAGGGCTGATGTCAGGGGCACTCATCACCCTGGCTATTGAGCGCTTCCAAAAGCACGGGTGACATTTAGCTGGAAATGAACCATTGTTCTTATTTTATGGCCTTGAAGATGCTAAATGGGTATTTATCCAAGGATTAGCACGCACCAGCATCCCCAGGGTGATGCCAGAGTGTCTCTGGAAGTGAAGCCATCTCTGGCTGGGATGGGAGTGTTGGTGCAGCACTGGGTGGTGACACTTTCTCATCAGTCACCTCCCCTGCCTGGTGATCAATTCTCAGAGCATTGGTCATTCTTACCAAGTGTGGTCACCCCATGGTGTCACTGGAGTCACTTGGGCATTTTCAATGTTGAAATTTTAATTTCAATATAAAGAATATGGGTGACAGTCGTTCCTATCATGAATTTTCCTCTGTTAAGGCTTTGAGGTATTGAAAGTGGAATTTAAAAGGATGAGAAACTCTAATTACCAAGGATGTTCATACGTGCTGCTGTAAGTGGTAAAGCTTTTATTGATTTAGGAGTGCAGCAGGGGACATGAAAGAGATGAAGGCATCACATCCCTGCCCAAACCTGCAGCCATTTGCTGCTGCTGACTCCCTTTTGCTTTCCAGATCACAACTGTGCAGGTCTCGAAGGAGGGCTCAGAAATGAGCAGAGCCCGTTTTGTGAGATGGGAGCAGTGGGAAATGAGCTGTGCTGGGATTTTCCCCGGTACCTTTGTGTGTGTGAAGTGTGGAAGCACCTGTCCTGTCAGACTTCTGCAGACCTGGGGTGGCTTTTGGCCCTTCTGGGAGAGAGGGGAAGGATGCAGCAGGGACAGCACCTCTTGTGCCAAGCCCTCTTATTCCCCTCAGAGAGAGGGGAGGGACAGATGCACCAACCCTGCAGGGCCCTGCTGCCCACAGGAGTGACCACTGTCCCTTCCCTTCAGGCTGAAATCTCAGCTCCAGAGGCACTTTCCATCCTGATCCAAGTGTTGGATCCCTTCTGGAGCTGCTGTTCCCCCTGCTCCCTGCCTTCCCCTGGGCTGACACAGGAGGCTGTATCCCTGCCTCTCCCTGTATCTAAGTATCAAAATATGCCAGATTTATCTGTTAGCTGTGATCATGTCCTGAGAACGTGCCGGGCTCCAGGCACGGCTGCTGGCCCAGGGCCCGGAGCATCCACGTAGATATTAATTATATTAATTATACCTCTTGTTACCCTTTTTCCCTCAGGTCCAGTAAATTGAAGCAAAAAGTGAGTAAAATGCAATCATCCATGCTTGCTGATTTATTGTTTCAGGAAAATAAAAACCTGTCAGGAGCTGGGGAAATTATGCCTTTTGTTTGGGACAAGCCTCTGGCTTCCTCGATCATGTGTAAAAGATTTCCTGTTTGTGGAAATGAAAAGCAATGTTTGATAAGGTCCCTTCAGCAAAATGGGTCACAAAAGAGAAAACAGATTAAGGTTGCTTCTAGATTTGATAGAAATTAAATTTCCCTGGGAGTTGTGAGCATAGAAAACCAATAAGGAAAACTCATGGCAAAATACAGCTTTTATTTATATTTAGGGTCATTTCAGACAGACCTGATGACTGAACCTCACCCAACTTTTAGCAGTGCATTTAAAACTCGTGGTGAGAGCACAGGGGTGTCCCCAAGGTGGGTCTCAAGCTGCTTTGGGTGGTCAGAGTTCAGGCACTTCCCTCCCCTGCAAAAACAAATAAACAGCAGCAGATGCTTCAGAGCCTTTGTCAGAGTGTTTGTGTGAGCTGGCAATGCAGGACTCTCTGTACTCTGATATTTTTTTCTCTCAGTGCTGCTGAAATTTTTTTTCAGCATTAGATTTTTATTGGGTGCAAAGTCCAAATGAAGTGGCTGAGAGAGCTGTGGTGTGTGATGACTTTTTTTTGGATTTTGGAAATACATTCTCCTGACTGCTGTGAACATTCTCGGTGTTGTTTCTCATCTCTGTGTGAGGTTAAAATCCTGTTTTTCCCTGATCCTGATCATGGGAAACACAGGGAGCTCCTGGTGCCCTTACCAAGGTATTATTTTTGCATAGAATTATTAAATCACAAATTCTTCCTGACTCTTCTCCAGCTTCTTATTCCCTCAAAGTGTCTTGCAAATTATTTTGTCTTTTACACCATGAATTTGAGAGGTTTTGGTCAAACTGAGGTTGAAGAAAGGAACTAAACCAACAAACAAATTAGAAAGGTGGTGGTTTATGTGCTACGTTTGGAGTCAATGAAAAGGTTTGGGACAACAGCTTTGGCTCAGTCTTAACATCACAGAGAAGTTTGTCCAGGAGTTGCTGCATCCCTGGGTAACCAGGTAATCCCTGCTGGTTTAAAGTTTGCTGAAATGTGATATAGAAAGCACAGTTTTAGGTTAAATCTTCTGTATGTTTAGCATGCAATGAAACTGTGCCTTCATTTAATGTAGCATTTTGTTGGGGAAAATATTTATGTGTCTTATAAATAAACCGTGGCCTCCCGAGGAGAAGCTGCAGGAAAGCTGGAGTGTGGATGTTGGTTGGGAGCTGGATAACAACAGAGGGAAGCTGCTGCTGCTGCTGCTGCAGAGCCAGAAACAGGATCCAACACCACCAGTGGCAAATCAAAACCCTTACAAATGGTGTTTGTTCTGTGCTGTTTGGAGTAAGGAGACAATGCAAGGAACAGGGTGATTACAGAGCTCAGCCCGGACATTGTGAGGCAGGTCCCTCCTCCAGGGGCTCTGGTGACAGGGTGACAGCTGTCCCCCGCTGCCTGGCGAGGGCAGGGGACATGAGGGGCTTGGCCAGAGCAGCCGTGGCTCTCCCGTTCCTGAAGTGCCCAAGGCGAGGTTGGACAGGGCTCGGAGCAACCTGGGACAGTGGAACCCAAACCATCTTGGGATTCCAAGAGAGGGAGGATGAGTAGGGAGGAAGAGCTGTGCAGCAGGGCTGGATGAACATACCCCAATGTGATGCAGACTCAAACATTTAGCGATACTCAGCAGGAGCAGAGCCAGTAAATTTGGGCTGTGATGATCCCCCCTCAGCTCAGCGCTGTTAGGACACAGCTGGGGCACATCCCCCAGCACCTCCAGTTCAAACCAGGCCAGGGGAATTGCAGAGCCCAGGGCTGACCTGGCTGAATGCTGGAGCTCTGTGGCCCAGCAGTTCACGCGGGGATGATTTAAACCATGGCTCAGTGTTGAGAGCCCCCAGCAAGCAGAACAGAAAGGTGGATGAATGTTGGAATTTCCTTTTGATACAGAATAAAAAACCCCT